>NC_052624.1:217211787-217574287 GCF_016161935.1 Mauremys reevesii
GGTGGGTAGGGGACTGAGGAGGGATGCAGCAACCCAGTGGCAGCTGGGGGATGAGGAAGGGCATGAGGGGAGTGAGCGGGGAGAGGGCGGGACCTGGGGAAGAGTGGGGGCAGAGGCTGGGAGGAGTGGGAGTGGACTGTGGGTAGGGCTGATGGCACCCCAATGTGTCCCGATATTTTAGTGTGGTGATCTGGTCACCCTACCCAACAGGGAAGGCAGTTTGGAACAGCTGATGAAACCTGGTCCCTTCTCCCTGCTTCTGTTTTTCATTCATTATCAGATTGCTAATAGGTGAAGGCACAGAACACAGTCTCTCATATGACACGCCCCAATATTATCCACTGCACTGCCTTTCTGAGTGACTAAACCAGTTTGGGTTATGCTATCTCTAGCCACTACTATAAGCCATACTTCTCTGCTGAATAGTAACTAGTTTTGTAACACAGTGTGAAAGTGTGTGCCAAGCCCTCCTCCCATGGCTGCTATTCAAAGGGGCTAGCACTTAAATCTAACATAGGGATCTGAAAGTCAAGGAGGGCAAACACTGCTGCTGATCGAGAGGGACAGCGGTTGGTGCATGTGATGTACTCAGTGTACTCTCGAATACACATTTTGTACGTAAAAACTGTGATAATCTACAAACTACAGTGTGAAAAAGCAGAACACACAAGATTCACATTTCAGTCATTTGTCACACATTTAGTTGTGTAACCTACAGTTCAGTGTGCTATGTGTTCCACTCCCCATGTACCCATGTTCATGTCCCCCAGTATCCAGTCCACAAAGGATGGGAGTCTCACAGCTCTCAGTTTGAGACTTCGGCTTTTTAGGACAACCTACAAAGACTTATGCTTGTAACTTTGGAGGTCATCTATTCAATCCCCAATGTTGGCGAGTGGTAGCTCTCATATTTGGAAGTGTCCCATACTGGCATTTTTGAATGTTGAGAAAGATTTTTTCATACTGTCAGGATACAGGCTCAGAGGAAAGGGATCGCAGTGGGCACTGCATGCCTTCTTGTTCAGTGCAGGCACATACCCTGCTTCTGCAGCTGTGTCTAGTTTCCAAAAAATTATGAGAGGCTACAGAGCATCTAGGGAAGTGAGTGATGAAACAGTCTCCTTCATGGAGGTTCCCTCCAGCTTCGAGGTTACATCATCACTGTTGAACATGTAGGGTTGCTCTTGTAATTATGCATCACCATAAAATGTTTATTGAGGCAACTGTTACATCTCCCACACTTCAGAAAGGTCAACATCATCAGGAGCAGCTTCAGCAGTGCAGTTTTTCTCTCTGATTACCAGGCAGGTGCAGCTCTCCTCCCTGACTTTGGGAAGCTTGGACTGAGGTATACCAAAACTGCATAAAAACACCCCCAGGAAACTAGTTAATGAAAACTGTTTTGTGGCTGTTGAGGTTGTGGTAGGACATGCTCCACTCACCCAAAACCTTAAAATAATGGAAATAAGACCTGAAAAGGAAAGACTTGTGCATTCCTTTTCATCTTTGTACAGCCTACAAAGCTACTGATAGCACATTCCAGTGTTCCAAAGGGCTATCCCTCCATCTTCAGTAGATATGAAAAGGAAATGTGTACCCCATCTTCATCGAACTTGCACTCAAACACAAAAGCTTAACAGTGATCTCAGCAGTGCTAAGGCAGAATAACTTCCCAAATGCTTGAATAGATGACAGTCAGTGTGTTGATCTGTTGACATAATAGATATAAAAGCATAGGTTACTGTGAAGGATTTTTTTAGTGTGCAGTTTTGACGAAGTTGGGGTACATTGTTTTTGGTATAGGTTGTAGATGGATGCAGAAAGCTCATGGAGTTGCATTATCAATAATATTGTAGGCAGTATGAAGGTGGAAAGGAATGCACAAGTCTTTCTCCTTATCTTCTTATTTGCATTCTTTAAAGGTTTTTGGTGGATTGAGCATATCCTACCACAACTGCAGCTACTACTAAATGTGGTTTACATGTGTATGTATAATATTTCTGTGTGTTAGTATATGGCCAAATTCTTGCCAATGCCACCAAAGCAGGACCCCATAAAGCTGTTCTCAACTGAGCAGCTGAGGATTCCCAAAGGGCAGAGAACTTCATGGCTGGTACCATCAGTTACGACTGCTCTACACCACCTGCTGCTATTCTCTGGCAATCCATAGATGGCTAAATGGTCCCTTGAGACTGCTCTAACTTTACACCAGAGACTGAACTGGAGCCCAACAGCCTTGTGGGGTTATGGGAATACAAAGGAAATGTACAGCCACCAAGTATAGCTTGGCCAGATCTGAGTATTGAAGCCACTGAGTTTGTGGCCCACTGAGTTTGTGAATTAAGTATCTTATAGTTCATATAGTGTTCTTAGTTTCTTTTCATTCTGTGTTTACTGTGGAAAATCCTCAGGGTAGGCAAAGCCAATCCAGTATTTTCCATTTGTTTGAAAGCAGTGGCATCAGCCACATAATGAAGTAGACAGACAAAAATGAAAGCAGTTGTTTTCTTTTTCCTGTTTCTCCATTCATTGTAGTTGTTGCTTTTCTCACCTTGTGAGCGTCTCCGCAAGTGAGCAGATGCTTTGCAAATTGGGATTTCCCGGCAGAAATGTTTGAAGCATGCGCTAGCTTTGTCTTCCACAACAGTGCTGACCTCCAGTTGCTCAGGGAAGAACTCTTCATCTCTCTCTCTCTCTGCTGTTCAGTTGATTATGATCCTGAAAGAAGGGGGAGATAACAAGGGACAGAATGAGAGAGAGGGTGGTACTACAGAGAGAGGAATAGACACACCCTTGGTAGAACATTGGAAGAAGAATCACAGGCATGACTGGCACTTGGACGTGGCACATGATTAGCACCTGATCACAGAGCTTAATGATTCCTACTTCTGTGACATTCCGTGTTCCCAGTTTTCTAGAAAGGATCCTTGAGCCTCTAAGTTTAAAGACTGTAGAACACAGTTAGAACTGATCAGAAAATTGATGTTTTTCCTGTGAAAATTTTGACCAAAAAGTGGGGGAAATTGTCAAAATTTTCCACTGAAAAGTTCAATTTTTCAGTGTAAAATCAAAACCAAAATATTTCAGCTGAAAAACCAAAATGTCTCAGTTCTGAAAGGCTGTCATTCTGCCTGATAAGAGTTGTAGGGTGGTTGCCTCATGCTCCCATTCTCTTCTACAGGCTGGGCTCCCTGGTTGGACTACATCTTCCATGATGCACCAGTTCTCTCTTCCCATGATGAGGGAAGGCAGTCGAATCATGGAAGATGTAGTCTGGCTGGGGAGCCTAGCCTATAGAGGAGAAACATACAACTCCTAGAAGTAAACATGGCAGTATATTCAAATCAAAATAGTTCAGTTTATGGGCATTGGCTTTTTTGATGCAAAAATCAGAATTTTCCATGGAAATAAAACAATTCATTCTCTTGTTCTCACACACTCTCACACTCACATTCTAACACTCATTCACACTCATGCTCACACACACGCCAAACCCCATTTTCCATCAAGAGCTTCTCCTGTTGACATAGCTACTGCCTCTCAGGTAGATGGATTAGTTATGCTGACGGGAAAAGCTTTCCTGTTAGCATAGTAGTATCTTCATTGTAGCATTATATGTGTAGATGAGTACTAGAGATGGAGATGAAATTGATACAAAGAGATAAGCAAGGAGGTAAAATTCTTTACTATTAGAACAGCAGTATGGGTTTCAGGAACCCTGTTGCTAATGATACTGCCATTTCACAAATGTGGGTGTCTATACTCCCCTCCCCAAAACAGAGTAGGGCTTTATTTCTGACTCTACTAGTAGCTTGATGGGTGGTCTTAGAAAATCATTTAAAGCTGGATTCTGATACCTTTACTCTTTCTGAATAATGCTGTTTCATGGAGTAATTTACCTGTCTGCCTCAGCTCTCCTATTTTTAAAATGGGGATAAAGTTTCTTAACCACTTTTGTAAAGTACTTTGAGATACATAGATGAAAGGTGTTATATGAGTGCATGATATTATTTTTTGATAACTATCCTCATGAATTTCGCAGGGTTTTCACCAATAAATAATGTGAAAACTTAGAGTTGGTCAAGGAAACAGTTTTCCCATCCCATGAACATTTTGGAGACTTTGGAAGATTTTTCCATTCTAAATCAGGAGAAAAAATGAAATTTCAATCTTTTTTTGGTCAAAAAAATTATCAACATCAACTCTTTCCCATGAAAAGTTTCAGTTTTGATTAATCTGCATTTTTGATGATAAAATCTTGAGTCAAGAAATTCCTGATTAGTTCTGCTAGTGTAGTTTCTTAGAGAGAGTGAGCAATATGGATGCAGCATTCTTTATTTTTCACTGTAATAAATTTGCATGTATAAGACATGAATATGCCTATGTACAGTGGAATCCAATGCTCAATCAGTCACATAACAAATAATCTTCCACTGGTCAGTTAATTCTTTCATGTTGAATACATAGGTTACTCATTAAACCGGATGGTTTTGCTTATTTTTACAGAATTTGCATTCTATTAAAATATTTGTGCCTCTTTTTCTTACATAACAGTACTTTTCTAATGTTATATTTTCCTGACATCATAAACAATGGACTTCAAACAGTAGCACAGAAATGTCCTTAGGCTAACATAACCCCCCACTGTATTGTGGAACTAAATGTTTTGTTAATATTTTCTTTAAATAATTGATAAACCATAATCTGTAGTGTTTCTCTTTGATATTAGAAGTCTCTCCCTATACAGCAGCTGAACATAAGTGGCTCTCGGGGTTGTATTCTAAATGTAATCTAGGTGTACTCAAGCAAAATTACCACCATAAAATTATAAAACGTACTTTTCTTTGACAGACAAGATCTAAAACACTACAGGGCACATACTATACGGGATTATCTGTACTCCCTACAGCCATCTGAAAATTGCAAGGAAAGTTTCATTAAGTTTCAATATAGAGAGTAAGGAAATAAATCTAAATAATTTTCACCTGCATCTTTCCATGTTTCCATGAGGCCAGAAAAGTGTGGGCATGTTTTAAGTCTAAGTGAAATAGCTCAAATATTTTTGAGTTATAGATATATGAAAGTTTATGGGTGTAGTTTTCAGGAATCCTCTGTCTTGGCCTAGCTTAGCTCCATTGAATTCCATGAGAGTATTACTTTTGACTTCAGTGGGAGTGGGCTTAGAACAGCACTAAGCCCTTTTGAAAGTTCCACCTGAATGTTTCAGAAATTGATGCAAAGTTCACTGAAATCAACTTAAAGATTCTCATTGACTTTGACAGGCTTTGGTTTAGTCCCCTAAACATTTTAAAAGACTAACACTTTATGGGAAGTTTATAACTCAACTGGATCCATTCTCATAATTGAAATTAAAATGCTGATACAATCAAAATAGTGAATAGGATAATTTGGGGGGGGGAATGGTATTTAAATTGTACAATTATTCAAGTTTTCTTTTGAACAGAGACTTGTTTGCATCCCAGATGCTAACAGAAAAAAGGATAAGAGAAATATTTTTTTCACAATCAGAGTAAGTGGGAGGATTTTTGTATGGCAAAGAAGGGACTGGTTTTCTGGGTTTAATTTTTCTCTATTAGAGTTTAAAAAATTGCATGTAGCATATTGTGGAATAAAATGAATGGCTAAACAATAGTGATGAAAATTCTCTATGAAAGAGTCTGATTCTAAGACATGATTGTTGACTGTGAATGGTTTTAATGGCAGCTGATGAATATTGGTGAAAATATGATGGTGAAATTAATCACCAGCATTAAGAATTAGGAGATGAAATATTATAGAATTCAAAATTGGCATTAACGTGGGTATTAGAATGGTCCAAAGAGGAATTGTTGATGGTGTTAAACGACTGAAAATGGAGCAGCTTGGGGATCAATGGGTGAATGATATATGGAGATGGAGGCAGATGCTCAGTAGTAGACAAATGTAAAGTAAGGGATGGGGGAGGGTGGCTTGCCCTGGCGGAAAGAAGAATGGTAGTGGATGAGCTGTGGAGTTATTTTGAACTGAACTATTGTCTGTCACCACTAATGTAGCATTATTTACTTGGTAAAAGTAAAGACAAACATTTTCTGTGGAAATTTATTTAATCTTTGAGCCTTTTCTATGTGGTTTTAAACATAGACGTTTTACTTCTATTTCAAGGGAATAAAAACATCTTTTATGACAGTGAATTGACACTGAATCATAGAAAGGAAGGGCTGGAAGGGACTCGAGGTCATCTAGTCCATCCATCCACATTCAGGCAAGAATAAGTATACTTAGACCATCCCTCACAGGTGTTCCCTTGCTTAACTTATCCCTATGTTTAGAATTTTCCCTAATATCTAACTGAACTCTCCCTTGCTGCAAACTAAACTAAATGCTTCCTGCGCTATCATATAAATGCAACGTACTTTGGCATTCCAGTGGGTAAATTATTCAGTTACTTGAACATTTTCAATCCATTAATAAAGTGCAGTGAACCTAATTTCATCCCCCACCCTTGCACAGCCTCATGTACTCACCTCCCGTCACACCCTCATCTCCTCTTCCTTCCCCACAGATTTCCAAAATACCAAGTATATCCTTCCGCTAGGTCCTATCACATCATCTGCTTTCTTCACTAGATTCTCCTTTGTATCCCAGACAATACCCAATACCTCTAGGTGAGACCTAGATGGGTAAGAATTGTATTTTTGGAAAACTGTTGACCAGGATAATCTTGAATACATTTGCCATTACATTTTGAAAGTTAGTAAATATTCCTCATAAATTGATCAGTTAATCACCAATGTTTGAAGCAATAGTGTACCTAATTATAATCAATTTGTTGATTGACTACCTTGATGTCAGCAGCATTGACAACTAAGTATCATTGTCAGCTTGAATTATAATGGGCCAAAAAATTATTCAGATTTCAGCTGGTTTTACATGAAATGCAAAATGCAGTTAAAGTCAGCAAAAGAGAATGGACCTCCTGGTTGAATGGAGTACCTGTAGGAACCGACGGGAGCATTAAAGGTTTGGAGCAGGTCCTGCCAGTAAAATAGGATCCATTTTTAGAAACTGGACATCTTGTAGGCCAAAACCTAGTCCCAAAGGAGACATAAGCTTTTGCCTTCTTCCTTGCTTTTATAAATGAGATTCACTTCCAGTTGCATTAATAACTGCAGAGGTGGAATCCACCTCTAGAACATTTCCAACACTGCTGGTTTAACACCATTGAGTCTCTGTATTGTAGTGACTTGGAAGTTGCTTTGCAGCTTTATCTAGTCCTCAGGGAAGTGCTATGGAAAAAATTGCCCTTGCATCATATTAATGATCCATAAAACGTCCCTGAATTTGGTCCTTTTATCTGATCAGCAAATTTACAGTCTAAGAAGTCTGCCTTTACTGAGATTTGAACAAAAGAGAAAACCCTTTGATCCTAAAGTATTTCATCCCTCTCACTTCAGCTAAAAGTCTTTAATATCTGAGCATCACCATGCCTAACCTCTAGACACCTAGAAAATCACTGAGATTCAGCATCTAGGCTGAAAGATATGAGGGAGTTCCTCCTTTGCTCTGCTCCCTCCCAACCACTCTCATTTTATGTAATCTCGTCTATAGGGACCCAGACCGTCAGGTGAGCTCTGAAGGTATTTACTGGAGTGAGCCCCACAGGAGAATTATGACTGCATTTAATTACTTGTTCATTCAGTTATTAACAGCTCAAATGGAAAATCCTTTACTAATTGCATCGTGCAATACCTAATTGCTGCTAGATAAGTCATTACTCAGACTGGGAGAATAAAAGTGCTGGCACTGTGTCCTCCTCCTCTGCCTTTACAGACTAACTTCTGGTCCTCATTGAGCTCTGACTATTTTCTTTCCCATCCCTGAATAGACACAGGGCTCTCTTCTTCCCATCAGTTCCCACATACGGCTGCAATTCAGTAAAGCACCTGAGCACATGTTTTGCTGAATAGGGATGGGATTACTCAGGTGTTCAATTGGTTTGCTCAAGAGGGGCCTGTATTCTGGAAATAGAACACAAATCTATTTACAAAAAAAACCCACCTTTTAAAAAATATTAAGGCTGCATAGGTAAAAACTCAAACATTCTGACACACCAGATCAAAATTTGCACTATGGTATAATTTACCTATGTGCCATTTCTCAAAGAACATATAATTTTTCTTCCTGCAATGTTAGACACACATGGTATTTTATAATTCTTGTATTCTTACACTGTTTTCATTGTTGTGGTCCAGTATATCTTTACTGACACTTCATTATATAATGTCTCTCAGAGGTATTGTATTGTAGTAATTTCCTCAGCATGCATGTACCATATGCTTTCTTTTTCAGTATAAGGTAGTATTCTGTTCTTAACAACTGAAATGTCATTAGCACAATGAGAAAGAAAGCATTATATAAAATATTGCTCTGGAGCACTGGATTCATTGTACATTCATTCCTTCAAAATATATAGTTGTCTAAGTAATTATATAAGTAATGTATAAGTAAATAAGTAATATATAGTCAGATTCTGCTACCCTTTCTTCCATTGAGTAATACTTTAAAGAACAATAGCTGCCATTTAATGGACCAATACAGTAAAGATGGTATAGGTAAAAGGAACATGATTTCAGTAGAACTGCTCACAGAACAATGTGTGTAAGAGTGGCAGAATCTGGCCCTATATTAATTGGTATATTTCATTACAATTTGTGGAAACAATTGGCAGTGGTAGGCAAAGTGTTCTGCAGCACAATAAAGGACAAATATTTCTTCTAGCTATATTCAAATTTCTCATAGGAGATACTGTAAACCAGGGGTAGGCAACCTATGGCATGCGTGCCGAAGGCGGCACGCAAGCTGATTTTCAGTGGCACTCACACTGCCCGGATCCTGGCCACTGGTCTGAGGGGCTCTGCATTTTAATTTAATTTTAAAGGAAGCTTCTTAAACATTTTAAAAGCCTTATTAGTTTACATACAACAATAGCTTAGTTATATATTATAGACTTTAGAAAGAGACCTTCTAAAAACGTTAATGTATTACTGGCACACGAAACCTTAAATTAGAGTGAATAAATGAAGACTCGGCACACCACTTCTGAAAGGTTGATGATCCCTGCTGTAAACAGACAATTTCTTTATTGAGCAGTATTATTTACTTCACCATGTGGAAGTCGCATATATCACTTAAAATGTACATGGAATGCAACAAAATTATTTGAAAGAAAAAAAAATTAAATATGCCAATAGAGACAATGAGTAAAAGTATATAAAAAGAATTCAATAAAAATGAAACACATGCTACTAACCAATAATTACCTCCTTATCATTTTTTCCTAGCCATTAATGAGGGCCAGAGGAGTTGGCCTGGTCATTAGTTGTAAGAGCATGCTTGATATGGAAGTCATTGTTGTAACATTTGTAAATGTAATGTAAATTATGTAAATAATTATGTAAATAATGTAAATTATCTGTTGCTGAGCTAAAAAGTTCAGCTCCAAATTGTGATAGGAAAATAAGGAGACAAAGCAGTCTAGTGGAAAGTGCAGGAGACTTGGAGCTGAGATTTTGTTTTCATTCTTTGTTCTACCACTGACAATCTGTGTGACCTGACACAAGACACGTAACCCTTGTTGCTTTAGTTTCCATCATGGGTATAATACTTTTTACCACTAGATCTGTGCATAGAAGGGTAATTCATTTCATGGAGAATTTCAATATTATGAAATTTGGTTTAATTCTGATTCAGAATGAAAACCAAATTCCAAAATACAAAAGGGTATGGAGCCCTCTCTTTGGGGCAGTCCACCTGGCTGGTCGTCATGGAGCCAGGAGCCTTTCACCTTTGAAACCCTAGGAATCCATGTTGCAAAGGAACTGTGAGATTGGCGGGGTAGACTCCCAAGGCTTCTGGGCTCTCTGTTCCATATCAGCCTGGACTGTCGAGGAGCTGGGAGGGCAGATAGACACACTGGGTAGACAAGCTTTCATCAGAACTTTAAAATCTACCCATCTCTGAAACATTTCAATTACAATGAATTGGCAAATTTTAACAACAAGTTTCATTAGAATTTTCCGGATTAGCATTTCCACATTTGCAAAGGACTTTGTTACTCTTAGAAGTAAAATATATTATACAGTGCAACAAAACACTTAATCAGATGCTTAACTTTAACTACCAACTTATGTCTATGACTATCTGGCAAAGTACTTAAGGGCATGGATAAGTCTCTTGAAGTCAGTGGGGAATTTTTAATTTTAAGCACCTGTTTAAATGCTTTGCAGAATGAGGGCCTCAGAGAATAGAGTTGCAGAGACCACTATTGGTAAGGCTGCGTAAGCACATTCATTCTAATGCCCTGTTTTAAATCACTTCTAACTTTCCAACATTTGTCTAGTGAGCTGAAAAATTTAATTCTTTCTCTATGCCTGAAGGTGAACTCTGAGAAGTTTGAGCGAAACAATTTTGCCATATTTGAATAAAAAGGAGAATGGAAAGATATTTTCCTCATTTCTTTTTTTTTAAAGTTTGCAACTTTTTTAAATCCCTATAGGCAATCATCTTGTACAGCATCTGACTCTGGACTCCTTTTCTGAAATACCTTCTCTTTATCCATTCTAAATTGGAAGCTTATCATGGGGTGTGTATGCCCCTTTTGCCATTGTCAGTAGGACGCTAGCCGGTAAGCTAGCTAGATGAGAGGAGAGGTGCAGCTGCTGGAAAGGACACCAAACCTTTAAGGAGGGAACTAGATTCAAGGCATCTGAAGCTAAGAGCTTGGTAACTTTTTTTTATTTAGAAAACAAGCCAACTAAGGGGAATCACAGTCTCTTCTCATTAAGATAGTGCAAAGATTTCCTTGTCAGGAAGAATTCTCCTCTGAAATGACACTCTCATGGCTGGATAGGGAGGCGAAAGGTGGCTGTGATTCACTCAAATGCCAAATGCAGCAAGCCCAGATGGGATTTCTTATGTTACCACTCATGCCTACAGAAAAACTCTTGTTGCCTCAGGTACAGACATTTGCCAAATGTATTGGAGTCTAGCAGCAGAATCTCTCTTACACACAGGCACCAGTGCATAAGTGTTACATATATTTTTAAAATCAACAGCCGAATTCCTACAGAGCATCAAATTCAGTCAGGAAGTGGTGTTTCATTGGCCTATATTTTATATTATTGAGTAAAATACTTCTCTTTTTATTGTATTTCCTTCTACTGCCCTTCCGTCTTATAAAACATTGATGCCAAACTGCCAAATTTCATTGATTTACCGAAGTGAAAACTCCTGAACTTGCAAACCTGAACACACTGAATACAAAGCTGGTCAATGTCCTAGTCCATACCTGTATGCTTAAATGTCTGCTACTGCATTTTTTAAAGCATTTGAAGTAAGGTCATTTTACTCAGTCTACTAAAGACATTTGGCCAAAGCGTGTACTCAGTTTACCATGAAATCTGTAATAGCAGGCAAGCCCCTGAAAGCAAATAAAGTGTGTGGGTATAAGCAAGAGAATGTGAGCCAGCTGTTAGTTTTTTATTTAATTCTATGCAGTTATGAAAGCATCAATTATTCTAAACAGAATGCAGGAGGGATACCCATAAGATTCTAATCCCTGATGTTTTAAATTGCCACCTTCTCTCCCCAAAACCCTGCATCAGACCAACCCTGTATGTGGGGGACATTCAAATATAGAAGTGACTTTTGCAGCATGACCCCCCACCCATCTTAATCTGGAGCTACAAACTCATGAGGAAAATGTATAATATAGAAAATAATTTTCAAGACACACTCATAGAATCATAGAATCTCAGGGTTGGAAGGAACCCCAGGAGGTCATCTAGTCCAACCCCCTGCTCAAAGCAGGACCAAACCCAACTAAATCATCCCAGCCAGGGCTTTGTCAAGCCTGACCTTAAAAACCTCTAAGGAAGGAGATTCCACTACCTCCCTAGGTAACCCATTCCAGTTCTTCACCACCCTACTAGTGAAAAAGTTTTTCCTAATATCCAACCTAAACCTCCCCCTCTGCAACTTGAGACCATTACTCCTTGTTCTGTCATCTTCTACCACTGAGAACAGTCTAGATCCATCCTCTTTGGAACCCCCTTACAGGTAGTTGAAAGCAGCTATCAAATCCCCCCTCATTCTTCTCTTCTGCAGACTAAACAATCCCAGTTCCCTCAGCCTCTCCTCATAAGTCATGTGCTCCAGCCCCCTAATCATTTTTGTTGCCCTCCGCTGGACTCTCTCCAATTTATCCACATTCTTCTTGTAGTGTGGGGCCCAAAACTGGACACAGTTCTCCAAATGAGGCCTCACCAGTGCTGAGTAGAGGGGAATGATCACATCCCTTGATCTGCTGGAAATGCCCCTACTTATACAACCCAAAATGCCATTAGCCTTCTTGGCAACAAGGGCACACTGTTGACTCATATTCAGCTTTTCGTCCTCCGTAACCCCTAGGTCCTTTTCTGTAGAACTGCTGCCCAGCCATTCAGTCCCTAGTCTGTAGCAGTGCATGGGATTCTTCCGTCCTAAGTGCAGGACTCTGCACTTGTCCTTGTTGAACCTCATCATATTTCTTTTGGCCCAATCCTCTAATTTGTCTAGGTCCCTCTGTATCCTATCCCTACCCTCCAGCTCTCATATGTATCTATGTAAATATCTCTGTTGCTACAGTATAAGCCAGTTTATATTAAAAGCAAAAGTACGATAACAGATTAAATAGTAATCTGTAGCACAAAGTAATTGTAGAAATGTGGCATATATATTTACATTGTGAAAAAATATTGGCCCCAGCTCCAAAGACTACTTAAACAAATTTGATCAGTGACATTTCTTAATCTTAACATAATCATTAAATGAGAAGAAGAATATTTGGCATATTCATAGCACTTTTCATCCTTGGAAGCTTTCAGAGCTATTACAAAGGTGGGTAAGTTATTATCATCATTTTACAAATGAGGGAAATGAGACGGAGTGATTAAATGACTTGATTAAGGTTACACAGTAAATCAGCGACAGACTGGGGAACAGACTTACAGACTCCCAGTGCCAAATCTTTTGCTCTAACCTCTAGACAAGCTGCATCTTGTTCTTACTATGAGAGTTTAGAACTGTTAGTTGTTTTAAACTGAACGTGGGTCCTGGACTTTCATTCCATTAATAGAAGAGTATAACAACCAACTAGGAAAAATATCATGCCATTGAAAAATAAGGTCAAATTTCGATGGGAATTTTTCCTTACATTTTTAGAAACTATATTAAGCTTTTGGAATTCAAATAAAAAATAACAAAGTATATATGAGGGATCTCTTACTGCCTCCAGAAGCTAGTTTCTCTAGAGAATGGTGCTGCAGCTGCTGTGTAGGTTCCTGAAAGTATCCATGGATAAGGACAGTCTAGTGTACATAATTTGAACATATGTAAAGCAGAATCCTATTTTAAATAAGAGGCCCTCACACATGAAGTGAAGCTGGTTGGGTTGGAAGTTGCTGTGTGTACTGCATCTTGACTCAAGGGGCTATATAATTTTCTTCATCAAAAGCTAAAAGGAATGTAGCTCATCTGCAAATCATGTACATAGATTTGCATTGTATGCTGTTTTTCTTAGGCATGTAGTAAAACCGCTTTAAATTACAAGTTTGGATACTCGAGGAATATATTATGCACACTGTGAGGTGATGTTTTGCTGTGTTGCCTTTGACTGCTTCTTTCCAGTCAAAATGATTGAGACCTTTAGTAACTATGCACCATAAGCTACCAGAAAGATGATATAAACTACAATTATTCCATTTAATCTGTCCAAGATATTGTCTTGACACCAACTGCACTTCTTTCCAAGGTTAGTCTAGTTGTTTTTTTTCCCTTTTGTTTGCAACTCATAGCATTGGCCATCCTCCTGGTATATCTTCAGCAGTAAATCAAACATATTGTGTTTGTCACTTCCAGAAACAGTCACGGTAGCTTTCTGATATTGTACTTCCTTTGTACGTTCAATAATGTGGATGCTGTCAGTTGTAACTGCTGGTACTTCCATTTATGTCAAGTATAGAAACTCAGGCATGCCAACATGAAGTGGTGCTTATAATACAAACATGTTTATTCTGATTAAGGCTACAATTATGTCACAGAGGTCATGGAAGTCACAGAATCCGTGACTTCCGTGACCTCCATGACATTTTCTGCCCCGGGGCTGGAGCTCTCAGCCTTCCCTATGCTATGGGGTTGAGGGGACCCTGCAGAAGCCCAGCCCCCATGGGTGGCAGGGGACCCCAGAGCTCCCTGCTGCCATGGGCAGTGGAGTCCCCCCATAGCTGCTCAACTGCTGCATGGTGGGGACTCCAGAGCTTGCACTCACTGCAATGATGGGGACCAAAGAGCCCCAGCAGCAGTGGATGCTGAACCTCCTCCCCGCTTGGTCGGGGATATTTTTAGTGAAAGTCAGGGACAGGTCACGGGCTTCCATGAATTTTTGTTTATTGCCCAGGATCTGTTCATGACTTTTACTAAAAATATCCATGACAACATCTTAGCCTTAATTATGATGGAGCAGTAGTGATGCTACAGTTAAACTTGCGCCAAGCATTTTCATTTAAGCAAAGGTGTACACATGTCAAGATACAAGGCCTTTAACATATGGCCATTCAGCCATGCAGTCCAATAAATACATTTGAATTGAATTTCAAATGTGGTCTTGTTGCTGGAACATCACTGATGTTCTGATTTAGGATCCTCCTCCTACCATTTGGCTACATGGATCCCACTGTAGGTGTGTGCGTTTCATGGTCCTGAGCCCAGAATCATTTAGCCAGTAGTATATATTGGGGCTGCTCACACACTCTATATAGCCCACATCACCTACAACCAGGGTATAAAATACAGAGCAGCCCCAACTGCTACTCAGTTCATTCCTGCTGCCTCTGGGAGCAAATCAGAACCTAAGACATCCTTCTGATTCCCCACAGCTTTGTTTAGTTAGGGTGGTTATTAGAGTTAGTGGAGTGTTTTTATAGCTTTGGATAAATTCATTTAAGCACAGTGGCAAAAAACAAACAAGAGTTTTTTTCTTTGTCTCACCTTGGTACTGAGGAATGAGAGAGCCAGTCTCCAGGCTTTAAGATCTGCGCTGCCTGGGGACTGCTATGCCTGCTAATGATGTGCACAAAAAAGGTTTGTTCTGCTTGGAAGAGACTCAGATCCCTAGCAAGTGAGCCATTTGCAGTTATTTTACTAATCGCACACAGAAGCCTTGTGATGCCTATCTAAAATTGTTTTTGGTTGAAAAAATCTGTGGCGTGTCTGATGCTGAGGTGCCCCTTCAGGAGCAGCCACTTCCTGCTTCAAAGCCATTTTCAAAAAATGCCCCGGCTACAAGAGACGACATTCCAGAATATAAGAGCCTTGGCAGGCTCTAAAAGATTGCCTGCTATTAACAAACAGCTCTCAGCCCTGCTGCCCAAACCCTGAAAGATCTTCAGGTGGGACTCAGTACTGATTGCCATCCCTAGTACCAACCAAGAAGAAGACAGAGTCTCAACTTGCTGACTTACCTAAATCAGCTCCTTTAAAACCATATTGATATTGTAGTCATCTTAGGGTGGGGAACTGTGTTCCTCAGCTTTGGTTCCATGTTGTGTACTTTCAGTGATCAACATAGCTTCTTCAATACCATTGTCATCTGTACCATATACCTCAGTTGCTGGTACCGCATTCTGGCAAGACTTCTGGGACTCATGGTCACAGTATTTTGTCATCATCAGTCCTATCTCCTTCTTATGCTGTGGATGCGTACCCATCTTCGGCAGACCTAATGATCACTTCTGAACCTGAGTCTCCATTGCTGGACATCTCTCCTTTGTCTACTTCAGCTAGAGCTCTACTGGAGCCTGAGGTACTAAAGATGAAAATATCTCTCCACTCAACTTCAACCGTACCAGTACCTGCCTGTTGTACTGTAACATCTAAGGCTGTTCCTCTTTCTACACATCAGGGCTCTTCTCCATTGGAAGGATTTTATTCATCTTCATTCTCTTCTCTGCATGGTAGTAGACACCCTTCTTTTAGGAGATCTCCTCCCATCACCCAGACTGATTTCTGGGAGTGCCTATGGACAAAGTCCCTGTTTCCACAGATCTTGGTTCCCTCCTTTGTGATACCATATGCCCTTCCCTTATGGGGCACAGGCCTGGCCCTAATGGTTTCCATGAAACCTCAGCCTATGTCATCTGCTCCCTATCTGACAACTTTGAGATCCAGAATAAGGTCATCTCCTCCTACAGTTCCTACTAGAAGTTACTATCATCCCTTCAGGAGCTTCTTCAGTCTGATGAACAAGAACCTCTTAGCGAGGAGGAAGACCTCGTGGAGGAATATGAGGATCAGCCTATTACTCATGTCAGGTGATGATTATATAGCAAGGCCATGATTACATCTAACACACCCATGATAAATTATTTCAGGGCCTTCCAGGACCTCCTTACAAGAACAACAGCATTCTGGAGATCTCCTGGAGGTCATTCAGGAGAGGTCTCATAAATTATTTGACATTTTACACCTGGTATCCCAAAGTTGTCTAGCCAGACCCAGTAATGAAGGCATTCTTGAGCCAGCCAAAGACCCCTAACTATTTTGGCCACAACTAAGAGGTCTGATTGCAGGTACCAAGTTCCGTATAAGGGATTGGAGTAGTCATTTTAGATATCTAGTACCTGAGTCTTCAGTTTTAACAGCCACTCATGGAAAGCAGTGGTTACAGAAGGCTAATTGATGGCAAAGACAGATCTGCATGTTTTGTTGGATATGTCTGATGCTGTACCATCATAGAGGAGATATGGGGGGCATGCAGGTTGCATATGCAGCCCCAACAGACACAGCTGGCTACAAGAATCTGGGTTCATGTGCATGAAGATGTGTGTGGACAAAAAAATCTTGAAAAGCTCCAGTGCTGCTGCTGGTGCCGGTGCTGCTTCAGAGATGAGCAGCTGGAGAGTGGCAGCTGCTGGATGGGAGCCCAGCTCTAAAAACAGAGCCACTGCCAGCAGCAGCACAGAAGTAAGTGCTTGGTATGGTATTGCCACCCTTACTTCTGTGCTGCTGCCTGCAGAGGTGGGCCCTCAGTCAGATGCTCTGACTCTCTAGCCGCCCAGCAGTGCAGAAGTAAGGGTGGCATGGTCTGACATTGCCACTCTTACTTCTGTGCTGCTGCTGGTCAGGCGTCGCCTTCAGAGCAGGGTGCCTGGCTAACGGCCGCTGTTCTCCAGCTGCCCAGCTCTGAAGGCAACAAAGTGAAGGTGGCAATACCGCAACCCTCCTAAAATAACCTTGTGACCCCTCTGCAGCTCCCTTTTGGGTCAGCACCCCCCATTTGATAAACGCTGGTCTCTCTTGTGAAATCTGTATAGTATAGGATAAAAGCATACAAAAGACCAGATTTCATGGGGGGAGACCAGATTTCACAGTCCGTGGCGTGTTTTTCATAGCTGTGAATTTGGTAGGGCCCTAATTATGGCAAGACTTTAATGGTACCTACAGGTAATGATGGGTACAGTTATTGAGGGGTATTCTATAGATGTTGAATTTAGGAACAAAACTCATAAGGCTCAAAATCTTTGTACATCATCTATTATATGGCTATGGCTACTCTTATAGTGGCATGTAGAGTGCAGGCACTATACGTGTAGTTACACACCACAGTAAACGGCTCTGGTAGGGGAGAGGCAGTGGAAAAATGCTCTGGCTGCTCTTTGCGCCTTTTGTCACTGCCTTCCCCTGCTAGAACTTTCCTCCACTGCCTCCCCTCTGCCAGAAACTTTCCCCACTGCTGGAGCCTTTCATTGTGGTGTGGAAAGTCACTGGCATCAGGGATGCAGCAGGACACCACACTGCTGAAAATAGCAGTGTAGATGTGGGAGTCACTGCTTGGGCAGGTAGGAGCCATGCAGGGTATATACCCTGTGGGTTCAGGTGTGTAGGGCACTCTCTTCTACTCATGTAAGGCATGTCTCACCATCTACGCTCCTGTTTATATCCATGCTAACTGGGCTTCTAGTGTCTGCACTCTACTCACTGCAGTAAGTGTAAATGTAGCCTATATTTAATATACCTGCTCTTGAGAAAAGTGCCTTAGGATAGTTAGTGTCCAATAATTGTACTGAGTATCTTGGAACAGCTGGAATATTCCTCTTCCAACTCTCTTTCCCTGGACATGGATGAACTCAGAAGACAGAGGATACTAAGACTTTTGTGGGGAGGCTTTGCTTTGAGACTTGTGACATTTTGGGGTCAGGGTGAACCCAAAACCCAAAATAAATTCAGCAGCGGCTGGCAAATTTTTGAGAGTGTTAAATATGCTTTGATAACAAAGCTGTGGGAACTGGCTGTTCAAGACTTGCAGAGTGTTTAATATCTGCTTGATGACCCGTTGAGGGGGTTGATACTGTGGAAAAGTACATTTTTTCTTTGTTAAGTTTACCCATTGAAGTGCTTCTTTCTACTTTATGTGTGGATGTTTATTTAGATGAGATTAGAAACTTTGGAGGAAACACATTCTCTAGTGATTCATCTTATGTTCCCATAAAATGTCACGCATTACATTGGAGTAGTGTAAATGTTATGTTCTGGTTTGGGGACCTGGCTGGCTTTACCGTTGATGCCTAGTTGACAATACGGTTGATCCTCTAATGTTTGAATAGTGTTTTTCTCATTTCCCCCGAGACACAGAAACTATTGGCAGTAAGATAGTTTAGGAGAGAAAAAAATAAACTCTAGCAATCAAATCTAAGGTCTCATCTAGGAATGCAGATGGTAGAGTTACAAAATTTGCTCCCTTTAAGCTTGTTCTGAAAGTGTGTGTGTGCGTGCACGTGCGTGCATGAACACACACACACACACACACACACTTGAATTTACACTTCTTAGCAGGAACAGCTAAGTCTGTTGCATATTCAGATTCTCCCATAATTGGAAGTGTTGTGCTTTGGGCTTTTGGTGCTACCCAAATAGAGGTAGCAACTAGCCATGACATCTGAACTTCCCATGATTCCATGGGCTTAGTGTGGGATCATCTCTACTTTTTAACTTGTGTTTTTAGGAAAGGTAGGTATTTGCTATTTATTAGACCGATGTACCTTGAATGATTTCAAGGACTGAGAGCTGTTCTCATGATGTTAGCTATTTTGATGCTTCAGAAATATTACCCAAAGGTTACACTTAAAATTAAGGTTTGCGAATTTCTAAAAATAGAGATTAATGGCAGCGTTTTCCATTGATTCTGTAGCATTCAGAAAGAAAGTTGCATGTACTGTAATTTCTTTAAGCTTGGACAATTGTTTCACTCAGTCCAATATATTGGGTTAAGGAATTCTCCTTTCATTAACAACAGTTAGACGCTGGTATCACTCCATTAACTTCAGTGGAGTTACTTCTGATTTACACCAGTGTAATCTGGAGGACATCTCACAAGTGTTTCAGATGTCATCCACAATGCCTTTCATTGTTGCATTTATTTAGTATATTTATTAATCAAATTTTTATTAATTTTTATAGATAAAAAAAATCAACAGGAATTTTCCCGTAAACCAGCAGGTAAGAAAAAGAAATATTTGGAAATTTAATAATTCTCATAGCACCTGTGTTGGAATTGTTTTGTTGCTCTGTTTTTGTTTTTTTCCAGAGAAGATAGGGATGCTAGATCTTAATTGGCTTCCTTTACACTATATCAGGGGTAGGCAACCTATGGCACACGTGCCAAAAGCGGCACGCAAGCTGATTTTCAGCAGCACTCACAATGCCGGGGTCCTGGACACCTGTCCGGGGGGCTCTGCATTTTAATTTAATTTTAAATGAAGCTTCTTTAACATATTTAAAACCTTATTTACTTTACATACAACAATAGTTTAGTTATGTATCCTAGACTTCTAGAAAGAGACCTTCTAATAATGTTAAAATGTATTACTGGCATGTGAAACCTTGAATTAAAGTGAATAAATGAAGACTCGGCACAGCACTTCTGAAAGGTTGCCGACCCCTGCACTAGTTCATTGAAATAAAGGGGTGTTGAGGTGTTCAAGAAAAGTAGGATTTTTCCCATTGTTTCCTAAATGCATCTCTGTTTGTTTCTACTTTTATAATGAAAAGAGGGGTAGGATTATTGTGTTTTGAGAATGAAGGCATTCTGAGGAATTCTCCTCTTTGGTGACACTTTCATTATTAAAGCTGGCTTGGATTTTAAAGGAATTTTCCCTCCCTCTCTCTCTTCCTAAAAGATTGTTAGTCATCCACAGAAGTAGAGAATGCAGTTGCGCCACAAGTATCTATAAGACTTCTGTTTTCACTGAAGATGTCAATTCACCTTGAACTTATTCAAGATCAGTTACTGTAAAATCACTTAGTATTCTGTAGCATAAAGATTGCTGCTGACTGATCTGAAAATAAGGAAAGACAAAATTGCTTAGTAAACAAAAGATAACTAGCAAGTTAAGGTTTAAATGATCGGGATTTTTTTTATGAATTCATTGCTCAACAGTAATTACCAATCAACAAAAAATAATACAAATACAAATAATAGATATAATGGCTCAGCAGGCTAGTGCATAACTGTGCAATGCTTTCTGCTATTCTGGACCTCCAGGTACCAGTGTTTAGAATGGCATTTGGTTCCTCTTCATTAGAGTTTCATTGGCTTAAAAAGCAAAAATAACTTTCTTGACTTGAGTAGCTTGTTGGTCATGCTATCTGTAAACGAGTCTGCAATTAATTCATTCTTCCCTCAGGACTTACCATAGAAAATTTCAGGCAAGACAGCCAAAATATCAAGGAGGTATGAAAGGAGGTAGACAAATTAGAGAATTTCATATATAAAAAGGAAATAATTTACTGAACTATGAGGATGCAGGAATATGGGAGATCAGTGATTTCAAAATCAGATGTCCTTCCTGGCTTGATTTGAACAAAAGTGTTTGTTGTTTGTTTGTTTTTTGTTTTTTGTTTTTTACTGAAGATAAGTATTGTGTGGTCTTAATTGAATATTGTCTATCTGTTTGAGGAAAAGATTCCAGTCACATACAAATTTAGGGCTAATTTCTGTCTTCTAATATACAGCTAGCATCAACATGAAGTTCAGAGAAGGATCAAGCCATTTTGTTGTTCCATTAACAGTACATTATTTATCTGCTTATTAAAGTATGGTCTTGTGTATCATTGTCATTTCCACATTTATTTTAGTAAAATGAGTTATTGTCTATCTGAAGTTGAATAACTTTGGGGATACAAGAACTAACTGCTTTGCTTTATGAAAGTACATTATTAATGTGCCCATGTAATAAGAAATCTTGAACTCTGAAATTGATCTGACTGGGAAATTAGTTTGGGGGATTTTCTTAACAATATCATATTTTAGCTATAGTGATTAGCTGAAACTTTGTATATTTTTATTTGTTTAGTGTGCAAACACTTTAAGGGAAATAGCTTCCTTATTTTATATGTTGAATTAAAAACCCATGAACATGTAAGGTGCTATATAGTAAACAACAAGAGAAACTAGGATAGGGCTCAAACCTGCTTACTCTAATACATGTGAACAGCTTTACATGCATGAAGTCCCAATGACGCAAATAAGTCTACTCAGGTGAGTAAAATTACATATATGCTTGTCTATAGCCCTGAGCCCATATTGACCAGCTACTCTAATTTAAACATCTTCATCTAACTTTTATTACAAATAAATTTGCTGATAAACAAGTTATGGAGAATATTATATTTTACCATTACAAATAAGGAATGGCTTGTATGACTATTTGGCTATCAAAATGAGTTGTAAAATTCAAAATATTTTGCTGACTATATAAAGATTGAGTGAGATTCAAAAAGATATTGCTGTTTTTGCATATGTAGGCATTTACTTTCTAATAAATATCCTCCTTTGCTAAAATTTCAGCTACTAAAATATCTGACTTTATTAATTTTAGACATTATTAATGCTTCAGGTGCACATAAATTAGTTGACTTTTTCATCTATGTTTATCTGGGTGTATAGAAGCTTCATACAGAATTTTCCCTTGGCAGTGAAATTTGCAAATATATTAGGTGTTTATTTTTTCATGGTGCAAAAATATGGACAGAAATGTGAACTTTCTTTAAATATAGACTGTGAATCTCATTTAAAGAGACTGAGTTGGTGCCACAATTTTACTTTGTAAAAACTAGTGGGTGGAGGGGGGAGTGAATAGTTCATTGTCATTGAAAGTGATTAAATATATGTATATTGAAGTATCATTTTATAAAAGCGCTAGCTAAAATAGCATTAGCTCTTTTTGAGCTGAACAGCTAGCTGAAAATGTTGGGTCTCTTAGGTTGTTCCAGTTAGGCAGAAAAATTGGTGCAATTCTTGGATGCAGTTCTGTTTATTTACAAAGAATGTGTAAAGTCCACAGAAGGACTCAAATAGCAAAAAACTTTCTTTTATCGCAGCACCAGGAACACTCTTTTCAGCTTGCACTTCTGACCCCAAAACCTCAACTTCTAAGGTCAGACATTATGCTTTCAGCAGGTCCTTCAGCCTGTCTGTGTCTCTCTTTTTCATTCTCTGTGTTCTGCTCAGGTTAAAAAACTTACTAACTGTCAGGGTAATTAAGCACTAGAACAAAATGGTGACGGACATTGTGAAATCTCCATCCCTGAAGGTTTTGAAGAACAGGTTAGACAAACACCTCTCAGGAATGGTCTAGTTATTATTTAGTCCTGTCTACTGAAGTCCTACTGAGGTTCCTTTCAGTCCTACACTTCTATGATTCTATGATGGAAAAGGGTCAAAGGAATAGGATGTGTCCTTAAGGGACTGGGTGTCAGGAAGGTTCTTGGAAATGGGGAGAATAAAGTTAGGAGGCTGAGGAAGGAGAATATAACAGTAGTGAAGTGATGGCTGTAAAGAAAATACCACTGTAAAATAAGCAAAATCTTAAAACTGAATGATATTTTTATTTTCTCTGAACCCTATCCATTCTCCATATCTAATACTATCTAATAAAATAAATAAAAGTAATTGAAGAAAATCCTAGATTTAAATTACAGTTTCATATATATTGAGCAGAAATCCCATGACTTCAGTGGAAAGAGGATCAGGCCCATTATCAGATAGGCAGTAAGATTAGAATATCTCAAGGTGATAGCCAAAGGCTTCTATATTTGATCTGCCAAGGTGGAACAGGAAACACAGATGTCACCTTTTCTTGGAGCTCATTGCTGTTTTGCAGCTCTTGTATGAAGCACTGAAAATGTCAGCTCCTGAGAGAGACAGATTATTAGGCTAGAGGGAATTCAAAAAAGTAACACTGGCTTCTTTGTTGACCCTTACAACACTGCAGACTAATATACGTTTTTTTCCTCAGTAAAAGGACATGGAGTGTATATCCATTTGCAGGTCCTGATCTCATACACTACCCCTTCATGAGTATCCCAACCCTCCTCTATGCTGTTCATCCTAATCAATCCATAACTGCTTGCCAATGGACAGATCTCAATCTGAAATCTACCTCACAGCTTGCCAGAGAACTCCTGAACCAGGCCTTTCTACCAACTTTTGCAACCCTTCCTGGCAAGGGGAGCCAAATTCACCTGCCTCCGAGCTGCTGGAGACCTTACTGCTATTTCTGGGTATGTTCCCTCACCAGCTATTGGGACTCTCAGTTTTCATTTGTGATCCACATGGAACGTGCATCATGATTGTAGGGTTAACATGGTGTTGAGATATTGTTCAAATGAGAATTAGTTCTATAATGGAGTTAGGGTTTAGATTTAAGGCTGAATCATAGCTAGAGGCTGAATTTGGATTCAATGGTAACATATTCAGTGCTGCCAAGTGAAATTTTTGACCCAAAATTTCAGAGGCCTGGCACCCTCTTAAAGACTGAAACTTTCAAAATCCTCTGTTCTCATGAAATTTAAGTGGCATCCAAATTTTTCTAGTTTTTGATCCATCGTGGATCCATTCTAATACCAGTGAGATAGGGCTTGCATTCACAGTTTTGAATATAATCATCCTTGAAAATTATAAAGGGTTGGATTCAAAGTTAGTTTGGGCCCATATTGGATTAAAATCAAGCCATTTCGTCTCCCAATTTGAAATGTATACTACATTTTTTATATCTTAGGTGTTAAAATGTCTCTGGATTATTTACATGATGCTAAAACACAGGCAGTACCAAGTTCATCATGAAACAGGTGTCCCTTCTTCTGCCCATTTGTAAATACTCTCCAATTGGTAATTCAAGGATTCATCACACTTTTTGAAGATAGTAACCTCATCAGTATTCCCTTCTTTTTTTGAGGATCATATTTATGGAAGAGCTAAGGGAACATTCCAGTAGCTTTCTGAGCACAGTTATTACATTATTGCAAAGTATTTTGGAGGATCACTTTGAGTGTGAAAGATGCTACGTATGTAAAATCAAGTCTTAATCTATTTTATGTCTACTTACTAGACAGTTTGCAAAGAAATACCTGAACTAATCTGCATTGCTTCAATTTTTTTATGATCTCAGTTTTTATTCTATTTTCTCTTAATTACAAAAAAAAATCTGACTCCTCAAGGATCAAGAAACTCAAGCACAGGTAAGAAGAAAATGCTTGCATCTTTAAAGGACAACCCTGTGCTGTGGATGGTAGAGAACTGTGCAGCTCCAAGGGAAGACTGGGGAGAAATTTTGTCTCAGGTGCAGAATTTCCCATTTGCTTAGAGCAGGAAAGCATCCCTCCTTGTGCTCTGTGGAGCACATGGGATTACGCAGGATGTACCATACTAAAATTGGGCACATTTCCTCACCCTAGTATGTCCAACCTCGTTGGTAGTGCAGTGCAGCCCTTGAGGTGTGCAAAGGGAGCAGCCTCTGCAGTCTGTGCTCAGGAGAGTGCCATCAGAGGCTATGCTGTGCAAGGAGATGATGACTCCTTGGGTTCCCCTTACTGCACTCCCACACTGAGAAGTAGTTATAATATTTGGTTAGGTTTGTACAATATTTGGTTATACTCAGCTGTGGAATTCCTTTACGCACCCTGAGACTTGTCTCTTCCCCCCCTCCCACACACACACTTTACTAAATCTGGCAGTAACCTTGGGGGTAAATTCAATATCAGGGAGTATGTTGTAATCAGCTGAGTAATTTTCTATGTTATTGATTTACTTCTACATTAAATTGCACTTTCACCAGTACATTATAATCATCACCCTTCTGTGCTATAGGGGCAAAGCACAAATTGCAATTACATGGTATTAGCGATGAGCTGACCCACTTAAAAAGGAAACGATCTGTACATGAGAAGCTGCTATTGAGTGATATAATTGATACTCTGTTTAGAGGAAATAGCCAAGATTAACCTTTATAAGTAAATCAGATAACTGCTCTTTAAGTAATTATTCTATGTGTTAGAGTTTTTTATATTGATGAAAATAGCACTGGAATATACTGTCCAATATTTGCACATTGTGCTTACACAATGCATGAATGTTTCTTTCTGTTTTAAGAGGCAAATTTCTGTAGCTGGTGAAAATTCAACCCACCATCCAAAAACTGCTGGAGCTTTACCATTCTTTCTGCTATATTGCCATTCCATTAGCCATTTCATTAGCCACCAAAAATGCCAGCTTCAGGGAGAAATAAAGGCATCTTTACTCCAGTCATAAAGGTGAATGTCATTATGTGGGCAGGTTGATAGGTTAACATCTGTTTGAGTGATAGACATCTCTGCTGAAACATACAAATGTTTCGATTGTGAGATTCTAACCTCCCAAAAGATCTCACTTTTATAATACTTTAAAAAGTGAAATGAAGGAACAGGATGTTCTGCTAAAAAGTGAGATGTTACTTGATAAAATACCCTCAATATGATTCTAGCAGTACATAGGAAACAGTGTTTATGTTCTGTCTCATTTGGGATTTTTGACTTTGCAGGTCTTTTGAGCTAAATATTTTTCAATACACCATAACTGTGGCTCCTCAGAATTGCCACTCTGCATCTCATGACAGTTAATGAACCTTCAGGTCCTACAGTACATCTGCACTATCACCATCTGCTGTCACGGTGAAGTTTTTGATCGGGTTTATTTTGAGGGGGGAAGACTCTGGAATCATAGAATCATAGAATCTCAGGGTTGGAAGGGACCTCAGGAGGTCATCTAGTCCAACCCCCTGCTCAAAGCAGGACCAAACCCAACTAAATCATCCCAGCCAGGACTTTGTCAAGCCTGACCTTAAAAACCTCTAAGGAAGGAAGCTCTAATGAAGCTCCTATTGTAAATTCTGCGGTGATCATTGCCTTGTATTGCATTGTACAGCCAAACATGCAACTAGGCATTGATTACTCCATAATTTAAGGCCTAGAACGTCTTATATTGATTAAGTATTTATATTTCACTTGAACAAAAAAAGAAATATACATATATTTAAAACTTACACCCTTCTTTCTCTCCAGGGAGATGTGCTGTAAAGTAGAAGAAAAGATGTCCGCTGAATGAAATATAATTTATAATATAATGTAAGATGCTTCTGAGACTCTTACTCCTTTAAGGGGGAGGGATAGGTCAGTGGTTTCAGCACTGACCTGCTAAACCCAGGTTTGTGAGTTCAATCCTTGAGGGGGCTACTTAGGGATCTGGGGCAAAATCAGTACTTGGTCCTGCTAGTGAAGGCAGGGGCTGGACTCCATGACCTTTCAGGGTCCCTTCCAGTTCTATGAGATAGGTATATCTCCATATATTATAAGACAGCGATTCCCTAAACCAATAGAAGTATGGCTCATTTGTCTTCTCCACCTCGTGTTTCAGTATAAATCAGAGCAGGTGTCTCTTCTTTGTACCTCAGTAGAGAACCAAACCATTTAAAAGGCACTGTCAACATTAGCCCTCAGAATACTACATAGTTTACAAGTGAATTAAGCCTGCCCATTGGGAGAAGCTAATATCTGAGAAGGCCATTGGACTCCTTGTCAAAGGGTATAGAATATCTGATAGCTGGAAGGCAGTTGTATTGAGTCACTTGGTCAGAGTGTTGGAGAAGCTGTTAGTGAGATCTGGGATATTCCACAGCAGTTTACTATACAACTGGCAAAGGGATTGAGGTAACTGGGAGAACAGATGGAGCATTACATAGCAGGAAAGAGAGGTCAGATCACATCCTTTCAATCTCTGCACTTCTAATGTGGCCGCCTCCATAGTGTCAACAGTACATGCCACAAACAGATACTACCATCTGAAATCATATTCATTCCATATTGGAGTTGGTTTGTAAACGCCAACAAATGTTGTTTGTTGGTATGTCTTTTAAAGAAAAAAGTCTTAGATGTTGTTGTATATTGGTGTTAAGTCTTCAAAGAACTTGGATGCTTTCATTGGAAGTATAGATAGTACAATGACAGGCCCATTACAAATGACTAAGACAAATAAAGGATTTCTATTTTTTCTAAAAAGTGATATGTGGAAGATGTTTGGGCTGACAGTTCATAGTGTGAGCAGCACTTGTTAAAGCAACAAATGTTCATTTATGATTTTAATAGTTTTACATTTACATTCTGGTCACTTACATTTTATTGTTGGATTTCATTTTTTTAACTGCCATCAAAACAGGCACTGAAGCAGGCCTGTTTCACAAAGAAACAATGTTGTGCAAGCAGAGCATTTGTCTACAAACAGATGTCTCAAATGATGGTCATGTGCTGGACCTCTCTGGCCTCACACAAGGTGCCAAAAAGAGGTGACTGACCCAAAAAATGAACTTGTCACAATAACACTTCAACGTAAAAGGCAGGTTTCTCCCTTATGTCTAGGGATATTTAGAAAAGCCAAATATGGGGAGAACACCCAACTCTCTGTAAAGCTCAACTTAATAACTTCAGCCTAGTGCGTACTTATCAAACATGGATTTGTTCTTTTTGATCATTTTTGAATTTTCAGCTGAAGCTGATGTTAGAACTAAAGCCACTGTAACCACTGATTGTGACGGCTCCTTTACTGCATGGAGCGAGAGTCTAAAAGTTCCCAAGGATAATATTAGTTTTATTAGACAAGAATGAAAATCTTCAATAAGTCTACACAAATGTTATTTCTTGGGGAATTGTGTCAATTAAATAAACTAATTGGAACCAATGAAGCAGATACTTTAACTAGTGGTATCTGCTCTTGAAGGAACACATGGGACTCCAAGAACCTTTTGAAATGATTTTTAATTACAATGTACGGGCGGGGGGGGGGGGAAATGAGTGCAATGGCATCTTATTTTTTCATTCCTTGTCTTATATGTGCTCAAATAGTCTGATTGCACCTCCTATAATATCGTGGTGTCTATGAAAACCTGATCTGTCTCTCCCCTTCCTAATTCTTAAGAATATAGCACCGCACAGCTTTACCTATCACAATCAACTATTGATATTCCCCTTTTCTTCACCAAGTGGGACAAGAAATACAATTGTGAGAGATTTGTATGATGGGAGGCAGTGCACCCCATTGGATAGGGCGCTGGCTTGTGACTCAGATGACCTGGGTTCTACTCCCAGCTCTGCCATTGGGCTGCTTGGTGAATGAGGGCAAGTGATTTCACCTATTTTTGCCTTAATTTCCACATTTGTAAAATGAAAATAATGCTACCTACCTCCTTTGGTAAAGTGCAAGGAGATCCACAGATTAAGTGCTATCAAAAGTTAATATTATTCTTATCATTATCTTAATACCAGGAGCAGAAACTCAGTAGACACTAGACATTTCATTAGTGTATCCTTTTCACACTGTGGCATATTTAAACTTCATCATCTAATTCAGATAAAATATTAATTTCATTTTTCATTTTCTTAATATCTTTTATAAAATATTTGGCATCATTTTATTTTATCATATTAAAATATTGATCATCTGAATTAAATCTCTTCAGTCTGGGACCTAGAATGTACAAATATACAGCCGGCCACAAATAATAGTGTTGTTTTTCATGGGAGGCCAGGGAAGAAAATCTATTAAGGCCCTATATCAATGCACTCTTAAAGTCCTAGTTATTGATCTCTCAATGAAATACTGCATGTACAATCCTAACTATAGCTTTATCTAGCTAAACAATGTCTTTCTCCGCCTGTGTATGTATGTTTTACATAGCACAGAAATTAGAAACTTCTCAGTAGACAAGAAAAAAACCACATACAGTTTGTGTACTCTGTATATGTGTATAAAAACAACACTGACACATTGTTCAGCTTACACAGTTAGGCAGGCCAAAGGCAGGAAAAGTAAATGTTCAGGCAGTCTTAACCCTGCATGAGTGTAGGGTCTTTTGGAGGGGAGACATTGCCCCCACAAACAGGGCCAGCCTTATGGGGGTGCTATGGTTGGGGGAATGCCATGATCAGGGGAGTGAGGCTCGGTGCTGCAGCAGCCTCCCCCCCGACTTCTTTCACCTCCCTGCCCAGTAGTCCGGGGTGCTGGCTGGATTGGTGATCCCGGTGGAGCCCGTGCTGCCGTGTGTGTGTCTGTGTGGTGTGGGGAAGCGGGAGCCTGGCATGCAGCATCCCCTTGGCATCCGCAATAGTCCAAGCAGGAAGGCAGCAGCACCAAGAGGTACCTGAAAAGTGACACCATCAAGTCCAGCTGCAGCAGCTGTGGCAGCCTGTGTCAGAGTGGCACAGCTCCTGGGCTTATGTCTCTGCAGCAGCAGCAGTTGCGGCTCCCTCACTAAGCTGGCCTGTCTCCCCCGCCCACTCTGCTAGCACCATCCCCCCCTCCAAATATAGCAGTCAAGCTATGCCTATGTGTATATGATTCCTAAAGTAGGATGGTAGGCAGTAGAAATATTTATTGTAATGTTGGTTTGTAGTGTAACTTCAGAACAAAAAGCTGAGAAGCAATAATTTGTAAAGATATCCCAAGTGGAACTGATATTAAAAATAATAGCTTAGCTAAACAAATACAATGTAAAAGATTTTTTTTAAAAGTCACTCAGAATTCATAATGTGTTACATTAAACTTTTTGTCCTTTCAAGCAGTTACTCCTAGTAATAGAGATTGTGACAGGTATGTAATTTACCGAGCACACAGGAGAACATTTGGTTTATATATTCTTGGGCACAGATTTATAAAGCCTATGCTATTTTACAACACATAGAATACCAAATTTTCAAACCCCCAGTCCTCAAGAGATTGAGGCATTTATTTTTAAATCCTATTGCCAGACTGTCTCCTAGTGACATGCGTTTAGAACTAAGAGTTTATCCTTACTTAATAAAAATCAGGCTAGGAAATCCCAATTGTGGTTATAATGATGAAACCCTGTACATTTTTTCAAAAAAATCTGATTAGATATGATTGCAATGGACTCCGATGCTGTTAAGGATCATTTTTGTCTCATGCTCAAGGCAAAGCTGAGCTTTTTAATGAAAATAAATATAACAAATTCAAAGTGGGACTTCAAAGGCAGTGGAGAACAGTCAGAGAGATTTGAAGGAGTTCAATGCAAAGATGCCTTCAGCATTTTCCCCATTCATGATGGAGAAGCAATAATGGGATCAGTCCTTCCAGTGCTTGCATATGTGGAGGCTCAGACTGGTAGTGGCATTCCACTGACTCATATCCCTGAAATACTTCAGCTGGAAGTGGTACATAGTGTGATAGGGTCAGGCCAGATGGCTACAGGAGAGTGTTAGAAGGCAAATATATTAGTCCTAGATTAAGTAGATCCCTTTTCCCTGGGTAAGGTAACAGGGGCAGTTCCAGAAGAAGCAGGAACTTGCTGGAAACAATTAAGGCTGGGAGGCTAATTAGGACACCTGGAGCCAATTGAGAAAAAACTGCTACACAATTAGGACAGTCTGGCTAATCAGGGCACCTGAGTTTAAAAAGGACCTCACTTCAGTTTATAGCGTGCATGTGAGGAGCTGGGAGCAAGAGGCACTAGGAGCTGAGAGTGGGAAGGTGTATTGCTGGAGGATTGAAGAGTGCAAGCATTATCAGACACCAGGAGAAAGGTCGTGCAACTGTTCCAGGAGGCACTCTAGACAGCTGCAGTCCACAGGGCCCTGGGCAGGAACCCAGAGTAGAGGGCGGTCCCGGGTTCCCTGCAAACCTCCCAACTCCTGATCAGACACAGTAGGAATTGACCTGGACTGTGGCTTCTACCAGAGGGGAAGATCTCTGGGCTGTTCCCTGACCCACATGGTCAATCTCTGAAGTGAACAAACGCACTAATAAGTGCAGGACCCCCCAAGATACAGGAGGAACTTTGTCACAATAGGAAGAGCTCTATCACAGAGTATCTTCTGCAATGGAAGTATGAAACAGAAGAGTTGACATACTGCACAATTTAAAATAAATTGGTTGTGATTCTTAAATTATCTATATTATTTTAAGAAATCTGATGTTCTGGGTTTGGTGATATAAGTGTCATAAAAGAATAGATTTATAATATAATAATCAACAGTACCATATTTGGTTAATAACCTATAATAAGTTTAAGACAGATGACCATCAGACTTTGCAGTGTTTTTAATCACCAAAGAAATATTTTAAGTACATTGTTTCATGATTTCTTTGCTCAGGAGCGGCTCTAGCCATTTCGCCGCCCCAAGCATGGCGGCATGCTGTGGGGGGCGCTCTGCTGGTCACCGGTCCTGCAGCTCTGGATGACTTCCCTCAGGCACGCCTGCGGATGCTTCACCGGAGCCGCGGGACCAGCGGACCATCCGCAGGCACGTCTGCGGGAGGTCCACCGGAGCCGCCTGCCGCCCTCCCGGAGGCATGCCGCCCTCCCAGAGTGCCCCCCGCGGCATGCCGCCCCAAGCACGCGCTTGGCGTGCTGGGGCCTGGAGCCGCCCCTGTCTTTGCTACAACTCAGTAAGGCAAACATTACTGAATAACTTTATTTCCTTACCGTTGGTGAGATGCATTTTTAGTTTCATTTTCTGAAATTACAGTCTGCAAATATGTTTTATTTATTTTTATAGAACTGGATTCATTGTATTTCTCCAAGCTATTGTCATATAACGAAAATGCTCAGCTCAGAGTCCTAAAAAGAATGGCTAATAATACTTTCTCCATTTCATTGCAATGGGAACTGAATATTCTACAGGGCAATATTGTTAATATGCCATAATAGTTTTTCTCTCTTCACCCTGACTAATTCTCTAAAAGAAGGTCTTCACAGCCTGTGATAGTAAGCCCCTGTGGCTTATGAAATACTGCAATAGGGTGAGAAACTATCTGTGGGGCAGGTTAAGAAGTATGAAAGAAACATAAATATACGCAGTATGATTCATTGAAACATATTGATTATTTCATAAGCTTGAATAGCAGTGTTTTCTTCTAATCTTATCTGTTTTGTGATATCCAGTAGTATGTGGCAGTCCACCTCCAGGCACTCCTGCACCAGGAACTAGAAGCACACAGTGTGTTTCTATCATTTGCAAACTTTATTGTAAGCTGCTTGAATGCAAACTCAGGACAATGCCACTCACCTGCATCAACATGTGGGGGAACTTGATGGGATCAGCGGTGAAAAGGGGATAGTCCCAGTGGCAAGGGAGGGAGACACTCACCCAGGGACAGTAGATAGCTCCCCCCACCCCGGGAGTCTCTGGCACCTACTGGTCACATGGGGGAGAAGGGTGCTGACTGGCCAGCATTCCCCAGTTCCTAGGATTTAGCCCAGCACAGGGGCCATGTCAAGCCTCTTTTGGCTCTGTTTCATCAGGCCATACTACTCATCCAAACTCGGAATGGGAACCTGGCCTAACAGATGCTGTTGGTGTAGCCGACCACCCAGTGCTTAATTTGTACCAGGGCTTGCCAGGGCTGAGCTCTGGCACCTCTAGGCTTAGCAGTTCATATTCCCAGCACCTCTGGGATCACCACATCAGTTATGAATGTAAAAAAAAAAAAAGTTGCTTGAGCCCCAGCACCTCTTTCATTAGGATTAGGCACCTGTTTTGTGGGTCAGGAAGGATTATTTTTTCTCCAATGGGCCAATTAGCAGAGGACCAGGGCATTTTTTGCCTTCTTGGCAGCACCTTCAAGCCAAAGTGGGTTGTGTAGAAACGTGTTTAGTACCTGAGGTACTTGAGTGATAGTGTTTATTCATTGCAACGTCTGGCCGGTTCCATCACAGTTAAAAGAATAAAATGAACCAGAGGTAAAAGTCCTGGGATTTTGCTGATGGGCCTTGGGCTCATGTGATAGGTTGAGATCTGGTGGCGCTTGAGGTTCCCACCCTCCTGCATCCTGTGTCCCCCCTCATGGTGGGGAAGATGCTAGGACTCAGAGAAAGCTGTCTTGGGGGCAGGCTGAGGTGAGCCTACCCCACATTATGAGTTATATGGTAAGGAGCCCTGTAACCTCCACACTGGAACCAATTAAATGCCTGGTATAGGAAAGTGGGGTGATGGGCAGGTATCTCCCCTCCTTTGTGTTAAAGTTGCGGCCTGTCACTTAATTCCATGCATGTGTCTGTCCTCATTTTGCTGCTGTGTCCATATCAATAGATTTCATATACTATATCTGCATTTTGAGGATTCAGTACCTTTACCTGCAGTTTTTATGCATTGCTCCATATTAAATGGATTAAAAGTGGCTAACCAATAGATCTTAATGAAACTGTAAGTGGGGAATTATGACCGATGCTGTGTGGTGTTTCCAGTGGGGTCCTGCAGGGTTTGGTCCTTGCTGCTATGCTGTTTAAAGTTTTTATCAATCACCGATAAAACAAAATCATCACTGGTCAAGTTTGTAGATGACACAAAAATTGGGGGATTGGTAAATAATTAAGAGGACAGGTCACTGATTCAGAGCAGTCTGGATTGCTTGGTAAATTGGGTGCAAGCAAGCAATATGTGTTTTTAATAGGGCTAAATGTATACATCTAGGAACAAAGAAAGTACTTACAGGAGGACTCTATCCTGGGAAGCAGTGATTCTGAAAAAGATGTGCAGGCGTTATGGTGGACAGCTGAACATGAGTGTCCAATATGATGATGTGGCCAAAAGAACTAATACAATTCTGGGATGCATAAACAGGGGAATCTCAAGTAGGATTAGAGAACACTCTACCTTTGTATTTGGCATTGGTGCGACCACTATTAGAATACTTTGTCCAGTTCTGGTGTCCATAATTCAGGAGGATAGTGATAAATTGAAGAGGGTTCAGAGAAGAATCACAAGAATAATTAAAGAATTAGTAAACATGCCTTATAGAGATAAATTCAAAGATCTCAGTCTAGTTAGCTTAACAAAAAGGTTAAAGGCGTGATTTGATCAGCCTATCAGTATCTACATGAGGAACAAATATTTAATAATAGGCTCTTCAATCTAGAAGAGAAAGTTATAACATGATCCAATGGCTGGAAGTTGAAGCTAGACAATTCCAGAGAGGAAAGAAAGTATACATTTTAATAGTGAGAGTAACTGACCATTGGAACTATTTACCAAGCACTGACCATTTTTAAATCAAGATTTGATGTTTTTCTAAAAAATATTCTCTAGATTTTTTATTTTGGGGGTGTTCTATGGCCTGTGTTATAGAACAGATCGGACTAGAGGATCATAATGGCCTTGGAATCTCTGAATCTTCTAGTACACTGAGAGCTCTCCCATTTAAATAGTAATAGTAGAGGGTTCTGAAATTGTATCTTTGATAATATTCCACCGTAATCAGAGATTGTATGTGTGAGACCAAGAATGAAGTATGCTATTATTATAATAGTGCATATTTTCATTAGTTATGAGATTTTTTTTATCTGTTAAATTCAGTGTCTGTTACAAGCATGGGGTAAGGACATTATATAATTTTACAGGCCTATTAGGTTTTTATATTTGTCTCTCTAATATCTTTCCCTCCAGATGTTTGGATGAGGTTATAATATTGCCTTTTTTGATTGCTTTCTTCCAACATAGTTCACTTTCACAGAAGGTGAAAAATTAAAAACTGTAACCTCTATTTCAGCTTCTATATGACATACATTATACAGTGGATATCAATAATAGTAATCATTAGGAATGCCAAACTGTGGCATTTAGTCACTGCTTTGTGATTTTTTTTGTTTTGTTTAATACTGTACACTTTTCTCTCATTTCATCAAATTCACTTACCATTATCAAATGCACTTGCCTACTGTTGTGTATTTGGTTGTGTGGTAATAGAATCTTGTTGCTATGGCAACTGAGTTAGATTATTAGGGGATAGCCCAGCCAATTTTGGCTGTTTTTTGGTTAGTACAGTGTGTGGCAATAAATGGCTACTTTTAAGGTTTACTGCTCTTTGTCTCCAGTGATTTCTTCCTAAAACTGCTGCCCCAAGGATAAAACAACAAGGATGGGATGTCTGTGCTGCCCCAGCAACAGAAGGAAGTAGAAGTTAAGGTACAAAAAAAAAACCCAAACCCTTTTTGCTGCTGGAAGCGGGTGAGAACTGGCTTGTTTGCACTGACTGTGCAAACTGAAACTGAAACCATGGCTACACTTACGGGGCCGCTGGAACCTTTTGAGGAGACTATACTGCAATGGCATGTATAAACTGAGTGTTTTGAGCTTTTTGTTATTACAAATGACATTACAGAAGAGAAGAAGGTGCCAATATTCTTAAGTGTTGTAGGGGCTAAGACCTACTCCCTCCTTCGCAGCTTACTACACCCTGCTAAGCCAGACAGCAAATCTTACAGTGACATTGTGGAAATCCTGGGGTCCCATTTTTCTCCAAAACCATTGGTAACTGCTGAAAGATATAGGTTCCACAAAAGCGACCAGAAAGAAGACGAAACAATTTGTAGCAACTTTGAGAGCTTGCAGAACACTGTGAATTTAAGGAGATACTAAATGATGCCCTGCATGACAGGAGTGTGTGGCCTGCACAGTGAAGCTATACAGAAGCACATATTGACAGAGGTTCAGCTTACCTTACAGAAGGCTGTTGACATTGCGGTCTCTATGGAGCTGGCAACAAAGGAGGCGCAATCCATCGGTGCATCTCCTAGGGTGCATAAGGTGTCACAAGAACCTACCCACAGAAGTGTGGGAAGTCAGGAATGTTACTGCTGTGGTAAGCCAGGTCACCATGCATCAGAATGCTCGTGTAAGGACCTGGTGTGTCGACACTCTGGCACAGAGGGACACATTGAGTGTGCCTGTAAACAAAAGAAAAAGAGCCCTGTGGTCTGGCTGACCAAAAAGGGAAATCTGCATACCCTAGAGAGCAGACCCAGGATGACCAAGGAGACACCTCATCACAAGAAGAGCCAGTCCACATTTTGTCTTTGGCTGTGGGCTCACATGAATACTGGATAATGCCGTTGTTGGACGGCAAACTTATACGCATGGAACTGGATACCGGTGCAACTGTCTCACTGGTCTCTGAGACTGTGTGTAAAGAAAAGCTACAGCATCATCCGCTTAAAGCAACAAAAACAATTCTGAAGACACATACAGGAGAAGCTGTGCCCATGTTGGGCACTATTGATGTTAAGGTGGAGCTCAATGGACAGGCTGCCAAATTGCCACTGTTTCTGGTCAGAGGTAATTACCTTAATGGGTAGGTCTTGGCTTAGGAAGATCCAGTTGAACTGGGCAGAAGTTCACCGAATGACTAAAGAAGAAACCAGTCTGCCCGCTATACTAAGGAAACATGCTGTTGTTTTTGGAGAGGATCTGGGAAGTATGTAGGGAATCACTGTGACATTGAACATTAAACCTGACAGTCAACCAAAATACCTGAAAGCCAGGACTGTGCCATATGCCATCAGGCCGATGGTTGAAGCAGACCTGGAGCACCTGGTCACAAATGGAGTCTTAATACCAGTTACCCATATCTCATGGGCAACTCCTATTGTTCCAATAGTGAAGAAAGATGGCTCCCTCTGGATTTGTGGTGAATTTTAAAGTCACTGTCAATCCTGTGTGTGCAGAGCAATACTTGCTTCCCCGCATTGATGGCCTTTGAAGAGGTCTGGCTGGGGAACAAAAGTTCAGTAAGATTGATCTGAGTCAATCGTATTTACAGATGTGCATTGATGAGAAGTCCCAAGAGCTGTTGACTACTGTGACACATAAGGGGCTTTATCGATACTGTCGCCTACCCTTCGGAATAACGTCTGCTCCCACCCTGTGGCTATAGGCTATGGACCAGATCTTGTGTGGCTTGCCAGCAGTCCAGTGCTATCTGGATTACATCCTGGTCACTGGAAGGAATGAGGAGGATCACCTAAAGAATTTAGAGGCTACCCTACAAAGACTGGAAGCATATGGCCTAAGAGTTCACAAAGACAAATTCCAGCCCTCTGTTGAATATTTGGGACACATCATTGATGCTTCAGGTCTTCGGAAGACCCCTGCAAAGGTTAAGGTATTGTGGAGGCTCCTTCTCCTGGTCACTGTGGAACAGTGCACATGAAGGAAATTGCACAAAGCTATTTTTGGTGGCCTGGATTGGACAGTGCTATTGATAAGAAGGCAAGAGCTTGTATGTCATGTCAAGGTGTGAGGAATGCACCCCAGTGGGCACCCCTACACCCATGGGACTGGCCTGAAAACCTGTGGCAACATGTTCACGTTGACTTCGCTGGCCCCATGGAAGGAAGAATGTTCTTGGTGGTGGTAGATGCCCATTCTAAATGGCCAGAAGTCTCTATAATGCAGTCCACTACTGCAGAGAACTCAAAAAGCTACGAGAACTCTTTAGTCATTTCAGTCTTCCAGAACAACTTGTGAGCGACAACCGACCGCAGTTCATCTCTCAGGAGTTTTGAAATTGTATGAAGGCAAATGGGATACACCATATCACTTCAGCACCATATCATCCATCCACCAATGGATTAGCTGAAAGATTGTGCAGACAATGAAACAAGCTTTGAAATCAGCAAGGGGACAACTATCCATTCAAAAGTGTCTGGACACCTTCTTCCTATCCTATAGAAACACACCTCCTGCTATGACCAAGGAATCCCCAGCCTTTGTAATGATGGGACAACAGCTGTGCACTTGCTTTGATCTGCTGGAACCTTCTGAACCCCAACAAATTGTGCAATGTCAGCAGCAAGATCAAGTCATCAGGCATGCATCCAGAGCAAAGGACCAAATCTTTAGTCCGGGACAGCCAGTTTTGGCTCAGAACTAAATGGGTCCCTACCACTGTCATCGCTCAAACAGGGCCTGTTTCCTACACAGTCCAGACTGCAGAGGATCTCACCTGGCGGCGACGTAGATCAGCTGTTGCCAGGTCATACCAGTCCTCAGGACACATCTTCAGTTGAGTTGCCTGACTTCACCACTTCCAGCAAGACACCAAATCAAGAGTCACCTGTACCTGACTTTTCCCCTCCATTACTGCCGGCAGCAGAGATACCCTTCTGCCTGGAACGAGCTGATACCACATCTTCATTCATTCTCCCTACAAACCCTGAGCCCATCGTCAGGCCTGCGCCCAAGATGCTTTTGGGTGCAACAACACCAGAAGTCCGCCGTAATCCACCTGGAGACAGAAGGCCACCTCGTCGGCTGGATCTTTAGGTAGGGCGAACCCCCGGTTATGGGGCAAAATAATCCCCAGAGTTTAGCCGGGAACAAGGCAGTCTATCCTCCTTCTCTAGTTTAGTGTTTTATTTAGGGGACGTTCTTATTAAGGGGGGAGCCATACATTGTGTATTTGGTTGTCATGGTAATAGAATCTTGTTGCTATGGCAACTGAGTTATTAGGGGATAGCCCTGGTTTTTTGTTAGTACAGTGTGTGGCAATAAATGGCTACTTTTAAGGTTTACAGCTCTCTGTGTCTCCAGTGATTTCTTCCTAAAGCTGTTGTCCCCAAGGATATAACGCTTACTTTTTAAAAATTTGTCAAAAGCTACAACTTCTTCATTTATATAAAAATTGTGCATTGGAATAAGACGGCTCTACTGATGTGTTTGAGGTTAGTGAGATCTCGCCATGAATTTCTGCCACCACATCCTGCTTCCCAGTGCCGTAATATCTTCTATTCCTCTTGGTTATGAGAATTCATTCCCAGAAGTCTTTGAAATGTACTTTGACTCAAAGGAATAGTGGCTAAGTGTTTGGAGAGCCGCAGTGTTGATGATGAAGGTGTGACAGATCAGCAACTCCTGGACATAGAAATAATAGATTTGGTTGTAATTAGTGTATAATGTTAAGTGAAATTCACTAAGAATTTTTAAAAACCTGTCTGGAAGACAGTTACATGCACTTGGTGGAAGGCATTGATGCCTGTAAAATTTAACTTCAATGAGATAATTCTAAAGAGATTTCCATTATAGTTTGTATAGCAAGAGAACTGCTGACTTTGTTAAATCAGTTACACCCAGATGTAGTCATCATAGCCCAGATTTTAAAAGGTAATTAGACATTAACCCACTCAGTCTTGCAATGCCTAACTGACTTAGGAGTCTAAATCCCATTTTCAAAAGTGATTTGGGCCCTTAGGACCCAGATCCTCAACTATATGTACTGATTTCAACAGGAGTTTTTTAAAATGAGACTTAGGCTCCTAAGTCAGTTAGGCCTTGAAAAGATGAGCAGAGCAACACCAAAATTCCTTTAAACATCTGGCTCTGTTCCTGATTCTAGAAGTGGTTTGTATTATAGTGATATGTGGTTTGTTTTAACAAACCAATTATATGTAAATTGTCTCTGGAAGCCATTCAGCCTTCTGGGTAACTATGAAATAGATTCATTCAAACTGTATTTGATTCATTATATACATTTTTGAGAATGAACATCTTCAAAGGGCCTTTTTATCTGATTTAATAATGTATAATATTTCCTTCCTTAGATGTTTGTGTGGTTTAAAAAATGTTTAAGAAATTAATTCCTGTCTAGTAGGCCAGTATCATACTCATTTTATAGCTTTCTTTCCTCTAACCACTGAATCGGCCCTCCCAAGTACTGCTTTTTGGCACCTTTTCGTGTTTTGTGTGCGAAGAAGTAGGAACCTGATCCCACGCCTACTGAAGAATCTATAGAACTCTTCCCATTGACTTCAGTGAGCAATGAATCAAGCCCACAATGACTATACCCCAGTTATATATCATTTGCCTTTCAGAAAAGGCTCCTCAACCTTAGCCAAGAACTTTTAGGTACCGAAAGCTGCTCAGTGTAAAAAAACATTTTGACCTTTAGCCTTCCAAATAATTTCTGGGTCAAAAAACAGTACCAGTAATACAGGTTGTATTTAAAGTGACATTGCCAAGTACATGTTTTTATATTTTTAATTTTTTTCTTTTATTATTCATGGTTTGTACTTCACTCTGATAGGCTTGAAAGTAAAATTTCATTCCTTGATTACTTTGTCCTCTTTCATTTACAACCATTGATTTCTCTTTCAAAAGATGAATCAGCTTCTGCACTGCAAAGTAATTCTATGGGTAATTTTGTTTTATATTTATAAATTCCAAAGCTCAAAAAAATGATGACTTTGGGCTCTTATAGTTTTAAAAAAATTAAAAATCATTGAGCTTACAGAGTCTTATGTGTCTATGTGCAGGCTGCTAGGCTGGATGTCCAAACTATGACAATATGCTACAACAGAGTGTGTATTAATGGGTCATTTCCCTTATTCCTAAACATCATAAAAATGGCAACCTCTTTATCAGCTTTGCAGCTAAAATGCCTGAGGTTTACAAGTCAAAATTTGGTCTTCATTCAGGAGCAAATTATGGTATTATTTCAGAGAAATTTGATTTTGGTTTCACTGGAGTATGGACATTTGAATATTGGGTTCTGAAAATGAACAGTTATATACACTCAGGCATTGCTGATCGCATCAGTGCCCTGATCCTGCAAACATTTAAGCACATGTATAATTTTACTTGTGTGAAGTCACTGAACTCTATGGAATTGCTCATGAGTAGAGTTATCCAAGTGCTTTCATGTGTCCAGGGTCAGTGCCTAAATTGGGACCCAAGGAAAGGATGTGCAGCTTGTGCATGCTCAGATCGGTTAGCTTTGGAGTGACAAGGCATCCACTTATAGACACACTGTTGTGGCTTGTTGTTATGGTTATTTTTATTTTTTTAATACAGCAAGTGAATCATGTTTCAATAACCATTTTGAAGGCGACATAGTCATGGATAAATGTGGCAAACTCTTCACTAAATATATAAGTAAGAATCTTACAGTGTGTACATGTAGGAGGAAAGACTTGTTAATGCTTTGAGGTTGGGTAAAACTAAACATGATCAAAACAATTTCTGAAGTTAAGGGAGAGTACCTTTAAACCACTCAGATACAGATTTTTCTGTCTATTATATCTTTTTGAGGCCTTGTCCTAGGGCATCCTCTTGTGCATGGAGCACCCTCCTGCATCAGGCCACAGCACAATTGGCACACCTGTCTTAGTTTCTCTCCTTCTGAGTCCCCAGTAACTCTATCTTAGGCTCTTTTGCCACAATAATACCCTACCTGAGCTGCAATGTTACAAAAACACTGCAAATGTAACACCGACAGACCACAGTTGTCAACGGGCGAGATTGAACCTGGGACCCCTGGAGCAAAATGCATGAGCTAAAAGCCATATGCCTGTTAGCTAAGGCTGTAGAGAAGAGTCATCTCTCTCTCGTCTCAGTGCCACTAGAAGGGACAGAGCACCACACCCAGGAGGTGTGTGGGTTACATAAATATAAAATATAAGTCCCGACAAATAGCCTATTTGTCATCCCCTGTGTGTATAGTTCCTAAAATCCCAAGACTTGTAGTCCTTTGACGGTCCACATACTACATACTGGTGTCTTCCATCATACCCGGCTTTTTGTCAGGCCTTTCCTCTGTGTGTACCAGGACAGCCACCCCAGCTCTTCCAGGTGCTGCACAACCCCATTCTTCCCAACAGGAACCCTCACAGCCATGCTGCAGGGAGACCATCCTCACCCAAAGAGCATTCATAACTCTCCCTGGATCATGAGCGCACTCCATTCCTCTGATTCCAGCTGTCCAATGTGGAGACATCAGCGAGTACACCTCTTCACCGGTCCCCTGTCTTCAGCCCTCTCTGGACCTCTGCTTCACTTCTCCAGCTTAAAGACATCAACAGGCAATTCCCTCTGCTGCTCTCTGGCCTGTCTCTGGGTAGGTCAGTTGGCAAACCCTTCTTACTGCTTTCCTACTTTCAGCTTTTTCCAGGAACCTCTTCCAGTCTCCTAGTCTCTGGCAGCTCTCACCTATCCTTTTCCTGACTGACTCCTCTGAGTCACCAGGTATCCCCATTTCTGATTCTCCCTGTCCCATGGGGGCACCTGTTCTGGCTCAGCGGGACTGGACCTGCTTCATTTACAGTGGCCAGCCACCCTATGACAGGCCATAAGAAAATCACAAAGCTTGTTCTTCATTAAATATCAAGAACCCTGTCACCTTCTCACAACCATACTTAACTCCATTAATAAGTTCAGTAGATGAGAAATGGGCATGCAGTCAGTTCAAAATCTGTCTTTATTTTACAGAGATTTTTTTTCAGTAGAAATTACTTTACCATGGCTGCAGTTGTGCAGCAGCAATGAGAGAGGATGATGACAGTATGATATACAGTAAGTTTGTAGCCAGAATGTATGGGGATCCTCTCATTATCAAAATGTTGGTTGGCAACTGCTCTGAGAACGACAAAGAATGTCTTAGAGTCCTCAAGTTGGCTGTAGAATTCTTTTGAGGGCAGAAGGATGGGATCCCTTCAGTGATAAAACTAGCAGCCTAATTAACCAGATCAGGGTGTGCTAAACTGCTATGAAGATGATGTATGTGACAAGTAAACAAGAAAAATCTCCACAAGAAGAAAGGAAGTTTATGGAAGTGAAGAAGCCAGATCACTCTAGATAAAACAAAGTATATTAACTTCACCAATTGGCGCTTTAATTATTAACCAGGCAAGAGTTGTATTCTAATTCCATTTTGACCAGAGAGAGAGAATTTTAAGTGACTCTTGCTGCATTAAGACACATTCAGCACATTTGTGCATAAGATAACTGCCCACTCTAGTTGGTGCATTTAAAAATGATTCAGCCAATAATCCTTACGGCATAAGTAGAGCAAACCTTTTTTTTTTTTTTACTGCCATCTCCTATTACTTTTACAAAAAGTGGCAATATAAATCAGCGTCCAAGCCTGTTGCTTTCGTCAAAATTTGGCTCTGAAAAGAAAGCTCCATTAGCATTTTCTGATGTGTAAGTACTTTTTTTTTCCCCCTTCCTTTGGAAGAATCCTTACCATTGAGAGCAATGCTTCCTCAATGCTAATCTGTCCATTTATTAACAACAACACATTCATACTGTAATGAATTTTAACTACATGAAATTGTTCATTGACCTGAATAATCCTCAGCAGGGAAAAAAACTTGTTGTTTCAATTCTGTCATTTTGACAAATGCATGCGATTATCCAATTAGTCTTCAAATTGGCTTTGTCATCACAGGAATCTGTTGCAATAAGTGAGCATTTCGAAAACTTAAATGAGGGGGGAAAAGACTCTCTTGAAAATAAATTCTACCTACTAATCTGCAACCGGGATGAGGGATCGAGGTATCTTCATCTCCTTGATTAATAGAGATGGAGAGTGAGAGGACTATGGGACGGATAGGCAGGCAAATTCTGCCTGCTTGCCCCTCCAGTAGACTCTTTAAGCACCCAGCTTATAGATGACACTACTCCAACTACTTGATGGATGTGAAAGGAGTGGCTAACCGTACTTGACATGAAAAGTAGGAAGGTGCAAAGAGGGCCACCCAGAATTTTAGTGGGGGAAGTACAAGTCATTGGGATTTGTTAGGGGATGGCAGAAGGCCGAGTGGTATGAGGAACAACCTGAGTTTATGCTTGCCAACCTTTCACAAATGTGGGTTTCGATTAGCAAACAAAATGAGCTTTGAACTAAGGTTACATCTGAAGTTGCTAGAAATGCACTTCAGAAGTGTCACAGAGCTCAGCTGTGAAACATAATACAGTAATAAACTGCAAATATCATTCTGGCTGGTTACTCTGTGTAGTACTACCTGTAGTTCTCAGTGTAGCAATTCTTGCCTGCTTAAACTGTTTACTCCTTCTGTGATTATATTTTTCTGTGTACAAGTGAGCAAATATGATTCAGTTGTTCTGTATTATAAGTCTATTTTTCAGTTACATGGAGAAGAATGGGAAGATCTTCATAATTCAATATTCAAATAGTTGAATTATTTTCCAGTTTTAGATTAAATCCCCATCATATTTCCTCAAAAGTTTACTTTATGGTTTAAAAAAAACACCCTATCTTCAAGTTACCTATGATAATAGGGTGAAGAGGAAATTAAATTCTTACCAGGAAGGAAATTCAAGGACATTAAATACATTAATATATTTAATCCTTTGATCCCCTTGAAATGGGAATAATGAGCTCATTTAAAATTAAATAACCTAGCAGTAAGCGGCTCATGTATGAGGGGGCTTCTCTTTCATGGAGGGTTCCAAACATAAGGAGTTGAAATGGGGTTAGGCTTGGAGAAAACAGCAGGGAGGGGAAGAGGAGAGAAGAATAACCCCTCATAATGTCAGTAATATTTTTATTGCTAGTGTCTTAGTTGTTCATATTTCTTTTTCCTTATTGTATTACAGGGTTTCACAACATTTTTTGAATCCTGCCCCGTGTTAGCCTTGGGGGTTTTTTTTTCCTCAGACCTCACCCCGCCTTACAATAGCGAGGATACTGCCACCTAGTGTTGTTAATGCATTTGATCAGGAGATATCAGGCAAATTGCTTAAATCAAAATGCAAGTTGAGTGGTACTATAACAGTACCTCTTACCTTTACATGTGAGCAGTGCCGAGACCTCGGATGCCAGGTCACAATGCTGCTTACTCAGATTTGGTTTGGTCCCTGCTCTGTCTTGCCAACAAGGAAGGGGCTCTGCCCTTATGCCATTCAGCTCCTCAGGGGCCTATCTCCTCTTCATTGTTCCCCTGTCAAATTCAAGTTCTCAAGAGTGTGTGGGGAGGCATAATTCCCCTGTTTAAAAAGGAAGAGGGATATGGTCCTTTCCTTCCCCCATACCTCTGGTATCCGTAGCCATGCCTCCTTAGAAAGTTTGACGCACTCCCCTCAGTTGAGAACCTACGTTCTATCCCATTGACCACACACATAAATATCTGCTATACCTCAATGCAGTGCAAAGTGAGTGCAAAGGAGTGAGAGACTCTAAAGTGCACTAAGTCTGTGCTACCATACAAAGTGGTTCCTACATCAAGTCAGATTTTTAATGTCAGTAAAGCAGGCTGTAATACTTCCCATTAAGTTTTAAATGGCACTATGCAAGATTAAAGATACAGCTCAATTTGTTCACTTTATTACCAGGTTGTTTTAAGAGTCATATAGTGAGAGTATTGTAGAAGCAGGGGCGGCTCTAGGTATTTTGCTGCCCCAAGCACGGCAGCAGGCTGCCTTCGGCGGCTTGCCTGCGGGAGGTCCCCGGTCCCGCGGATTCAGCAGCACGCCTGCGGGACCGGGGACCTGCCTGCCTGCCTGCCACCCTCACAGCGACCGACAGAGCTTGCCACCCCAGGCACACGCTTGGCGTGCTGGTGCCTGGAGCCGCCCCTGTGTAGAAGTCTAAATGTTTATATGATTTGAGTACTTGTCTGCAGAGCTTAATAACAAATCATTGTTAGTTCAAGGACTGGGGGAAAGATTCTCCTTTGCTTTGGCAGGAAAACACAACAATCTCAATCTTAATAAATTACTGAGCTAGTATATTGCTTTGGACTGAAGACAAAATTGTCCAGTAAACAATTGCTTTTGATAAAATATATGGGGGGAGGGGTTAAACAAAGATAAAAATATTCTGTAGGACTATGAGGACCATCACAAAAGGCATATAAAAAAACCTTGCATGATGAATATTTATGGAACCTGATGCATTCCTTTTGCTGGTTTACTAGATAAAGGAATATACCTGTGTTGAGCAGTGAAGGATGAAAATTGCCAGCTCTATTTGAAGCATCATCTTAAAAACAAACAAACACACACCACATGCAAAAAACCCTTGTGTATTGTGGTATGCCTCTGTTTTTCTATGAAACATTCTAAATAAATGGTGAAAGAAAAAAAGCTTATTTAAACAAGGGATTTACACCAATAAATATACATTTTCAAAGCAATGAGCTCTGGAGGCTTAGCTGCCCAATTCCCAATGTATTTATTTGGAATTGTGAGGTTAATGCTATGAAAATATAGATGTATGAGTCTCTATTATGTGAAGGATTCTTATCACAGCTACTGTAAGAATCAGTCCTATTATATAAGAATGAGGCCTAAAATTCTCTGGGGTGAGGGGAAATCAGAGAATAATTCTCTAAAATGAAATAAAGCAACAACCTTGTGAAAGTAATTCCCCTCCACGCACATGAACAAAATGGCCATTCTTTTTTATTAAAATAAGTATTTTACCCCTCTGCGAGCTTTGTCATATCCATGGTGAGATTCAGTCAGCTGTGTTATATTCACCATGTAATGCAGAATTTTAGCACTGAGATGGAATAACAATGATCATATAGGACAGTAAGGTAGATGTGAGTATCTGCAGATTGAGGATACGTCAAGGCATGCTGCCTATCCATTCTCCTAGTGATTTAACATACACATTGCTGCTGTTGTTCAACATAACCCTTGAAGGACTCTATGTGAGAGGGCATTTGGATTTGATGATTAGTTATTTAACAACATAGATGGGAATCTGCCCCAAAGAAAGTAACCGAATCCCTATAAAGCAATTGTATTCACTTCACTTAGTCTCATAGATAGGGTGGACCTCACTTTGTGACTGATTCAGCAACGCACTTACCTGTTTTGCTGGAAAAATTCCTGACTAGCTCTAATTACTAGTCATTACAAAAAGTAATGATCCAATTGGGGCCGTAAGCCCTCTTAAACCAGTGTGTAAAACATTTAAAAATCTCATCCTTTCCTGATGTTCTCCAATGTGGTGCTCAATCAGCACCCCGAAAAAGGCAGGCCTCCGGTGTATTACAAGCAAACAGATCTTTAATATCAAGTAGTTTGAGCGGTAATTAAATCTCCTTATAGTTTAGCTTGATTGGCATCCCACATTCCATAGCAGAAAAAATAAGAATAGAATGCATTAGAATTGCTGGGAAAGCATCATGGAGATGGATGTGTGTATGTGTGGTCTTTTTCTTTTATATATCGGTAAACCTGGCCTTGTGTTCCTCGTGCAGAGAACCTGTCTTTTATGCATCCTGTTCGCTTAGTGAAGAAGACAGAAAACCACTTACAGAGCTAAAATGACAAGACTGCTTCAAGGAGCAGATTTTCTGAATGAGCTAGACTTCAAAACCCTGGCCAGCTCTGCTAGGCATTTGTTTTTCCATGTCTACATGAAAGCAAAATATTTTTACTCATATTTATTATTGCTCTTTCATTCACTCACATCCGGACACGATGGAATCTTCTGATATCTTTAAAAACAGTTCACTTGTAGGGAACCCTGACCCTATTGAAGTCAATGGGGCTTTTGCCACTGACTGCAGCTGAACCAGGCTCAAATCTTCTTCCCAGCCTTTTTGTTTGGGTGAATTTTCTGTTTAACCATAAACCATGGTAAACTCTGGGAGTACTAAGCTGGGACAAGAATGTTAGTAGCAGTGGGGTGACAATTATCAAAACTCTTCACCAAGCCATCAGGATCTTCCTACCTGCTGTATAACATGTTCATTTGTCCTCTGGCTCTATCTTTGTCCTGTTGCCCTACTCCGCTGCTGCACATAATATTAGTCTGAGAACTCCCACAGAAATAATTGCTTTATTTTCATCTGTCATAGAATATCAGGAAGGGACCTCAGGAGGTCATGTAGTCCAATCCCCAACTAAATCATCCCAGCCAGGGCCTTGTCAAGCCTGAACTTAAAAACCTCTGAGGAAGGAGATTCCACCACCTCCGTAGATAATCCATTCCAGTGCTTCACCACCCTCCTAATGAAAAAGTTCCCTTTTATTTAGCATTTTTTGTTGTAATTTTCTTGAGTTAATATCTTTTCATTCTTTATAAAGTAAAATTAAACACTCACATTAAAACTCTGTGAAAAATTACACATCAGACAGAGCCTTTTAGGCTACGTAAGTAAATAATTTTAACAACATATTGGGAAGATAAGAAATGTGGATTTAATAAATACATGTCAAGTTATGAATTATTGTCCTGCTCAGCTACAGTGTCTGCATCCTGTAAATACATATTGAATTGGATGTACATGGATTTTTTTTACTGAAAGAAGGGTTCTGGTTAATTTATCATGTAAATATAGAGATTCTTTCAAGTGTTCATGGTTCACCTGAGACACCATAATAATATGAATCAACTTGCACTTAATTAATACATTTTGCATCACTTATTGCCTTTGGAAATTACAACAGCAGCAAAAATTGCTTTGTGGCTGGAAGTTTATCGGAAATAAGACTTGTTCTCTTTTTTTCCATGTGACGGGACTGAGAAGCTTGGCAGTCCTCAAACAAAGCTGCTGCTTCTTGAAGATGGAAATGCTATTCAAATATCTAAATGTCCATAGCATTTGGTCATGCCTTATTCCTTTAGGACCTCCACTCCTTTTCTGTGTGTGTGCAGTATCCATACCACTTCTGAGACATGAAGTTGTCTGATGCGCTGCTCAGTTCCCTTTCCTGGCTGAACTAGTAGCGATACTCCTTCAGCTCAGTGGATAGATATTTAAATTTTATTCTACATATATATGATTGGTATATATGATGAGTTCTGTGTTTGTATGTATGCAGCCAAGGATCTTTAGGTCCTAGTTCTGGAAAGGGACACAGAATCACTGTTCTTTCTTTCCATGTGGAATCCAATTAAATTGAATAAGATTTTGTGATGGAGTCCATGCTTGCAGATCCTTGTGCAGGATCAGAAGGGAACCTGCCATGGTACATAATTTCTTGGGTCATCTTTTGTGTGTTAAAGCTTTTCTTTCTTATTTATATTTATCACACTCCGTAAATGAGCCATTGATCTCCAGAATTAAAAACTGTTCATTTTAAATTAATGAGCTTCCCATTGTTCTAGATTTTGTCTTTGAATCAAAGTTAGCCTGTTTATCAAAATTTAAAATATCACAAGGCTATGGATTTGATTGTATCTCCTGAAAGACAGGATATTCTTTATCCACTTCCAATCAGCTTAATGCGTGTAGCACCTATGATTTCTCCAGTTTCACATGTCTAATGTATTCATAAAGACTTGAGGCCACTGTAGTAGAAAATAATTTTGAAAAATAAAACACTAATTTGTGGGCCAACCTTTCTATTCTTTAGAATCTGTGTGGCTATTTTATTCATTTAAATTGCAGAAAAGGGATTTTATAAATATACTTACTGACAATCTGATAGTGTTTTGTTTAACAGTTCCTCTGTAGGTTTGATGGCAGTATTTTAGCTTGAAAGAGAAAAGCCCTTTATTGTTAATAAATCCTCAATAAAGGATATTGTCCGCAAAATCAGTTTAACTTCTTCCCATGATGTAGAGTCAAGGGGAAAAAATCTCAAATATCTCATGAATGCTTTAGTAGTGAAGTAATCAAATTTAAAATATCAATACATCCACATAGTATGAGTGACTTTATCCTGTTAGGCTGATGAATAGTAGATGTACAAACTTTATAAAATGTAATCAGAGTTGTGGGAAAGAGAAACTACCAGCTGAACATAAATTACTTACCATACTATAAAAATATTAAATATCTTCAGGCCAGGTGGTTGTCACATTCTGGGGTGCAATCCATACCAATGAGTGGTTGTGTCACCACTTGCCCTGTAAACTTGGATGCCTCACAGTGCATTGCTGATGTAGCTCTCAACCTGGGCAGCTCACAAACAGCCTGACAGCATGCATATCACAACCTGAGTGTCTGTCTGTGCTAAACAGCCCTGATTCAGCAGCTCTGACCCGAGTAGCCAGTCTACAGCACTACCCTGACTCCCACCAGCCTTAGTTACTACTCGCAGGGTAACCTCAACACACTCCCAGTCCCATATTTTCCCAGAAAAATGTGTTCTGCCACATCCAGCCCTCTCCTGGACAGTTCAGAGAAATATTATGGTTTGTTGCCCCTTTAAGGAGTCAATATTCAACTTTTTTTTTTTACTTTAACTGAAGTTACCAACCAGTTCAGTTTAAACACAACAGTGGATTAGTTTCGATTAAAAATAAAACAAGTTAGGATTTTAAGTGAATTCAAGCATGAGAGAAAATGTTAGAAATGGTTACCAGCAAATAAAAATGAAAATACGCATCTAACAGTCTAAAACTTAATCTAGCAAATTTTGGTTCATGGTTTTATTCAAGATGGCCTTTCTCCCCACAGCCTCCCAGCAAGATGGTGACTGACCCTCTCTTTGATCAGGATCTCTACCAAAGGCACAGCTGTCTTTGTCTTCTTGGGTGAAAGAGAGGACTTGGGGGTTTCCGCCCCTTTGTTTTCTTCTGAAGGTTATCCCTCCAAGTAATGTTTATTCAAGCAGTGAGGAAGGTGACATGGAGTCTGGTGATGAAGGACGCTCCACACTCTTTCTTCCCCCACTTACATTTGCTGAATGAAAATTGTTCTGTTTACTCCATTTCCTCCCCCTGTTGTCTTAAGGACCCTGTTTACTACTTATATGTAAATTCAGTAAAACACACATTCCTTTGTTTCGGATAGATTTGCTTAACAGGTCTTTTGCCTGTCTAGTTGTATCTTACTGTGTATCCAATTAAACAAATCAAAAGCTAGAACCTACTAAATTTAATTTAATTCCTTTCACCATGCAACTGTATCAGTCTCCAGAAATCAGCAATCATTTGCCATTTACCTGACATCATCAAAAATATTTTGCTAACTCTTGTACCAACCTTACAAAGTCTTATATGTGTGAATAATTTTACTCACTTGAATAGCGCATTTAAGTCAATTACCTCCTCAGACCCCTAAGAAATCTCAGGCGCACACTTCTGATTTTTCTGGCACTGTGAATGACATCCCAAGTACCATTAATAAAGGGAAATAAATTAGGGTTTTCAGTGGAATATTTCTTTAAACTTTACCTCATTGTACCTATGATCGTCTCTCTCACTCTGAGTATATATGTGCAATATAACTTTCCCCTTGGGATCTTACAAAAGAGGTTTAGGCTTTATGCTTAATTTTGCTCATTGGAGTTGGACCCATTGAGTAAATGAATTTTCAGGCCAGAAGGGACCATAATGATAATTTAGTCTCATGTCTGGCATAACACTGGCAACAATAAAATGGAACAGAAATATATTTAAACCCTACAGGGTATGTCTACACTGTCCATGTCATCTGACCCAGGATTGTGGGGTTTGGGCTAAGGGGAAATTGCTGTTTAGACATTAAGGCTTGGGCTGGAGTCCAGGGTCTGGGACCCCGATGATGAGGGAGGGTCCAAGAGCTTGGGCTTCAGCCTGAGCTTGAATGTCTACTACAATTAAACAGCCCCTTAGCCTGAGCCACATCAGCCCAAGTCAGCTGACAAAGGCCAGCCGTGAGTGTTTAACTGCAGAGTAGACATACCCCCTAGAGCTGGTATTAATATATAGAGCCATTAATTTTGGAGCAATAAACTCATGCATGTTGTTTCTGCTCTTAAAAAAAATGGAACAGTCTCCATCCAGGGTCCTAAAATATCATAGGTTGAGTCATGCCCATATCATGCAAACAGGAAGGTGAATCATTTTACTCACATTAGTAATTTTGCTTTATGTAGGTAGTCCTATTGGCTACTAATGTGTATAAAATTACTCATGCGTAAGCATTGGCCAGACTGAGCCCTTTGTATCTCAGTACTCAATCTGCAATACATCGGAACCCTGAACAGAGAAAAGCCCAAGTTTATTAGGGTAGAAACAAATTACACAATCTTATTGCCCTAAAATTAACAGGTCTGTTCCATTAACAGTTCTATATGAAATAGATATTGGTTTGTCTATTTTCTGTGATATTTTACTTTCTACACTGGAAGTCAGTTTATTATCAGCAAAAGAAATGTATTAGTTTATCAGGTGTTCATGGATGTGTTTAGTCCCTGTGTATGGTTTCTCCACAGCTACAGATACCAGTACTCTGGAAATACTCTGGTTCTTCTACTTTTGGTCTTGACTCACTCACATATCATAGATTGGTGCATAGTTACATTCTAATTTAAGTAATCAATTTCCAAAGAGGAGATGGTGATTTTTAAGGAATCCCCAGCTCTCTGAATACAGTGTAGATATAGGCCAAGATTTTCAAAAAGTGCCTCAAGGCAGGCTCCTAAATCCATGTTAGGAACCTAAATAAGGGGTTTGAGTTTCAAAAGGGTTGATCCACCCAGTAACTCCCATTGAATAGGTACAGTAAACAAAGGTTGTCATTAGAAAACCACAAAATTGTATCTGGTGAGTATAGCTGTAGTTATACCATGATATAACAGTTTTGATCCACTGTTTCTTCTTTTTCCTTGCTCTGCCTTTGTAGTGGGGATGGTGAAAGGGGAGTTGGCCTGTTTTTTTGTTTGGCAGAGCAGCCATTGGGTCCATCTCTGTTTTTCATAGTTGTTACAGTTCTTAGAAAATGTTCAAATATATTATGCAGGATGAAATAATGAATATTATATAAGCAAAAACTAACAACAAAAGAAAAACCCTGAAACAAAGTATAAATTGTGTAGCGTTCCTTTCTTAACCCAATTATTTAAAATTATAATTATACTCTACAAGTTTCCGATGGGCATATTGCTTCTAACTTAAGACTTTTGAACTGGAGTACATAGTTAAAGTAGATAGTATACTAATGACATGAATAATTCTATGCTGCATTCAGTTGATGAGGTGTATACAATATTTCAGTTTTAATATGTATAAATTATATTTGTGTGTTTTAGCTTATATTTTTTCATTCATGCTATAGTGGAAATCTTTTTCATAGCGCTAAGTGCAGTATACTGCTACTATGTTTTAATTCACAACTCTGTCAGTTACAGGCTGTGTGGTCTGGGGTAAATCATTTAAGCTTGCTGACCCTTAGTTTAGCTGTATGTCAGATTGGTAAAATAATATCAACCAAATACCATGATATTTGAGTAATGTCTGAACATTATGTTAAGGTCCTTGGAAGAAGCTATAAAATTGAAATACAAATAGCATGCCTTCTCTCTCATACTGAATCCTTTCTTTCCACAGAAGGCAACAGACCACCAACCAGGATTATACAAATAAGAACTTTCAACCACTACTTGAAATTTACTCTAGCTTTATGGTTACTTGGTTTCTTACACTTCAGTTTCATTAAGGTCCTTTAATTTGAATTTTCAGCATATTTAGAATGACTCCAGCCAGTTTTTTAATGGGATGATAAACTTCTGATATCTGCTGAATATATATTTGCCTTTTACTTTTGTTGGTACAATGAAAGTTTGTTCTGATAGTTTCCCATGAATAGGCTTTCTTTACATGATTATAAGTGAATTAAAAATGTCATTTTGAATCACCAGTTCAGGATCTTTAGTTAAATAGGATTTGAAGGGCATCAGCATAATTTGTATGATGAACATGTAATGTATGAGGAATTCATCAACACTATTGATTTTTCCCTCAGATAGTCTATATGGGCTGGACAGAAGAACGGGAACAAGACTCCCTTCAGGACCGAATGTACACACCAAAGTTCCTAGCTCTGAGGGGTTCCTCTCTTTACAAATTTATAGCACCTCCAGTAAGTATATTTCTCATATTTAGCAGGGAAAAGTGTATTTAAAATAATTTTATCCCATACAATGCATACAAGCATTTTACATAGTGATAGGTGAATCTGTCCACTGTCTACCAGGATATCTTATATAATAGTGAAAAATTATGGGGAATAAAATTAAAGTTCTGTAAGATAATTATCAAAGGTATGAAGTGCAGCTAGTTAGCACCTTTGTGCCCACTTACCAGGAGCACTTGGCAAAGTTGGAAGGGAAACACGTTGTTTGCTGCTAGGTATGGAAAGGTCAACCACCTTGAAGCAAACTGGTTAGATTGTGTTGAATGATAGCCAGACTTCCAGATTCAGACAGCTGAAGGCATGGGGACTATCAGAGCCTTTTGCATGCTGTGGAAATGAATTTTCAGAACATCTATGTCTCCAGATTTCATCTTGAATGTGACTTTTTATACTTTGTATGAGCAGCAGAGAGGAGGGAGATAGGGGAAGGGGAAAGTGGGCTGAGTAATATCATTGGTTTAATTTGAATTTAACCAGCAAAATGTTTAGGGCCAATTTTTACTATTCTTACTCATGTTGAGTAGTCCCTCATTTGAATTCTAACTCAACAAAGCATTTAAGCAGTCATGAGGTCCCATTACAGTAAAACACACAGTTAAGTGCTTTATTGGGTAGGAATAGATTTAAGCATGTGCTTTAAAATAAGCACATCAATTGTCAAATACATTGGGAGTGGCAAGGGGAGTTAAAAATTCAAAAGACAAACTGAAAACACAGAGTATCTCATTATTTTTGAACTTTCGGAATTAGCTATACTGCCTGTGCTTAGGTGCTTTTATGAATCAGGACCTGAGCAAGAAGTCTCAATGATTTCAGTGGGGCTGCTCACAGGGCTTTGGTTCTGAGAGGAAGCAGAGTGAAATTAAAGCTTAGAACTGGAGGAAAAAAATGTCTTTTCTCTATGAGCTGGGAGGGAAACAGAAGTAAATATCTATGTCCTGTAGAGCAGATTGAAAGTTACCACTCACTGTGAATAAGGGTGGATGAATCTGACCCCGAGACAGCACAATTATTGTTAGTTTTGGAGAAAACTTTTTCAAGGAGATCTGATTTTTTTTTAAATTTAATTCAGGACCAGATTCTAATGTTCTTACTGGTGCTGAGTAGCACCTTATTCCAGAAGTAGTCCTACTGAGTTCGATAGAACTACTTATCAAGTATTTTTTTAAATAAAAATATTATACTGGTTCTCCAGGAGGTGAGGTAGTGGAGAAGATAGCCAATCAGAGGGAGTTCACCCCTAGGAAAAGCTGACATTTGCAAGAGAGCTGGAGTCTCACATTCCTGTCTGCCTCCAGCCCTGGGCCAAACTCGCATAGAAATCATGAGTTGACAACACTGGTTACTACTCATTGAATGAGAGTTTCATTGTCAGTCTGGCCCTTTCACACTGGGTAAAGGGCTCAAAAAGCATTAAGTGGCTCTAAAACCTCTGGATCTGGCCATGGAAGGATTCTCTTGGCACAGACACTTGTAGAAGATGGCCATAACATCCTCTTCTCCCCGCCCCACCTCCATCCCCAAACACACACACACATAGTGGGTGTGCTAGAGGCACGAGGGACCACAGCACCCAGTATTGCAGAGATTCCAGGCAGTCATGCTGCACTTAGGGCAACCCCAAAAGGCTGCTGTAACTTGGACAGTTTCCAGGGATTAAAGGCACTTTACCCATCCTTTCTCCTGGGCTGCAAGTTCCGTGCAGCAAAATATCCCACCCAGTATGAGTAAGGGTATCAGACTCTGGTCCTTGGTTCTAAGACAGTCAAAGAGAAATTAGAGCTTAGAATCAGTGGAAAAAAAGTCTTTCCTCCATGAGCTGGGAAGGAAACCGAAGTAAAATTCTACGTCCTATAGTGCACATTGAAAGTGAATGACACTAAGAGTACCTTAACATAAAATAAAAAAGCCTTTGGATGAGTCATTTTCACCAGACAGTAAGTGCAATGCATGCACGTTTTGGGGTATTGGACAAAATTGCTTTATTTTAAAAGATTGCAATAGTTATGAAAAGGATTTTGAACATCATGTTTTATAACCATACACTTTTGTGCACACTTTAATGTCTGCAATCATATAGCAATGTGTGTTCTTTTTTTCTTGTAATTTTCAAAGATTAGTATCAAACTGTTTCAATATCACAATTTTTCAGCTTCTAATTATGGGTTACTTAAATGGGAGTCATAAAAGGACTATACTTTTTTGCAGCATAAGCTCCCTGAATCAAGTTGCTTTCTAAACAGGGATGTGATACCAATATTTTTACGAAGAGCTCTTACAGAAATTTTCTTTTTTTCCCTTTTTTTTTCTTTTTTTTTTTTGGACTTCCTGAGGTCTCTTCCAACCCTAATCTTCTATGATCTGCTCTTTTTTTCCCCTTCCCATTTGAAAAATAACGCTTTTCTCCTAACTATACTAAAAAAAGCAGCCATGACACTTGTTTGTCTTTGATTATTTATTTTTTAAAGTTCTAAAAGGTAGCAAGTGCAGAAAGGCGTTGTCTCAGGTACCCTCTGAGTCACAGTTCCTGCTCTGCTCCTTAGAAAGTATACTTGCATCTAGGCAATTGTGCTGGCCAGTGTTTGGGAGGAGGTAGAGCCAGGGCTCCACCTATTGCCCCTCCTCTTGCTCGGAGGGTAGAGTATCATGCATGCCATCCCCGTGCCCAGAGCTGGGATCTGAGTAGATTCTGTATGGGCAGTGTGTGCTTCGCCTGTCCTTAGTCCTCTGTATAGCCAAGTAGGATTCAATCATAAAGTGATTATATATTTTCATATAATTCCCTATTTCTCAGTAGTAGCACTCTATCAGATATGGTTTGTCAACTATGGTTTGTCCTCATGTATGTGTACATATGCTGGCATGTATTTATAACATATTTGCAGTACATTTTACCAAACATAAAACATGTGGACATGCCACTGAGAATTTTTATTCATATGAGTAGTCCCGTTTACTTTATTGTGATTACTCATGTGAGGAATGGGACTATTTGTATGAATAAAGGTTTGCAGGATAGTAACTCATACTTGGAAAAGCTTCCTTTGTTTTTGTTCCTGTATGGGCTTCTCAGATTGCCACCCATAAACCAAGACCTTAATAGGCTACAGCCCAGATAAGAAGTTAATTATACTCGATGCAGTGCTAACACTCTTGTTCCTTACTAAACGTAATTAAGGATATAAAAGAGAGGGTTAGAGAAAACAAATAAGGGCCAAATCCTGCATTGTTTACACAAGCAAAAGTCCCTTCAACAGAAATGGGGTTTTTGTTTGAGTAAAGACTTCAGGATTTGGATGTATATGATTGAATCTAAATATCCTTTTTATCGTTTGTAATAGAAAGGATGGGGGGAGGGGTGAACCATGTAACGTTGATGACTGCAGACAATTAGAACTCTATTAAAAGAGCAAATATAACACTTAATCTTTTTGATCTTTTCATTACTGAATTTTATTTTAGTAAGATAAAGTGATTGAGCTTATGCTTCTCTTGTCTGAGTTTCAATTATTTTAATCTATATGCTCAACAAGATTTAGTACGATTAGCACATTTGTCATGCAACTCCATAATCAAATTAACCATAAAGACACAGTGTCATCCTTTAGCAGGTCTAATTTATGTAGAAAACAGATGAAAAATGGAAATTTATATGATATCAGCAAACATCTTGGTGTTTTAATAGTTATTTTGAAGTAATCATTATAAAACTGTTAAACAAATCTGTGCATGATACAACATAAAAAGTGGGCAAACACTTTATAAAGTCCTAGATTGCTATATTACCCCAATCCTTCCCACAATAGCTCCCCAACAATCTAACATACTTCTCTCATGCATGTCTGTGGTTTCACAGGAAAAGGGATAAGTTCTCTCATCTATTTTAAAGGATATTTTTATTCTCAAGTCTTGGAGACCAAATATATTCCTCTTTCATTTTTCCTGTTCTTCAATATCAATAGCAATGATGTCTCAACCACTTTCGTAGGGTTCTGTTCTACTGTCCAATTTCTTTTACTGTTAAGAACTTTTTTTCTAATATATAACCTCAACTTTTCAGACCACTGTTCCTTGTTCCTCTGTCTTCTGAAACTATGAATAGTTCCTTTCTTTCCTTTCTCTCAGTTTCCTTGAAGGTACTTATAGAGTGTGATCATATCTTTCTTGATTCTTCTCCAGACTGTATACATTTTGCTGCCTGTTTCTGTCCTTTCTAAATCCTATTAATTAACCCTTATATCATTTTAATATAATCTGTAATGTTTCCATGTAGTACAATTGTTTTAAAATTAATACTTGTAAAAATAAATTTTATGTCCTGGGATAAACTTTTAGGTGGGCCAGAAGTATTTTTCAGAGCTTAAGGTTTGAAGGGGTGCAAGATTAGACACTTGCTAACACGAATATGATTCTTAGGCCTGGTCTACACTTGTGGGGGGGGAGAATTGATATAAGTTACACAACTTCAGCTACATCAATAACGTAGCTGAAGCTGACGTACTTAGATCTACTTACTGCGGTGTCTTCACCACGGTGAGTCGACTGCTGCCGCTCCCCCGTCGACTCTGCCTGCCCCTCTCGCCGAGCTGGAGTACAGGAGTCGATGAGAGAGTGCTCAGGGATTGATTTATCGCGTTTCACTGCCAGCCGATCTGGCCAGTAGTGAAGACATACCTGTTAGCTGTTGTCGCCTTTCCTGTGTTTGGATTGTAAACTCTTTGGGGACTGTCTTTTGTTAGGTGTTTCTACACCGCTTAGTGCAGTAGTGTCCTTGTGTATATTTGGGGGCCTTACCACAATATTAATAATAAAAAAAACACTACATGGGGCAGTGTGCAACAGGCCTTTACATGTCTGCTCAGTGAGGGGAAGCACGAAAAGACTGTCTTTTTTACAAGTCCTGTGCAAAGGTCTGTCAGGATTGCTCAGGGACTGCTCCCTCAGTGCATCTGCAGTGGCCAACAGCACTCCAAAGGCAGCAGGGAGAAGACAGAGGCTTGGCCTAACCCCATTCTTGATCCTGAAAAAGCTGGAAAGCTGGTTGCACCACCCTAAAGGATGATACTGCCTGAATACAGCCTCACTGTACCCCAGGACACTCAGGGAGGTACAGTGCTTCCCTGAGGTACAATGTCTCTTTGGGCTCCCTGTGGAGTAGTGTGCCTCCTCAGCACTGCCTACCTGAGGGCTAAATGTGTCAATATGACCCATGATAACAGTTCTCTAAGGCAATGTTGTGTGTCTTTTCTGTGCATATGCAGTGTATCAATGAAAGAAGATCTTTGGGACAGGACAAAATGGTCTATTAACTGTATCATTAAAACAAAGAAAAATTACATTATTTACTGTATTTTTGTTTGGTTTTTTTCCCCAAGGTCACCACGTGGGATTGGACACGAGCTGAAAAAACGTTTTCAGTTTATGAGATCATGTGCAAAATTCTCAAGGTATGAGGAGCAAATGTAAAAAGTTATGGAGGTGGCAGCTGAAAGGCAAGGGGGGGAACATCATAGCTAGATAAATTGCACAGCGTGCTGTCAGGAAGAGCCTGAACCTTCTCCCTTTGGAGTCAATGGCAAAACTCCTAATGACATGAGTGGGTACATGATGAGCAAAGTTTTTCCAAAGCGCTGCAGGATTGGATGTAAATGATTTTAACTGGTTTACCGTCCACATGGGAAAGTGTTTTTTTTCCACCATGATCCAGTATGTGTTTTACATTGGCAAAGCATTTTATAGCTTCTCAACCAATATAACATTTGTAATATAAATAATTTAGACTGAACAACTACAAAAATAGGGATTTATTCTGCCCTCAGATACATGAATGCAACTCTCATTGATTGCCACAGAAGCTTGTACCCATGTACTTGTGCGCTGGATAGAGCTCTGAAAATATATACATTGGTGTTCTCAAAAACTTGTCATTTACCGCTTTTAACCATCATTTACTCCATTCGTTGTATTCTCAATACATAGAACGAGCAACTAAATAATATTTAAAGAGTTATCTTTGCAAATGGCAAGGTTTTAAGGGGATCATATTTCATGTAACAGTATTGCATGTTATATATTTAATGTTGCTTCACGCTTACTATATTGACATTCTTTGTTTTAAACATCATGGAAATTGAACATTTGTGTAATAATTTTCATGTATATTAAATACAATGTAAAAATTGGAGAAAACAAAACAGAGTAGGAAAATGTTTCTCTTTCCATACATTTGAAATGATACTTTCCTTATTTTATTGTCTCCCTGATACATGTGGAAGGGAATTTGATGATTTCTCAACTTTTTAACATGGCCTCTATTAGAAGTCATTTATCATTTGACAGCAGTGTGATAGGACAATAACAGTGATATTTCTATGATGTAGCAACTTATCTGAAATGTTGGCTTTTTAATAGTAACCTTTGTAAATACCGTGTTAGAAAAAGTTCCCAGTTACACTCTTAAAATTTTATAGTTTGGTGGAAGTATCAATAATTCTGTCAAATGCAGATATTTAGAGTAATGTTAAGGACTCTGTGCAGTAATGTGCATAGTCAGTGTTAATTATGAGTGCCTGGTGGTGTGGCAAACACTGGGCAGTGGGTACATGAGGAATTTTTCTCATATAAATAGTGCTCGTGAAGTCAGTACCAAGACAATGTCCCATCCAAATATTTTATTATACAAGTTTAATTAAAAATAACAAATACGAATATTACATAGATCCTTTATCATTTTTTAAAATGTATTCCTCCATTCCCTTCCTTGTTACCTTACTCCCTCCCTCACGTGTTTACTCTTTTCATTCTTTTCCCCATTAACCATCTCTCCTTTCCTCCTATCTTGGTCCTGCTAGTGAAGGCAGGAGGCTGGACTCGATGACCTTTCAGGGTCCCTTCCAGTTCTATGAGATAGGTATATCTCAATGAAATACCTAGAAGAGTGATATTGAGCCCCATTAAAAGGATATTAAGTCAATATAAATATGGCTTTTTTTTCTTCCAGCCCTTGAATAATTTTTGGAGCTGCATATAGAGTGAAAGACGTAAGAGTACAATCTGCTTAGTTTATCAAAAAGAAGATCAAGAAGTGTCTTGATTATGATATATAAGTACATTATGAAGAAAATATCAGGTACCAAATGGCTGTTTAGTGAAAAGCGTAATGGGAAACAATGGCTGGAAGTAAAAGCTAGACTGATTCCAATTAGAAATAAGACACATATTTAAAAGTGAGGGGATTAACACACTTAAAAGTGAGGGGATTAACTGGATTCTCCATCTCTTGAAGTCTTCAGATTAAGACCAGATGCCTTTTCTGGAAAATACGGTTTACTCAAACACAAGTTATTGGACTCAATATAGGAGTGACAGGAATAATATAGGACTGATGGTTTTGTCCAGGATAAAGATGCAGCATTTAGAGTGTCTCAAAATCTTAGAAAGACAAAGAATGGAAGACAGTAGGATGGGATGTTTTCAGTGATGGGAGCAGAGCAAGAAGAAACTTGTTTTAACAGACTCTGTCTTTTGTGTGTGGTGCTCTGCCAACTTCCAGCCAATTCTGGCTTCCTTTACACACAGCAGGATTAACCAAGAGAAACCCTTAGACACAGACAGGAGTTGCCACAGCACCACAACAGAGGTAGGCCCATTTTCTGAGCCCAGACCTACAATGTGTATCCAGCTAAAATGGTGGGTGCCTTTAGAGTATGTGTTTGTAAATATTAGCCTGTGTAAATATAATATGCTTTGAGGTTCTGAGATAAAAGGCACTACATAATTAAACATTTTGTTATTTAGACCATTTTTTCTTTTTAATCTAGTGTGGTATAATCTTTTAGGCAGGTTATGCAAATTAGATTAAAATGTTATATCCAGGATAGTCAAAATTGCCTTTATTTCCTAAAGTTAGTTTTTACCACCATAGAAGACTCCACTTTCAATCATGAGTAAATCCCTTCTGTAGTCTGATCACCTCCTCTCTAGTTCCTGGGTGTCAAATCACAGATGTTTTGAGACCTACAGTAAAAATGCTATTTTATTTGGCATGAAGCAGTAGTTGTAGTCTGATGGCAAATTAGCTCTGAAATGAAATAGGGAACGATTATGTCCACATAGGCAAGGTGTCAGGATGGTGAACAGCTGGAGTTTATGCAAGGTATTATTCATATCAGTACAGTTAGTTCCTTACTATACTATATTCCTAATCAGCTCCAACCTGAAGGCATAGAAGGTTCAAGTCATATTTCAGACTCTCACTTCCCAACTATCCCTGTGTGTATGACTCACTAAATGTGATTCTTTTCATTTTTATCTTGAGTGCTGTAATGATGCATTCTTTACTCAAATTAAACTCCTAGTTAAAACAGCTGCCTCTGACCTTAACTTTGTCAGCACAGAATAATTACTCTTGGTGGTAAAAATAACTCATTTTACAGTATATTTTTATTATATAAATAGATATGATGAGAAAAAGGGAGAAATACAGGAAACAGTTGTGCATTCAGATAACATGACAGACCAGTGCAAACAAAAATTCACTACAGATAGTATACAAAGAATCCAGTCTTCTGATTATATCTATTTGACAATCAGCATAGTTGTTTGTGGACCAATATGGTCTCAAGAAATAACTTTAAACAGCCTCAAGGCTACTTAAAATATTACTAGCTGTGAATACTGCCAAAGGAATATTCAGGCAGTGAGGAATGACTGGCCGCAGCTCTTGTGCCGAGGGATGAAAAAGCAAGGATGAAGAGCTGGCTATACAAGTTGTGTACATTTGAAAGAGTCCCCAGTGCAAAGAAAATTCTCAGCTAGCCACTTCAGCTGCCTTTAGTCTGTTTTTATGCTGCCAGAGCAATCTAGTCAAGCCAAGGATCCAACCCTGGGAGGCTGTATTAATTGATAGGTCCAGTAACAGAGACCAAAGTCTTGTTTACTTTAGTAAATTTTCATGTTCTGTAGTGCAATGTACTATAGTAATCAGTCATTTCTGCTCCTGCATGCCTCAGCCTCTCCTCTCCCCACCTCCTCAACTCCTGCTCTTGTCTCTTCTCCTGCTGCTATCCCCATGGATTCTTGTGTCACTTCCCTGGGCTCCCGCTCCTTAGTCTGCCATGTTTTCCTTTCTCCATGGTTCCTGGCTTAACCCCAGTTTGCTCCTATCCTCCCCTTTCCCTCTACTCCTTCCTATATTCCCCCCAACAAACCCACAGTCATTTGTCCTCTTGTCTTCCTGCCCCTTCTGGCTCCTGATAACGCCTCTGTACCCTGAACTCTTGTTCCTATCCCCCAACACACGCCCTGCATCTCTCCCACCTCCCACCCCATTCCTCAGCACTCTGCATTCAAGACAGGCTGCCTCATCCTTCTTTCCATATTATCTGGGCATCATCAGATAACATTGAGATAACAGGGGAAACCATTCTCCTTATTCTCAGTACCTGGCAATACAGCCCCCCCAGAATGCAGGAGGAATAATGGCAGGGAAAGTTCTGCTTGGTAACTGCAACCCTGAGATGGAGCAAACTCACTTGCCCTGTGGAGATGGAGCACGCTCAGTGTGCGCTCTTCAGAGAATTTAGCTGTCAAGTCTCTACTGAGTGCATGTGAACTACCATTTTGAGAAAGCAATTAACTTGGCCAAATTAGGACAGATTTTTATGGGTATGGCAAAAGGCACATCCTTGACATCAGTCCCACCATCACCACCCACCATCTCTGAATTTGAAGTTTGTGCTGCAAAGCATGGAAACACCAGAGCTTGTCAACAACACAGTTGTACAAAGTTCTTTAATATGGGCAAAACAATGTAGTTTTTTGTAACCTTGTTCTCAGAATTGAATAAACTGTTTTAGCTGACACTTAATAAGAACATTCAGCCTGAAGCAGACACCTTTCATGGAAAATATCAGCTCAAACAGTTAAAGTTTGGCAAAGTTATAAGCAACTCTAAACAGGGTCTTATAAAGGAAAGCGTCAGGCAACCTTAACTTTGGACCTCACTATTTTTTCCACCTGTACTAATATGTAATATTCAAGGACATGATCCTGCAGCATGCTGACCTTCATTGGCAGCTCAGCACCTCCAAGGTAATATTAAGTATATTGCATCTCACTGCACCACTCATCTGTACCAAGGCTTTTCTCAGATGTCCATTTGGTGAAAACTGCCATTAATGCTTCTTTGCAATGTTAGAAAAAGTATATAATCTCAGCATATACAAACACACACACACACCTCAGCATGTCTCTCAGCAAATAAATACCAGGGGCTATTTTCACCAAACAGAAATCTGAGAAAAATATCAGTACAGGAAGCAGATACTGGGTGCATGTGTGTGTGTGTGTGTGTGTGTGTGTGTGTACATGTTCATTATGTTATGCCTTCTCTTCCCTATTATTTATTAATAAGAATGTTTTATGAAACAATATCTTTGTTACTCTGAAGTGAAATTGCTCTTGCTGTTTGTAAGTGCTATCAAAATCATCTCCATAGTAACTAATTGTGATGCCATGGAAGAGTGTTCTTAAAAAGAGGAATACATAAGGGAGCATGTGAACCTCTTAGAAAGTGGAGTTATCTATTCATGCAGAAATACCCAGCAGCTAAATGTGAGGGAAGATTAATATCTAAAATAATAGTAAACTTGGGCACAGAGTGTGAAGAACTAATTAAAATTTAGTTACTAAATAAGTGATGACTGGAGATGCTAAATTGTTTTTTTTAACTTCTCTTTACACCTAATGTGCTCTAGAATTAATGCTTACATTTGTATAGTGCTCTTTATTTTTAAAGGACCCTAGTCAAGTATTGGGCCCAATTACTGTGTCTGGTAAGCCCCCTTTGCATTTCTGCTGCAAAGAGGTCATTGAGCTGGCTTCACCAGTGAGCAGAGGATCTTACCAACTTTTCCCCATCTACATAGTATAAAATGTTGATATGATAAAATCATTTCCATTAATGTGAAAGTGGTAGCTGAACTGAATATCTAGTTAAAGAATGAAATTAAAGTCACCTGATACCAGAGAGTCTATTTTGCCCAATAACTCTCCTCGGGACAGATTGTGAATGCCTTACTCATGCAGGTGAGTGTTGCCACCAATGGGACTGCAAAAATGATTCACCAGCATGAAGAAGGGATTCAGTCTAGCCCAAGATGATCCACGTGAGTTAGATACACTTTGGTCACCTAGTCTTGGAAGCTGTTGCTGAGTAGGTACGGTTAGGTTCTGAGCACCTTCAACTCCCATTGACTGCAATGGAAGCTCAGGCCATTCACATATTGGATTATTACTTACTAGTGTTTACCAGCTACATTTTAAGTAAAATAAAAGGTAGTGAACACTTCAAAAAAGGAGCAGTGTTTATCTGGAGAGCATGGAGTTTTTAGAGAAAATAGACTTTCTGGAGAGATCTGAAGATAATGCCACTGTCTGATGATTGTGAAGTATTCCACTTTAACTCGATCTTTTCAAGTTAATGAACCATGCTAGTTTCCCTTGGAGAAATTTATTGCTCTTACTTAATAGGTACATCATTATTAACTTGGCAAACAGGAGTCACCCCTCTTGACAGCAAGGATGCTGGATTACACAGCATGTGGACATGAACCAAAGTTCATGCCAGATAACTGTTTCCTGACAGTTAGTTTTGCTGCAAGGCTGTTTCTTTGGACTTTTTGTGGTTATAAATAAATAAATGGATAGATAAAATGACCTTTTTTGAGTGGAGAGTCAGGAGACTGGTACAACTTTCCCTTCTTGTGACAGTTCTTTTCCAGAGAATTTGTTTTTAATTGTGGTCCCAGGCAAATACTACAATTAAATCATTATTAGTCTCATACAGCACATATGAAGTCATCACAAAGTTCAGTAAAGGCCACCGCAGACTAATAAGTGATAATAAAAGAACAAGATTATGATAATCACTAAGCGAGTGTCTGAGTGCATTATAGTTATACTGAAGTGAAACATCTTATCAACAAAACAACTTCTATGAGATGTAAAGTTAGTTAATAAGGATGGTATCTTAGTCCAGCTCAGCGTACAAGACTCCAGACATTTTTATCTCATATTTGCAGCATCCGTTAGAGGTTTTGTCATGCTTTTGGGAGGAGGGCATACTACCCTGAACGAATAACTTTTTGGGACAGGCGCATAGCATTTTTGTTAAAAAAAAATTAAAAAAAATTGACATGCACATTGGTCAGTCCATTGACCTGCTTATTCATTATTAAACAGAAAGTACAATTAGATACATAGGGACAGGTTTGGAGTGTTGCACACCTATGCACAGGTGAAAAAGTAATGAAAAGTGCAGGGACTACAAGGGAACTCAATCCTGCATTGAGGAGTGCTGCTCAGCTGCCAGATAACTTTTGCCTAGCAGAAGGAAAATGGCCTAAGGAATAGATATAGCTCAGAGTCCTGTTAGCATGATGAGGCTCACTCTTTGGAAAACTGTGCACATTTACATGTTCATTTTGTCAGCCCCCTTGCTAAATAGATTCATTGACTTATATGAGTGTGGCCATGAAACACTGATGTGTTAAATCCAACCTTGTGAAGATAGGCTCTATTCTTCTGTCCCTGTGTATGCTATTCAGTGGTTTATTTGTGTGTGTGGAGACCTGCCTGGGCTCAGTCCCAGCACTACTAGGCTTGGTAGTTCATAGCCCTGGCACACCTGTGCTTGTTATGTCAGTTATGAAAGTTTAAAAAAATCCCTATTTTTTGCTCTGAAATGTGTTTTTTCTTAAAGTTCTCAACACAGTTGTAGCCATCAGGGCCATAACCAGGGTGGGGTGATCGGAGCAGCTGCCCAAGGTGCAAAGCTGGGGGAGCAGGGGTGGAAAAATGGGATGGGCAAATAACATGGTAGGGGGTACAGCTCTGCAGCAGGACTGGGACCCCATGGGTCCCATTACCATACCATGCATTCTTACTTGTGCACTGCTGTTGGCAGCAGCGCTGCCTTCAGAGCTAGGTGCCCGGCCAGCAGCCACCACTCTCCAGCCACCCGGCTCCAAAGACAGCACTGCCATGAGAAGCAGCATAGAAGTAAGGGTGGCATGGTATTGCCACCACCCGCAGCAGCACAAAAGTAAGGGTGGCAGGTATGGTAATGGGACCCCGTGGATCCCGGTCCCACTGCAGGGCTCTGCCTCCTACCAGTTCTTTTTTCATCCGTCCCATTTTTCTGCCTCCCTCCCCTGGCTTTGCACCCTGGGTGGCTGCCCCATTCACCCTGCCATGGGTGGTTACTGCCCTGGTACAATATGTGGTGTAAACATCTAACACTAACACGCTTTCAAATAAACTTGTTATGACTGAACGTGCAGCAGTATTACTGTCATTGGACAAGAGTTACAGGAGTGTTTTCAGTAGGTAATATGTTATTATTTATTAGTAAGGCTCGTCACGGCGGTTACGACAGTCATGGATTCCGTGACTTTACCAGACCTTTGTGACAGCTTCAGCTGCCCGCAGCTGAAGCCAGGGCTGGAGCTGTGGCTATGCTCCCACATAGCCCCGCAATGGGGACCACAGCCGGGGCTATGTGCTCCTGACCCACAGCAAGGGCAGCTCCTTCCCCGCAGTTTGCGACAGGGGCCGCAGCCGGGGCTGGGGGCTCCTGCCCCATGATGGAGGCCGCAGCCGGGGCCATGCGCTCCTGCCCCACGGTGGGGCTGCAGCCAGGGCTGTGCACCTCTTTCACGCAGCTTGTATAGTTATTTTTAGTAAAAGTCATGGACAGGTCACGGGCTCCATGAATTTTTGTTTGTTGCCCGTGACCTGTCTGTGACTTTTACTAAAAATAACTGTGACAAAATCTTAGCCTTATTTATCAGTGTTCTAAATATGATGGTGATAGATTCAATTCCATGTACCTTCTAAGTTGTTAGTAGTGTGTGCACATTTTGGGATAATGTTTATTTTTGGTTCTTTGCTACCATCCAAGTATAAAAGTGTTATGATTTGTCCCTCTAACCCAGGGGTGTCCAATCTGGGGGCAGGGGGACACTTATGGCCCTTGGGCTCTAACTTCTGGCCTTTGAGGTGGCTGTTAAGAAAATTAATATTTGATTATTATTGAAAAATGAGATTGCTAAGTGGTGCTCTACAAGTTGATAAACTGGAATATTTTCACTATGGAGAGAAGCATAGGGGTTGTCACCTCGCCAATAGTCTCCCACTACTTCCCTGCAGTTCTGGTGTGAGCTTAGGGCGGTCTTGAGTAGCTGCTGTCCCTTCCCTGGTTCAGCTGTTGTACAACTTGCCTGGTGGCTGACTGTTCCATCAAAGGGAAAGGAGGGAAGTAGTTCAGTCTGCTCCCATTGCCTGCTTACCTACCCATCAGTGAGAGCCCAGAGACAGCAGGATAGTTCAACTGGCTCTGTGTGAACCTGGCTAAGGATGACATCCCTTCCTCCCTCAGTCATCTAGAGCAACACAGTACAGGAGAAAAAGAGAAACTGAGGACCAACAAACAGATTCTTTCCCTCAGCCCCAGTGCAGGCTAGAACACTATAGGGTGCTGCTCTAACTTGTCTCTGTTGGCTGTGGTCCCTGAAGGATCAGAGCGCAGTTGAGGATAGCCAGAGTGCAGAGCATTCCAGCCAATCCCCTTCCCTCACCCCCTGTACCAGAGGCTAGAGGAAGCCAGCTATGTCAGCTCTACACCCTCTTGGGAGACCCTCCATACCAGGGAACATCTCACAAGGGGACTGACTGGTGGGCTTCTCACTTTTTACACTGCCTGAATGGTGCAAAAGCAAAGGAATGGGAAAGTGATTCTGTCCCAAAGTAATAATTTATCTTTTTTTCACATATTGTGTTCAGTTCTCAGGCTCTAAGCATATATTCCCATGATAGTTTGGGTAGATAATCAATCTTACAAGAAATCCTACATAAATACATCAATTCAGGCGAATGTTATTCCATGAGGAGTTTGAAACATCCTAAATAGTCTAGTTTGTGGAAGATCTATGTATAGTTTGTAAATGTGCATGAACGAATGTTGTATTTTGTACATTGTATTTTCACACTGTGCTCTCTTACATGCAGAGAACCAGATCCTACGCTGATGTAAGTCATCGTGACTCCGTTGTCTTTTAAAGATCTATGCTGATTTACACCAGTGGAGGATCTGAGCCTCCGAGAATGTATGCAGTTCACAACTGCCATCACATTTCCATGGTATCTGTGTGGTTGTGGTTCAAATGTCTCTGTTTATGGGCCTGATCCACTGCTATCTGATGTAAATGGAAAGACTTCTTGTGACTTCAGTAGGTTTTGAATCACACACTAAGTCACTCTCTAATATCTGGTGTACAGTGGGTACAGACACTAATGAACTGTAGCTAACTGAGACTTCCCTTTAATTCAGCTGGTAGAGGAAGAGCTCTGTCTAAGCTCGAAAGCTTGTCTCTCCCACCAACAGAAGTTGGTCCAATATAAGATATGACCTCACTCGCCTTGAGAGCCAAAAACATTTATTTTTATCCCTGATGCCATATGTGCTCAGTTTAGGTGGTGACCTTGTTGCCTGTCATTTGTGACAATGAATTTGTTGCACTGTGATCCTTCTGAGTGCTTCATTTCTTGTTTTCACAAGTGTGTTTGTGTGAACTGCGTGCCAGAATTTTAACCCACAGTGTTCCTGTTTTTCAAAGTGCTGTTTAAAAAATTCATTGATACATTTTTTTTAATGGTGGATTTCATTGTGAGTTTCTCAATTTTAAATCCTGTCAACTATTTAATGCTATATTTTTCTACAGTCTGATATCAAATGTCTGTCTTGGTAGTCTATGTAATCTCCTCTCCCTGGATCTTAAATTATGGACAAACAATCTTAAAGAGAGCAACTCTACTATTGGGATGAACAAAAATCTCTTCTGGCTGGCTGTAACAGTGTATGCCTTTTAATACTGGCTTTAGTAAACTAGCACAAATATGGACTCTTTCCTGGAGGTCTCAGTAGAGAGGCCAAGGACAGTATTACTATTTACAATGAAGTATTCTCTCACTCCATTGGTGGGATACGGTGGGGTATATTGGTGGGGTTGGCAGAGTAGTTTAAAGAGTCACATCATATTTTGTGCTTGACCTGTTTTATGGATAAATAGAAGACATATTTTATAGATGCTTCATTACTTAAAAAAAAACCTATTGTACCCTTTATGAGAAATGGCTTGTTAAGATGTTGAAAGTTATGCTTGTGGTTTTCTGTCAATCCTAGTGCAGTATGTTGATAAAATGCACAGCTCTCAACATAACATCTTGTTTCAAATTCCTTCAGATGCCAGCATTTAGGCCCAAGCCTTCCTTTGCAATTCCTGAACTTTCACCTACTAATGTAGTATGTATAAAGTTAGCAATGCCCAACTATAATGTTAAGTTTGAGGCATAGATCTTTACAGTAAGAAATATTAATTATGTATGCCAGATTATATAACTTCAGGTTTTCATCAGGACAGTGATCTGTTGGATCGTCGGAAACACTGCTTCGGTGTCCAATCTGAATCTGGAGAGGACCTCTACTTTTCCGTGGAGTTAGAGTGTGACCTAACCCTGTGGGAAAAAGCCTTCCAAACAGCAACTTTTTTAGAAGTTGAACGAATTCAGGTGAGACAGCTGTCATAATGCCTGTGTTTTGGAACATTAATAAGTGATTGTCAGGGATGGAAACTAATAAGAAAAAAAGCTAAATGAGATGGAAACATCTAACCTTCTAATGGATTATGCAAGTTATTATTATTGTAACTATACAGTGTCTAGCTGTTCCTGGTGTCTTGATTATATGTCTATCTACCATTTCGCTATATTACTCAAATCGAAGTACAAGAAGACACTGTCACCTTTCCTATGGAGTTTATAATCAAAGGCTCATAGGACATTCTTACCCACCTCAAATTGCTGCCTTTAATTACCATGGATAGGTAACTCAATAAATAATGACAAAAGGCAATGGGCAAAGTAGGGACAGAAGGAAAACAGGAGAGAGAGAGTCTTTAAACAATGGGGAGGTAACATAGCTGTTTGGACAGCATTGTTGTACAATCAGGTGATATAAAGGACCCAATTCTGACCTCACTTACAAGGATTAAACTCTCATTGTAGTTAATAGGTGTTGCACCAATGTGAGGGCAAAACTGAGCCTAATACTTTTCTTTTGTTTTCTTCATACGTTTCTTGTTTGTTGCAATTTCTTTTTAATTAGCAGATGCCAGAGTGGGGAGTATGTGATACCGGAGTAGAGATTAGTAGTGGACTCTTCTATAGCTATAATTCTAGATCAGGCTGGGTAATATTTGATGCCAAATCAGCATTTTACTATGAAACTAAGATGACCAATAGTGCATTATAGTTTGTGTTAAAATATAAAATAAAAAGTTCCCAGTCCTTTCTGATTCACCCATTCCTAGCTGTAATGTTGATATCGCAATCAGAAAAACATCTTTCTGAACACATCTGCAAAGATGTTGCCATGATTACTCTTCCAGCTGCACCCATAAAAAATCATATTGCATATCAGTAGAATATTTGGGCATCTAAGTGTTAGCTGCTGCCCCTATTTGATATATATATGCATGCTGGTTTGTCTCAAAGACAAGTTTCTGTGTGTACATCATTTGTGCCCTCATTTGAATATCTGGCACTTATTGTTTAAACAAAATGTTAAATGTTTATATATGGTAACACCCTCCTGATCTCAAACCATCAGAGCTGAGATGAAATAAGGTTAGTTTATAAAACTGGTAGAAGTTCTGTTACTTTTCATGCAAATAGCTATTTCCATTAATCTCAGAAATGCTAATTTTTAACTTTAAAATGTTACTTTCTGTTACATTTTAGAGGAATAGTTTGAACTTTCATTACTGTGCTGGAAAATGTAGATACAGTTTCACTCTTTTTTAAAAAAACAAAACAAAACAAATAATCTCCTAATTCAGAAATACTCATGATACCTCTTACTTCTCATATCATTACCGGAGGCACTGTTTGTAACTGCACTACAGGGCATTCCGCAAAAGAAAATATAACAAAACATCTATAATAACCATCAGCACTCAAGTTATTTCAATTTTGTCCCTTCTTATATGGGTACCTGCTGTGCCGCTTCTGATTTTTGGCTGTACTTCTTAGATTTTATACTTCAAATGTATTCAATATGCTCCAGTATCCTCAGTAATACCTCTTCTAACAGTCTTATTCCCACATCTCCCCACTGTGATCAGCACATCTCATCTTTATGGAGCTGAAAATATTTTTTATGTGCCAAGGCTGCATTTTGGCTATAGCAAATGTGAGAAACTGAACTAGCAACAGTAAAATATTTTATCATTTGTGAAATTGACTGAAAACCAAAATTCACAGAATCAGTTTAATCTTTTGTATGTACACTTTTAGTGTTATATGTGAACTTTTTTCCTACATCCTAATAAGAGGGTGGATAAGATGCCAATTCCATTATCCAAATTACTTTTAATTTGCTCTAATTTTCTTTCAATAGTTTGTGACTTAATCCTTCCTCCCACAATTTTGTTGCACATTTATCATCAAACACATAATAGATTGTCGGTGCTAGTTGAGAAGTGGCATGACTGGCCTCTACAAAGTGCCAATGAGTTTCATCATTCTCTGACAAGGAGAGAGCTAGGTTCAAATCAAAATGGGGTCTCATGGATGGGTGATCAGAAAATTATAAATGGGCACTGTCAAATAATAATTATATTGATATTTAAAGTCAAGTCTCTATGCAGTCACGTGCACAAGCAAATGGGTAACTGCATTCAGTGTCTTATTTGCATATACAATTAACTTTGAATGCAAACCCAGGTATATGCAGTTATTTCTGCACGAGCCATCCATATTTATTACATTTTAATTAAATTTAGGATTTTGTTAATTTTTCATTTTAAAAATATCATTCAAATGTAGGCTGGACTCTACTATAGTCACACATATATTGGCACAATTTCTCTACTGGTATAAATTAACCTAGCTCCATAGAAGTAAATGGAGCGATGCCAATTTACAACAGCAAAGAATACAGTCCATAGAGTTTATTACAAACAGAGTTATTTAAAAATATACCTGATTAAGACCACAATTCAGCAAGGTACCTAAGCTCTTACCACACTTCTAGCATGTGAGAAATACCACTAAAGTAAATGGGACTACTCGTGAGCCCCAGACAGGTACCTTGCTGAACTGTGACCTAAGTTCATAGCTTCTGCAACTTCTAACACACAAGTGAAGAACAAACTTCCTTTAGGAAAAATTAAGATTTCAGGAAGACAAATAAATAATAAAGCTGATACCAGTTTGCTATTGACATGTCATGCAATTTATAATACTGGTAGAGGTGCCTTTGTAGAGTATGTTATAGTTAATTAGTTTTCTATAGAGCAATAAGGAACATCCATGCGTATAATTAGATATTTAAAGAAAAAACAGAAGTCACATAGATAGTGTGTGGGGGGGTCATTTTCCCTGTTGTCTTATAGCATTTTTTTAAAATGTGAGAAGAACCCAAGACATCTACAGCATTTATACTAATGTTCAAATTAACTGAAGTCAACTGAATGCAGCTGACAGTCTCTCTTGAAGTCCCTACTATTTTATGTTGAATGTTTCATTCCTTGCTTTATGGGCTTCCTTTATGTGCTTTCTTACTATCATTCTTGTTTTTATGATAGCTGTTCACTTCAGAAGATGAGTATTGTGTAGCCTGCCTTGTGATTACATTTTAAAGTTTGCCCCCATGGAAATGTTGTGCTTGAAAAGTTGAGTTTTAAAGTCTGAATTGATTCTTGAACCTATAACCCAAGTGTTTTCAGGTTCTCCAAGCTTCAGAAATAGCTTACAATAAGCTCACAGCACATCACGCCTTTCATAATTTAAACACCTCCTTGGAACTGTAGTGTGAACGGAGGGCGTAGGGTCTGAGGAACATAATGCTTTGGGCTGTCATCTTCTGGAGCTGAGCTCCTGAATTATTCATGGACTCAGCTTAAGATTCCATACTGTGGGAGTGCACTTGGACTGACAGAGGAAATATTTTGTGGCTGTTTATTTGGGATACATTTTTGACAAGGTTTCATGTTTTTATGAAGGAAACCAATAATCAATGTGTAATCATATGTTATAGCTTTTAGTACATCTTTAAGGTTTGTCTTAAAGCCGTAATAACTTCGTCATTCTCCGCGCACCTGGGTAGTATTGTTCATTTTATTCTCTCCAAGTTCATGAAGGAGGAGCTGAATTAAAGACAGCAGAGCAATTCAATATGAGAGGACATCCAGAATAAATAGAGTTAACTAGTTTACCTTTATCCTATAGTGCATATTCCAAACTCACTGCAACAATTCAGTAATAATGAATTATTACTTAGGATTATTATTTGTATTACTACGGTGCCTGTGAGCCCTAGTTATCCTGGATCAGGACCACATTGTGTTCACTGTTGTACAAACACAGAACAAAAGAGGGCCCCATCCCAAAGACCTTAAAATCTCATTTGGTCAAAGGCCATTATAGTTTTTACCCTTTTTATGTTGTTGTTGTTTTTTACTCTGCTAATTGTGTTTTAGATCCCTCTGCAAGATTTCAAGGAGTAAAAAAGTTGAGCGGAAACCTTAGTCTGAAGTGATAGATTGAGTCTGATCTTCCATATGTGTAGAGTTGCTGAATATGCTGTTGGAATAGGAGGTCAGCTAAGTTGGAGCAGTCTGAGAAAAAGACAAATTTTAGTCCTCAGTGTAGTTTTCATGTTTACTTAAGGTAGCTGGAGTGATGTATATAAAGCAGTTGTTGTTTTATACATCTTCTAGTGAGTTGATAATAGAACTCTGCACCTACCAATTTTTGCTTTGCATGCAAAACCTGAGGGATTTTCAATATCTTGGAATTCATAAAACTGATCTAGTGTGAAATGTGTTACTTTACAAACGTGAACCCATTTTTTCTCTCAATGGGATGAAACATTGCCAAAGCTAAAATCATCTTTTTTCCCCTTTATTTGACCCAGGGGAAAAAGCTTTAATATTTATAATATAATAACATTTTTACAATACATTTGCAGTGAAAACTGCCTCTCACTTCTGCAAACACAACAAATAAAATATGAAGGTAAACCTACAAAATGAAACCCTGATTTTTTAATAAAAGTGGGAGTTTTCTTAACAAAGCATTAGTTAACCTTTGTAATGAATTGGCCCACATCAAAATAAATTGCAGTTTACATTTTGCATCATTGAATGGTTGAAGTGTGTGTGTACAACTTCTCTCTACTAGAAGGAACTAGAACTGTTCTATCATTTCTCTCACCCTGTCTGGAGGCTGGCATAAAAATTTCATATCTGCCCTAATGACAACAAATGGAGATGTTACTTTAGTTTAGGTGCTAGAGGTCTGCATATTTGAAGCTGAAAGACTTGAATTATGTGATATGCTTGTACAATTTATCTATTAACTGTGGTATGTGCCTTGATGCAGCTGTCACCATATTCCATCCTGGAGAGGAAAGTAGTATACCTATATATCAGCCAGCATATTAACTAAACAAGATGTATTTTTTTCAGTTCCACAAAATATACTTATCTTAAAGTTTTCAAAAAGTCAGTGTTCAAATCCTAGAATAGTATATCAAGTAATAAATGTTTCCTGCAATTTAAGAAGCAGGTGTTCACAGTTCATCCTTTTAGAGCAGAAGAACCTTTCTACAAAGAAGGAGTAGTTTGTGGTCCTTGTATTCAGGAGACTGCCCATTTAAGTGTGTTTCAAAAAGTAAAGCCATCCCGTTTGTAGCTGTAAATAAATAAGAGTGTGTGTGTGTGTATTTATTTATTTAGGGTGCCCCTTATGTGGTGCAATGTTAATGTCAAAATAGCACTTTGTTCATGTGATTCAATGGCATTTACAGTAACAAAAATGTCAAAAAGATGTGATATGAATATCTGCAATGCATATTTTTCACAACAACCAAATACCCTAGCGCTTGACTTTTATAGTGTTTGTCATTGTCAGATTTCCTGCTATATAACATATTTCAGTGCAAATTGTTTAAAGATGCAATAATATACCAGGACACAAAACTACTAAATATTAAAGGTAAGATTTTCAAAAACTCTCAGCGTCAGCCTAACTCTGCTCCTACTGAAGTAAATGATAAAACTCCCATTGTCGTCAGAGGGGGTTAGATCTACACTGATCACTTTTGAAAATTCTATCCTAAGTTTCTGTATTTAAGGAGACAATAAGGTCAACATTTCCAAACCAGGGTTTCTCAAAGTAAACCCCTAAATACATATTCAGGCACTAACTAAACATGGCCTTGCTTTTGGAAGCTCTGAACACCCACAATTCCCATGCTTTTACATTTGGGGGCAAAGGTCTTAGACTTGTTAAAAAACTCATGACACAGATGTTCCAGATGATAATACAGATGTTTCAATTAACTTCAATGGGGCCAGGAATTCACCTATGGTGTCCACACCTGTGGTATCTCTGAAGCCAGCACCATGGATAGTCACAGTTCCATAGAAATAAGTATCTTCATAAAGGCAATACAACAATAACCAGCATATGTAAATATTAATAATTAATATTCAGTCCGGTGACACAGTGTGCACATTGTATTAACATCCATGAACTGGATGAAAATGAAAAATCCTGTAGTCTGTGCTCTTGCTTAGGGTCTTCAGCTCAAAGATTTTGGGGGATTTAATTGTCTCTGACTTTAATCTGAAAAGTAAAATTCCCATAAACATTTCCCTTGTCATGCAGCTGTATGAAACATGGCATTTTAAAGCACTTTGGTGTATCAGATTTTGACATAATTAAATATTTTTGACAAGGGAAACCAGAATTTGTGTTGAACAATGCAAGCTTGCCATTATGAACCTGAAGCATGCTTTGAAGTAGAGAGCTCAGTTTGATCAAGAAAATATCACTAATTGATTTCTTATGTCATATATCAAAATGTCATGCTCTTAAAAAAAGAAACCAAAGAATGAATGCCATTTAAAATGTCAAGGTTTTCCCATAGAAGCTTATGGTTAGAGCTACATATTGTCTGTTAGTCGACACTGAAAGTTCTCTTTTGATTGCATAAATTATTTTTCACCATATTGTTCCACTGAGGTTGAGAAGATAACAAAAAAGCAAATAGTATCTCAACTGTGTTTGCAACGAAAATTTGTTTGTTTATTCTAAATCTGGATATAAGAAGGTTTAGTGATGGTACTCTGTTTTATCTTCTAAAATCATTTAAAAAATTAGCTATAAAATGAGACTTTCTTTTTATCAGTTGCTACAGTAATCCATTACAATTACTGTTGAATTATGTTTTATTTTATTTTTTTCAAAATGAAATGAAAGGCTCTTCATATTGTATTGGCACAATTTCCTCTCTGGTGTAAATCCACTAATTTGAACTACATCAGAGATGAAATTGACCTAATACATATGCGCAATCCTTTCTCTGACAATAATTTTGAGATGTGTGCATTGGAGCAAACAAAGAGAACTTACTGGAGCTAACAGACAAGTGCAGTGCTACTTAGTATAGTAACTGTGTTTTCTGATTTTTGCAGTGCAAGACATATGCCTGTGTTTTGGAGAGTCATCTTATGGGGCTTACCATTGACTTTGGCATGGGCTTTGTCTGTTTTGATGCTGCCACAAAGGTAAAGGTCTGAGACCTGCATCCAATATGGTACTAATATTCTTCTTCCAAATATTATGTTTTGAGATGCAGAGTTAAGCCATCCTTGAAATGTGTTCTTTCAGTATAGGCCATGATATGTCAAATCCCTTGTACTTTATTGTAATCTTGGGGGGTTGTTTCTGAATGATATGGGATGTTGCAATCTGTAATGCAGTTGTTACAGAGAAGCCAGTGGTAACCCTGATCAAGTGTCAAATCCTCATACTATAATTTAACAGGAGAGCCCAAATGGATTCAGGTTGATGTCATTCTCCTGCTGTTGCCTGATTTCCACCAAATTTTAAAGATAAATCATCCTGTAGGAATCCATAATGGCACAGGAATTCCTCAAAGAGAACCCAGCATTCCCCATCTCCCTTTGCACTAGTAGAAAGTATGATTATTATTGCAATTTCAAATATGTATTATTTCATATTTACATGTGTAGTGTTTGTAATTTTATAATGCAAAAAGTCATCACACAAATATCTTGATCAAAGAGTACCTCTTCTGGCTTTCCCATCAGGATAACACAGGTACATCAGCCACCTAGAAAGGAGCAGACAGCAGCCATTGGATTCAGCCACTGTCTGTATGCCTTGTAATATTCCCACCCAGCCTTAAAAAAAATCTACTCACTCAGTCACCTGAGGCGAGTAATTTGTTTTGACAGACAAGTTGCTACATTATCGTCAGTTTTCACATTCTGATTATTATTGGCCTGATCCAAAGCCCATTGAAGTCAGTCGGAGTCTTTCAACCGATTTCACTGCACCTTGGATCAAGTTCTCATAGAGCTGCACAAAATACTATGAGTATCTTTCCTTGACTATTTGCTTGAATTAGAGAATGAATGTACTTTTGTGTTCACTTTCCATGCACATTAAATCAGTTGAGTTTTGCTCACATGAATCCTCACAAAAAAGGTTAAGACTCAGAGATAATGAGTTTTAAACGTGCTTTATATGAGCATTTGTACATTTTGTTCGTAATTGCTTTGTGGGTTTGGGAGTGTGAGGGGAGGAGGTCGGAGAGAGGAGGTGAGGGGAGTAGAGCGAGAATCAGAGGGGTATAATGAGCTCCAAAACAATAGCTCTAGCAACAGTAAGGAGAGGCTGGATGAGACAAAGACTGGTCCTGCAATAGTAGCCACAGCAATCTGCCATCTTTACCATTTCCTCCTTGACCAGTGTTTTGACAGGAATGTGGGGATATAGTTTGGTTGGGAATTTTAAAGCCAAGCACCTGTCCATATCCAAGTGTGGCACTGTAAATTATATGTGAACTGGTGTCCCTCCTAACCCCACCCCTGCCAATGGGCCACATGCAAAGGAAGAAAGGAAAGCACAGACTAGGAAGTAAGAGTCACTAGGCAAAGGGGTAACTCCTTACATAGTGTCTGGAAATGGGGGCAGAAGTAGCAAAGGAAGAGTGAGGGCCCAAAGCAGGAAGGTGATGGATAGGCTCTTCCTGCTCTCTCTAAGTGTGGCCAAGGTGAACTGATTTTCTCATCTCTGAGTGGCAGTTGTCAGAGCGCCTGAGCCAGATGGTGGAAAGAATAGGCCCAGATAAAAGGCCAGCAGACCTGGACAAATGTTGGCAGGTGGAACTGCCACACAACCTGCTTGATTTTCTAACCTTGACTGAATCTGGGATGTATATGGCTGCAGGTTCACTTGCTAGCCCTGCTATTACTCAGAGTTCTTCAGCTTATGCAATCCCAAAGCTGCAGTGCTAGGGCCCAAGCTGGTATCTGGACCATAAAACATATAAGATTGCTAGATGCAACCAAAAGAGAGGGTGCCACTACCTTTGCTGCTACAACTATGAATAGACACACACACATTTTGTAACAACTGGGGGAGAATGACAGAAAATTGCCAACTGGTAAATGTAGTGCTCTTGGTGTATTGGGTCTGGATGAAACACTGCTTAACACCAGAAGGAGACCAGTATCCTAAGAAATTTTCCATGCCCTGGCATGTGACCTAGGCAGTTAAATGAGTTAGACAATAATCTGACAGTACCCTTCACAACTAGAACTGTACATATACAGAAAATGTCTTTACATGAATGTAGTGAGAAAATATTGGCTGTAACCTCTGCACCCAGCAAATGCATTTTACAGGAGCCAAATTATTCTAGGAAGAATCCCTTGAGAAAGGCCTGAGTGGATGAGAGAGTGAGATTTCTGAAATTCCATAATTTTGTGTATCTGCGCCTTCTCCCTAAATTATTGAGAGATTTAGGGCTCCAGAACTTCCACTTGATAAGAGAGATGTTCATCCAATCAGCGAGCACAAAGAATATCATGTAGCTTGTGTGACTCATCTCCAGCTAGCTGATACAAGCTCAGATACACCAAGTAAACTGTTCACAATATATCCACAGGATTAAAGATGGTGTTGGAGCTCATTAAAAATGCATCAAGTGAATTTGAATAATGAATAAACTTAAGGAAATCATGATCTATTCACAGACATTTCCCAGGCTGAAAAGAGGCTAAATTTCATGAGTTGAGTGCTTGCTCAGCTTTTGATTATTATGGTGAGAACAGGTGACTGAGTTTTGAGCCAGTGTTTATAATTTTTCAGGATAATTTTGCAAAGATGATTTAAGTTAAACTATTATATCTCTGCCTAGTGATCAAATTCATTTTGCTGGAGGGTTCAAAAATGAGCTTTGGCTAGGCAGGAAGGATGCAGATGGAAACAATGCAAAGCAGAGATTAGTATTCAGGGCAGCAATGTGAATGAAACTAAACTTAAAAAAACCTGTCCTATAAAAATGTAAATTGTAATTTTGTAAAATTAGGATTTTTATAAAATTCCTTTTACGGCTTCAGCTGTCACTAGACATGTTCATTAATGAACACTGCAGTGAGGAAAAATACTTTTTCCAATATATATTTTTTTTATTTTGGCACAAGGATATTAATAATTTAAAGAATACTTGACTTTTGTTCATTTTTAATTAAAAGATTATTTCAGAAAGAAATTAAATTAAACTTCAGACAAGAGTTATGAGAACCTTACACAAGAGAACCTGTCACAGACACTTGAATTCATTTGGGAGTTTCACTACCAGCCAAAAATGCAGATATGAACCTATATATATGCCCGTGTTGGCATATGCTTGGCCCAGTTTTGCTTCCACCAACACATACAAGTCATTTGATTCCATTTTCACCAAGCAGCCCCAGGCTCACATCCCTTTGTCATTTTCATTTTCAATCCCCCTCTCCCTCCCAGAGTATTTCATTTTCTTGGATGTGGATTGGCATGCAAACCCCCTTTCATATGTTCATAGACTTTAGGGCCAGAAGGGACTATTAAAACATCTAGTCTGACCTGTATATCATAGGCCATTACAATTCATGATTCTAGCACTGTACTGAGCCCACTTCTGCTGTCTTTATGGGCAGCTGCCAATCCTTGTTCCCCTTTCAGAGTATTTCAAGGGTGGGTACCTGGATAGCCCACTTTTCTACCTGCCACATCTTCAGAAGAGATGGCTGCCTCCATCCCTCCCTCATTTGCAGCATCAGAACCCAGAAGGGCTCCAAGGGACATCCTGCTTCAGCTCTCCTAGTTAAAATTCCAGCACTTTCCACTAGAATATTTCATCTGATCTTCTTTGGTTTCTACTAATCCCTTGTGGTTTCCACTGCAGAATCAATAGGACTATTGTTGTGTTCTGAAACATAATTCTTGGAACCAATAAAAAGCAGTTGGAAATTTGAGCTGAGTGCCCCAAAATGAAATACAGCTCCCTAAATTTGAAACACATCACACTCCATTTAACAGAAACCCCAAAGAAAATCTTTCCCAAACTTCTGTGGTTTGCTACCACTGAGAATTTCTCAGTTCTACTACTGACTTTTTTCTGATAGGGCCTTATTAAGCTGTTGCAGCTCCAGGATTCTATAGGACATTTTCATGCTAGGAGGGGCACTGATACTATTATAAAATGCATTTTCTTCAGTGTCTATGCTGAGCATATTTTAGTACCAATTTCATGTTTGCTTATCAAGGCAGGTCTTCATTAAACTGAGGTCCCTTTTGCCTATATCCGATAATTCTCCGGCTACAAAGTTAAAGGTGCTATGATGTTTTCTCCAAAAGATTAATTAACAGGAAACAAATTCGGAGTTCCTTATTCCAGTTTTACTCAGACCTTAGTCAGACAAACATCCATTTAAGTCAGTGGGAGTTTGCTGAGTGGGAAATGAGTTAAAAAAAAAAAGCAACACTTAAACTTGGATATTAGAACAAGAACCTCAGAAGTTGGCCTGGCTCTTAAATGCATAATGACTGTTATGTGTGCCTGAACAGGACATCCATCTAGTCTAATAGTCTGTTTGAGATAACTGATTTTCTTCTTGCATCAAGATGTGTACTATACTTCAAGACCACAGATATATATATATACCACTACCCCAATATAACACGCCCCCGATATAACATGAATTCGGTAATGCGGTAAAGCAGCGATCCGGGGAGGCGGGCTTGCGCACTCTGGTGGATCAAACAAGTTCGATATAACGCTGTTTCACCTATAACACGGAAAGATTTTTTGGCTCCCGAGGACAGCGCTATATCGAGGTAGAGGTGTGTGTGTATATATATAAAAACTGGTGAATTTCAATGCACATCTTTGCTTATGAATTTCCTATCTATTTGCAACTTAGCCAATGGTAAGATTTTATAACTAACCTCACACTGTTGGTGCTACATATATAAATAATATGTAATAAAAACTGATGAGAAACCAGCCAACAGGAAGAAGAAGAACACACTGTATATATTTGTTAGCAAGCTCAGAAAACAAGATCATTGATGGCTGATGACACCGTAGACAGATTAGGAAATTAGTGTGGGATCTACATAGAAAGCGTAATAATGTATGTCCAGCAAGGATCAGGAATTATGTCAAGTCAAACCTTAGCTGCAGAAGAAAGGCCAAATTCTGCCCTGTCTTTCATATAGTATGACAACCCCATCATATAATTGGAGTTATACAAGGTGTAAATAGGTCTCCCCAAAAAGTCATTGTGCAAGGCAAAAAATTATGTGTTACTTGTATAGATAAAACAACCAAATCTCCAGGTATAATTGTTGCTGGATATTAACATTCCTAGGAGTTTGCACTGAGTTTAAGGTTGGTTTTTTTTACCAGAACTTCAACTTCACCTTGCTAGCTCACTGTACTGCTCTTATTACCGTTTTATGCATCATACTTTCAAAGTACATATGAAAGCTCAAGGTGAATATGTGATTGGGCTCTTAATGACTATCCCCAGTAATCTTTCTTGAAGTAAACTGGCTCTATAAGAGTCTGATGAGGAATCTCTAATCAAGTTTGTAGACTCTTAAATATTTCATCTTTAATGATCTATTGGTACAAATACACAGTAGTCCTCATGGCAAGTTTGGCTTTTAATTTGTAGCACATTAGTGTATCATAGAGCACATGTCCTTTTCCCTTCATTCTACTCAGGTGTCTTCTTTTCAGCACACTTGAGAAGCCCTCTTCTATATTCTGGTGCATAGGGACCCTGTAACTCCTCATTTGTGCCCTACTAATCTGCCTCTTTAAATGTGAAAACTACTTTAGAGCCCACAGTCACCATGAAAATGTGAAATCCTTCCATTACATCCAACAGGGGATAGAGGGAGGGAGAGAGAGCTCAGTGGTTTGCTCAGTGGTTTGAATTTACCTGCTGAACCCAGGGTTGTAAATTCAATCCTTGAGGGGGCCATTTAGGGATCTGGGGCAAAAATCTGTCTGGGGCTTAGTCCTGCTTTGAGCAGGGGGTTGGACTAGGTGACCTTCTGAGGTCCCTTCCAATCCTGATATTCTATGAACAGGCCAAATTATTCACCCCTTACTCACAATGGTGAGTAGTCACTCAAGCAAATAGTCCTATTGAAATCAATGGGACTACTCATGGAATAACTGCATGTGAGTGAGAGTCTGGACCAGTATGATAAATAGTTCTCCAGTTCATTAATGGACACTTATCCAGTTGTGTTGACAGTTAAGTTATTTAAACAAGATAGCAGCATTTTAATTGTTTTGTTTCCTTACAACCTGAATCCCAAATTATCACACTTCCCTTTGTTTAACTACTTGATTTTTTTGTAGATTAATAAAATTTTATTCAATATCATGGCTAAATAATGGACTTAATTTCACAAATGTGACAAAGAAGAAAGCCACTAGCGAAACTTATATGTGTGTTTACATGTAAGCAAGTCTCTGTGTAAACTTACACTTCCAAGCCAAAAAAGCATAAAAAATCTCCACGGGTTGCTACATTGTCTAGTATCATTTAATGAGCAGTAATGTTTCATTTGTAGCCCTAACTCAGTAATATAGACTTTCATCTGTATCGCCCCTGTTTAAACTTGATCATGTCATATTTCAATAAAAATATCTAGAAAGCATTTTTATAAATCTGTGCAAAAACTTACATAAATATGAAACCTATTGAAACTGTGTTATTTAAAATAAATCCATAGTGTGAAGTGATTAAAACAGTGTTGATATAAATCATATCATTTCTCTCTTAAATCTCTCCTGCTTTCTCTCATTCATTCTCTAGCTGACAGCTGAGAAACAGAGCCAACAGCCGTTTGTCTTTTTGACAGTTTATGTTGCTCTACAAACAAGCTATTTTGATTTGAATGAACAGCCATTAACACTTGCTAGTTAAATTAAATTCTTCCAACCTTACAGGAAAATATCAATTACCCACCCAACCAGTTTTGTAAACCACCAAGTAGCATTTTGATGGCCCTAAAAGATAAATAAGGAAGGATATAATTCTCTTGTCCCTTTGATATAGGAAAGTTATAACTCAAAGAAGTATTTATTCTTCAAAGCAGTCTCTAGATCTAAAGTTCAAGAGCAAGAGATGTTCTTTTTTATCATTCAAGATTTACAGTGTAATGGAGCCCTACAATATATAGCTTCTTAATGATTTTAGCAAGTGTTTAATTAAGATTAAATTCTACCACATGCTCACTGTGGTGAAAAGGCCACCTGCTTAGTGGTTTATGTGGACAAATTCACAAGAAGTGCCAACTCAAATTGTCAGTATGCATATTGTGTAAAAATGTTTATGGTGCCACTGGCATATATGTGAAGCTAATTCAGATGGTTCTTAACTGTACTCATGGCATATCTGCCATTTGCATCTTCCTTGAGGAAAGTTTAAAAGCTTATTTAAGCTACTTCATTAACATTATTTAAGATGTATGATATCACACACAATGCTGTTACTGAACTCTTCTTTCTTTCTTTCTTTCTTTCTTTCTTTCTTTCTTTCTTTCTTTCTTTCTTTCTTTCTTTCTTTCTTCTATTAAAATGAAGTTAAACAGAACTCAAAAGACCAGTGCAGGACTCCTTCCTCTTGGCTGTCCAGGCACGCCTGTCAGACTACCAGCCAGTTAACATCTCCACTTTTGCTACAGGCCTTCTTAATCTCAGGCATCTAATTTAGATGGACCACTGAAGTCCCAGAGGCTCCTTTTCCTTTCCGTAGGCTCTTAGGATATGTCTAGTGTACAATTAAAAACCCTACCTGGCTTGTGCCAGCTGACTCGGACTCTTGGGGCTAAGACTAAGGAGCTGTTTAATTGTTGTTTAGATGTTCAGCCTTGGGCTGGGTCCTGCAAGGTGGGATGGACCCAGAGCTCAGGCTGCAGCCCAAGCCCAAATGTCTAATTGTGGTGTGGATAGACATACATCAAAGTTCAAGAGTGTAAGGCAAACATTTTACTTTCTGTTTCAGTTTCCCAGCTGCTGCTGTCAGTGTGTGTGTTTGTGGAGGATGTTTCCCTTGGTTCTGCAAAATTGCAAAAGGTTACATCAGGTTCTACATCTCTTTAATGAAAGCAATGTCAGCTAGTTATTGTCATTAATTGGTAATTCAGTTGCATCTAGAAGGCCTAGTTGAGACCAGGGCTCCATTGTGGTGGGCACTGTACAACCATGTGCCAAGAGTTTATAGTTTAAATTTGCTTTTATTTTCCGTTCAGTGAATGTAATCCCAACTGAACATGTTGCTCATCACATCTTGGGTTCTTGATGTACAGTAAATGATCTGGATACACTTCTACATCCTTTCAGTGTAGCTCATTTTGGCACCATGGATCTTGCTGAATAGGGTCGCCAACTTTCTAATCACATAAAACTGAACATCCTTGCCCCACCCCTTCCCCAAGGCCCTGCCTCACTCCATGTCACTCACTCTCCCCTACCCTCATTCATTTTCACCAGGCTGGTGCATGGGGTTAGGTGTGGGAGGGTGTGAGGGCTCTGGTTGGGGGTGTGGGTTCTGGGGTGGGGCTGGGGATGAGGGCTTTGGGTTGCAGGCAGGGGCTTCTGGCTGGTCCCAAGGGGTTCAGAGTGTGGGAGGGGACTCAGGGCTGGAGCTGGGGGTTGGGGTGAGGGCTCTGGGAGGGAGTTAGGGTACGGGAGGGGGTGCTGACCTGGGCCAGGGGGGTTGGGGTGAGGCTCTGGCCAGGCGGCGCTTACCTCAGGTGGCCCCCAGAAGCAGCCAGCATGTCTGGCTCCTAGGTGGAGGGGACAGGGGCTCTGCATACTGTGTACATATGTCACCCCGGCAGCTCCCACTGGCATGGTTCCCAGCCAATGAGAGCTGTGGAGTCGGCACTGGTGCTCGAGGCAGGGGCAGTGTACGGAGCCTCCTGGCCCCCTGGCTAAGAGACGGACATGCTGACTGCTTCTGGGAGCCACACTGAGCCAGCATAGGCAAGGAGACTGCCTTAACCCTTCTGTGCTACAACCAGACTTTAGCAGCCTGGTCAGCAATGCTGACCAGAGCTGCCAGGTCCCTTTTCAACCAGGTGTTCCAGTCAAAAAACAGATGCCTGGCAATCTTATTTATAAATGATTAACTTCAAAATTTCTTAAATATTCAGATGGGTTTCACTTATAATTTATATTTAACTTTTTTCAGATTTATTTTCCTAATGACAAGCATGGCCCATCAGAGATGAGTGGATTCAGAGTTCAGCTCATCCCCGTCTCAGTTTCATACCCATGTTACAAAAGGGAACAAAATAGATTTTTTCCATTCTAAAGTGACTAATGCACCAACCCTATTCTCTATGAATTACACAGTGCATGTTCCCCTGACATGTTTCCCATAATCTCCAAAATACCATCTCCAAGACAGAGCAGAAGACCTTTTCAACAATGCAATATTACTGACATATAATTTTACAGTACATCGGCTTCCATTATGTTTAAAGTAATGTAAAGTGTCCTTGCCTTTTCCTAAGTTGAAATATGATAAAGGTGAGCAGTATATCCTTAAGACATAAAGCTTTATTCTTAGACTCCTTGGACTATATCCTGAGCTCTGGTCGAATTACGTTCAGTATAGTTTGGGGGTGGGGATGCAAAGGTGATTGTAAACCACCTTGTATGCTCATACTCTTTGGCTATCTGGGAGTCAGTGCATGCCCTGACTTAAGTTATAGCAGAATCATCGCTGCTCTAGCTTACACCCAACTGTTCACATCCCCAAGGGACTAGCACAATAGCATAGACATACACACACACACGTATATCATATTCCCCTTATCCCATCATCTGGGGTTGGGTCATCATGCAAGTATCTGCCACCCTCATGTGTCCGAAGCAGCGCTAAGGTCCATTTCCTTACCATCTTCTTTGATGCAATCCATCCATCACTTCCACAGCTTTGGCTGAGTATCTGTTTCCTACCACTCTCTCCTGCAATGCTGTCTTGAGCAGGTCCTCTTCATTTATCCTCTGTATGTGGCTGAACCAGCGAAGTGGTGCATCTTGGATTTTGTCAGCCACATCACGTACTTTTGACTTCCACTTTGACTTCATTCATTTAAAAATCAGTCTCTTCATGTAACTCTTTCAATAGAGCAAAGACATCTTATCTCAAACACCTGTAGGCGTCGAACCTGTCTCTTTAGGACCTATGCTTCTGCACCATTCAGCATTGCAGGGTGCCTTATTGTTCTGTACATCTGGGCTTTTAGTCTTAATGACATATGCAACACTTGAAATGTTACTCCACACACTTCCAGCTCTCCCCTGGACTGGACTGTGTCTCACATTCAAGCTTGCTGTCTTCCATTACCCCAGCTGCCAAGGTACTTGACAGGCCAGGCTGGTCTAGTCTCACTCCATAATCTCTGTCCAGTTTCCCCATGGCACTGCTGCTGACCCACATGACCACAGTCTTAGGCATGTTCATTTTCATCCCATGCCAGTTTAGTTGGGTCATACCACCGGTTTACTGTTTCCCCATAAGCTACTTTTGAGGATACTTTTATTGCTATGTGATCATAGTTTCTCATTTTTTCCATTGCGATCTTCCTGCTGATGTGGTCCATCAACATAAAAAACAGTGGCAGGCCAAGGGCTGACCCATAATGAGGTCTGAATTTCACTGCAAAAGAGCATGTCATTCCAAAACATGTTCAAATCACTGTTTTACGTGATCTATCTTGTGTATTCACCATAGTTATTAAATCCTCACATATATTTCCTCAGCACTGGTGTGAGCATCCTTTTCTCCTCTGTACTGTATGCCTTTTCTAGGTCTATCAAAGCTCAGAAGCTAGCCTGTTGATACTCTAGCCACTTCTTTATCACTTGCTGAATTACAAACATAGCATCTGTGGTTCCTCATCATTTCCTAAAGCTGAACTCCTCTTCCTATTCCAGTCTCCTATTCCCCATATCCCAGATGTGCTCCAGTATCTTCATCCCATGCAACTGTAATTTTATCCCTCAACGGATACTTCCTTTCTTATGTACTGGGAGTAAGATAGGCTTGCGCTAATCTTGTAGAATTCTCTTGTCTCAACATACACCTTTAACTATTCTTCTCATCCATTTTATGCTTCTCTTGCCCAAGACTTTCACCAGGTCTGCTGTCACTTCTTCAGGTCCTACTTCCCTACTGTTCTTCATTACCCTGGACTGCATTTCTCATCTGCTCCTCTGGTATATCAGACTCAGACACAACATTAGGACCATATGTCAGCAACTCCACCCAAAAGGGAGTTGCATCATTCAGGTGACTCTCAGAGTATTGTTTCCTCCTCTCCTTCACACGTTTGGGTGTTACTACATGTTTCCTCTGGTCATCATTTACGAATGGTGTTGCAGTACCATCCTTCCATGTGTAGCTTTTTATTCTATTTAATGTTAATTATACTGCACTGGATTCGGTTCTGGCAGCTACAGTCTAAAGTTCAACAGTTTGTTCTGGATCTGAAGTCCATAGGAAGACATGAAACCATAGGCATCTATCTTTTAGCAGTTTTATTAACGTTACCAACAAAGTTATAAATGTCATAGTATATACAATTCCTAAAGATAAGTACCATGTACCAGTCATACCTACAGACATACTCACATGCTCCTAGATGATATTAGCAGCAAAGAATCCTGTGGCACCTTATAGACTAACAGACGTTTTGCAGCATGAGCTTTCGTGGGTGAATACCCACTTCTTCACTTGCATCCGAAGAAGTGGGTATTCACCCACGAAAGCTCATGCTGCAAAACGTCTGTTAGTCTATAAGGTGCCACAGGATTCTTTGCTGCTTCTACAGAACCAGACTAACACGGCTACCCCTCTGATACTAGATGATATTAGAGTCTGTTGGCTCTCTCATGGATTGATCATCAATATGGGAGTGGTTCCTGCTGGAGTTTCCCATAGGAAGCTCAACTTTCCTACTCTGGGCATCCTTTTTATACTGTGATTCTCTCTATACCTACATTCTGTGCTTGTACATGAAATTTTCAACCCTCTATTTCTTATTGGTCTCTGTCCCCTACAAACACAAGGGAGACCAAATTCTATAGGTTGTGTAGATTCTCATTAACATTGACATACCACTTTTATCTTGAGGTTAAGGCATATGTTGGAGACAATATTTACTGTTGCAGCATTTTATAATTTAAATTTAATCTTCCCAGCTATACTTTCACAATATTACCAGTTGCTACCTCTTTTCCCATAATGTTTGGAGCTATTTCTCAGTCATTGATTTATGCCATCATTTCTTGTCTCCAAGGCCCAAAAAAGCTAAGCTAAAGTCTTGCAGCCTCAGCCTACAGGTTCTTGTGTTTCAGCTTGTCTTACTCATGTCTAATACTTGATTCCTCTAAATACCGATCAATCTTATACTTTTATAATCCTACAAATTAACTCTAATTAACATACAGTGAATATATGTAATATAACATATTGATTGATCATAATATCACACAATAAGTGGATACTAAACTAAAATCATTGACTACATGTCCTTTGTGTCTACTTTTTGCAGTGCTATAGATCTTTTTGTCAGCCAGCTGTGGGTAGTTTACAAGCTCAGCTCTCTTTGGTCTTCTTTACTGTCCACTTGATGCTTTGATTTTTTTTGTATTTGCTTTCATTTGCACTCAGTGGGTTTATTTCTTTATTTTTACATGCTATTTTACTGTTTTGGATTCCTACCTGCACTGCACAGGTCTACTACCATTCCTTTCTCTCTCTCTCTCTCGCTCTCTCTCTCTCTCTGGGTTTTCCCCAGCTGCATTGTCCACAAACCTCTTCTGATGCCACAATCCATGTTCTTTTGGGGTAGTTCCCTCCTTTTCAGCTGATTCTACTAGGGCTACTAAGATGATCTCAGGATTGGAAAACCTACCTTATGAGAGCAGAGTCAAAGTGTCACCATGTCTCAGTGGGTCACAACTGAGAATACCAAATTCAGAACAAACTGCTGAGAAATAGCGCATCCACACCCCAAAACTGGTGGTTACTTTTCCATAAGATACACCAAACCAGCAACAAAAGTAAACTTCTGTCTCACCACACTGGCTAACAAAAAGTCAGAAATGCAGCCTCCTTGGGTATTCCAGTCCTGGATTCAACACCCAGACCCTGGACTTAATGATGAGGGGTTATTTAAAACCAATTTAATCAAACAAAGGGTTCTTCTGTTCCCAAAGGACCAGCCACATACCCATGTCAATATATAACTTAGATCTTACCCAATAATTGCCAATCCTTTAGCATGCTGGGAGCTGTGGGTGGCCATGCAAATGCAAACAAACTGGTGGCCCACCAGCGGATTACCCTGATGGGCTGCATGCGGCCTGTGAGCTGCAGGTTACCCACCACGAGTTAGAGCGTCCACAGGAAGGTCCATCAGGTAGGGATAAGCTTCTTCTATAGTCCATTGTGAGTTAAGTTCTCCTTGATGGGCCATTCAACTTGAATAGTCCCTTCACAGTGTGCTGGCCTGTTACCGAGGTATTTTGTGGGTGTTAGCACAGGAGCAAACACATTTGAAATACAGGTACGTAGTCAATATTCATATACATATATAACTTCAAATACAAAAAAGATGCATGCATACAAATAGGATAATCGTATTAAGCAAATCATAACATTTCCATAGACACCTTATATGACCTACTTTGTGCAAGATTTGTTGCAATTATATAACAGTGTTAGCAACAATGATCGACATGGTCATATTTTAATCATACAACATCACACAAAGAGCTCTGCTTGTATAGCCTAACCAAAAGAGGGCTGGGGCGGGGGAGATATGATTGCCCTCTATAGATACACCAGAGGGATAAATACCAGGGAGGGAGAGGAGTTATTTAAATTAAGCACCAATATGGACACAAGAACAAGTTTAGGCTGGAAATTAGGTAAAGGTTCTAACCATCAGAAGAGTGAAGGTCTGGAACAGCCTTCCAAGGAGAGCAATGGGGGCAAAAAACCTAAGTGACTTTAAGACTGTACTTGAAAAGTTTATGGAGAGAATAGCATAATGAGACTGCCTACAATGGCATGTAGCCAATCGGCGACTGCTAGCAGCAAATACCTACAATGGCTAGCGATGGGACACAAGATGGGGAGGGCTCTGAGTTACTACAGAGAATTCTCTCCCAGGTATCTGGCTGATGGGTCTTGCCCACATGCTCAGTGTCTAACTGATCACCATATTTGGGGTCAGGAAGAAATTTTTTCCCCAGATCAGATTGGCAGAGATCCTGGGGGGTTTTCACCTTCCTCTGCAGCAGGGAGTATGGGTCACTTGCAGATTTAAACTAGGGTAAATGGCAGAGTCTCTGTAACTTGAAGTTTTTAAATCATGATTTGAGGACTTCAGTAATTCAGCTAGAGGTTAGAGATCTATTACAGGAATGGGTGGGTGAAGTTCTGTGGCCTGCAACATGCAGAAGGTCAGACTAGATGATCATGATAGTCCCTTCTGACCTCAAAGTCTATGAGTCTATGTCATGTCAGTTTCCTGGTACTTATCCTGTACTGCTTCGGCAAACTTCTCTGCTGCATTTCCCCTTAACTTCCCATACTTTAATCTTGTGTCTTTCCCTCCTTGTCTGAGGCTTTATTTGTAATCTTTATTGAGAAAAGTTTGTGCTACCATCTCACTAGGTATCACCTTGCAGTCCATAACTTGACATCACTGAAATTTCCTCAGCAATAACATCAATCTAGCTTCGGTGTGCACCACTGATGACCAAATGATTCTTTCTTTTGGAACCATGTATTGGCTATCCTCCATTGATTGGTAATACACATGTCTGGAGAGTCCAGAGAAGAGTGACAAAAATGATTAAAGGCCTAGAAAACATGACCTGTGAGGGAAGATTGAAAAAAATGTGTTTGTTTAGTCTGGAAAAGAGAAGACTGAGAGGGGAGACGATAATAGTTTTCAAGTACTCCTCTACCCCAATATAATGTTACCCGATATAACATGAATTCGGATATAACACGGTAAAGCAGTGCTCTAGGGGGGCGGGGCTGCGTGCTCTGGCGTATCAAAGCAAGTTCGATATAACGCGGTTTCACCTATAACGCAGTACGATTTTTTTGGCTCCCAAGGACAGCGTTATATTGGGGTAGAGGTGTACATAAAAGATTGTTACAAGGAGGAGGAAGAACAATTGTTTTTCTTAATCTCTGAGGATAGGACAAGAAGCAATGGGCTTAAATTGCAGCAAGGGAGGTGTAGGTTGGACATTAGGAAAAAAATCCTAACTGTCAGGGTAATTAAGCACTGGAATAAATTGCCTAGGGAGATTGTGGAGTCTCCATCATTGGAGATTTTTAAGAGCAGATTGGACAAACACCTGTCAGGGATGGTCTAGATAATACTTAGTCCTGCCTTGAGTGCAGGGGACTGGACTAGATGACCCATCGAGGTCCCTTCCAGTCCAGTGACTCTATGATTCTGTGTCTAGTAACACTTTACTTTTAATTCATGGTGCCTAGACTAATATCTCCTAAGCACATTTCACACTCCCTTTGGTTTTTGCCTCTCTGTGCATTCATATCTCCACATACCAATATCAGCACTTCTGGTGTTGCTGTGTCTGCTTGCGCCTGTTAGCCTGGGTGGAAACTCTCTCTTTTTCATTGCCTCCTTGCTGAGGAACATACGCTGATATCAAAAACAGAACACATTTTTTAACTTGGACTCATTCAGCTGTCAGCCTGTCATTTACTCTAAAAATTTCAATCACCATCTTCCTCATCTGCTCCTCTTACTACCACCTGGACTGCATTAGACCCATTTTTCACCTGTGTGGAAGAGTTCACAAGCTAAGCTCAAATCCTTCACTGTGTTCTCCATCCATCATGTTTTCTATAGGCACAGAACATCAATACCTCTCTTTACATCGTATCAACTACATCTACTCCTTGACTAGCCAAATGGGATATATTTAGTGTTGGTCCTTTTATAATATGGGGTTTATATGGCTGTGCAGGTCACTTATTTTCAACTGATTTTTCATCTGACCACCCTGGACTCTAGAGGACAGCTTTGATGCTGGCTACCAGATATCCTGTTGGCCTGGGGCTGCCAGGCAGGCAAACTTCTGGCATAGGGCTGAGATACCCTCCCGCCAGCCCCTGGCAGAGAAACATATAGGCCAGTCTCACCCCTCTTTATATCTACTACTGCCCTCTGATAACATGCCAAAAATACAGAACTACACCAACATAGTGACTTGTGCAAAAAAAAATGTATTGTATTGGCTGGCATCCTTGGTATACATGATAGTGAAATTGAACTAAGTTCTAGCCACTCTCTTCCCATGTTGTTGCTGCAGACCTGGTGGGCTGCTAACAGGTGGAAACCGGCTGTGTGGGTGTGTATACAGAGCATTATATATCTAATTGTATCTCTCTTCATTTGTGTGTGTTTATATGCACACACAAAGGAATGTTATACACATACGCACGTGTGCATATACACATTTACAATTACTCATATACATGTGTGCATTTGTACTTTGTGTATATAATGCAATATATCTTCCTGTGCAAAAGTGCTGTGTTTGCACTCCAGAGCATTTACTGCTCTTTACAATGGCAGTAGAAAATATACATTTGTCAGAAGAACAATTCATTCCTGTAGAAAATGATAATTAATTGTGAATGCTGCTAATTATACAATGCTGGTGGAACAAAGTAAGAAAAGAATCCATACTGGCCCATTAGATGCATATCAACAAAACCCATTGTGACAATCATCTGTTATTTTACACACACATTACTTCATCAAAAGAGGAGAATACATTATGAGTAATAAGTAGCATAGCAAATACTTTTACGTTTTTTGTGCCAAATGGATACTTGGCCACATAGTACAAGACTTCATTGTTCCTGAAATAATAAACTCTGTCTATGTTAAAGTTAACTTATGATGACACATAGAAAATAAGCCTATCAATTCTTTCATTTGTACTGACTTAATGTGCACTCTGGATATCCAAATGAATTGACCCAATATGTATTAAAGTTCTCCTCATCACCAATGCCACAGTTACTATTAACAGCACAAGTTCCTGTTTGGTATCTCACTGGTTTCAGGGATGGGGAATGTAAGATATCAATTCTGTGTAACAATGATAATTTATTAGGTGGCTAGAGCATTGAAGTTGTATAGTGGTGACTACAACTCTAGTTCAAAGAACCGGGCACTGTTGGTGTAGCCATGTAGTCCAGCAGATAAGCAAAAGACAAGATCTTGTAATTCATCACTCAGCACTAAGAAAATAGACTGTACTCTGTTAACAGTGCATAGGATATTAGAGTTTGCCAAGATTGGTTATTTTATTAGTAGTGATTTTTCTCTCTCTGTTCCTTTGTCCCCCTTTGTTCTTCAGTCTCCATTGTACTTATAAAGCCCTACCAGTTGACAAAGGAAATTGACTCAGATCATAATTCTTTACAGCAAAGCATTCCTGTGAGATTGGTAGCAGTGTGAAATTGAGTAGGAACCAAATTTTGATCCTAGTCAGTTCCAGACTACTGCTAGCAATATGGACAGAGTGTCACTTCACAGGAATGCAATCTCTCTCAATTTCATATGGGAAGAAGCAGTGTGTTGTCAAATTAATGCACATCCCAGGTGCCCAAGCTACCAATTACTTTTATCCTTGACAGGAAGGACTCATAGGACAGATGTATCTAACACTGATTAGGTTTAAGTTGGTAGCAGTACCACTTATGGTACTGAGCGGACAAATAATATTAGCTTAAAAAGAATCTTAACTGCAACTGAGAATAATTCTATGTTTTACTTTGTCTTCAAAAGCTGTACAGAAGCATGCTTTAATAATTCAAAGTGCTGAATGAGACTAAATGTGATTAAAAAGAACAGCTAAGTCTTTTGAAGGTATATTGTCTAAACCAAAAAATAGAACTGATTTATAGAGACTAATATTTAAAAATATAGCGTCCAATTTTGCATCCTTAAATAATAAGCCTGTTCTATAGCATTTGTAGGCACAGTCTGGAAATTAGTTGTCTAATGATTGTAAAATCCTGACATATAACTTTGATTGTTTCCATGTACAAAATTGGAGGCCAAATGAGGCCCATTGTTATTATGTGTTGCATTAATGAAAGGGAGTGTTGAAATTGCTGTTGTGGGTGTATTTTAGTTTATATATCTAAAGTAGAACACTTCATAATATAGGGCCAAAATCTGAAGTGTGTACCCCTATGATTCATTTCCAAAAAAATGTGTTTATCCTGGAAACTGGTATTTGCATTCTTAGATTAGGTAGTTAGTTACTTAATTACCCATTTGCACATTGAATTGCTATACCTGATTTACATGTGCAAATACTACTTTACAGGCTCAGTTAGTGCACATTTTTTTTCAGATACAACGCAGGATTCTTGTAAGGTCTAATGTGATAGAGAAGAGGGAGGACTGCTGTAATGAATATAAAGTTAGTCCTTTCTGGAAATTACTATACAATTTAGAATTTTCTCTTACTCTCTAGCTCCCAGCCAGACTAAGCATAGCTTTTGCTTCCTTGCATCATTAGGGAGGACTTCTCTGAGACCTGGCCTGGATCAAAGAGTCATGAAAGGAGCTATTGATTAGTTTACACACTCATGTTGTATAATCTGGCTAGGAGTATGTTATGTAAATAAAACACAAACAGACCTGATTATTCTGATTTTTTTGGGGAATTCATATTTCTCTGGATTTAAAAAAAAAAGCCTTAATAGTCATGAAACCATGACGGATTACTTATTATTTTCTGATATTGCAAGCAGAACAAACTAGTTTTAACTGTACCATTGGAAGAATGTAATACCTCCTCAGAAACTCACATTTTGTAATACAAGAATGTGAAATTACTGCAATAAGTAAAAAAATGCCATATGACTCAGATATAACTGAGACCTTTTTCTAAGCATTGTTGAAGAACATATCTTCTAGAATTAGAATGAGATAAGGAATGTAGCTTTCCTCAATTTGAGTGATTGTGAGGAATCTTGCCAAAATACCACAGAGGCTGGAAGCACTAGCTTTCCTTGGTGCTTTGATAGTGTACCTATTAAACAAATATACAACCAGTGAAAAGTGGTGGGTGAATTATAACAATGTTACACTGGCAGGACATAACAGGCAACACTGTTACAAAAAATATAAGGACACGCCACCAGAAAAGTAGATTGGTTCATGAATAAGACCACCCAAATATGCCGGGAGAACCTGCTTCAATATAAGGAAAAAAATATCATTGCACATTCCTAGTGGTCACTTGCCACCTCACACTAGAACTTATATGGGTTATCAAACAATTACAACCCATACTTATGAGGACCCCTCTTCTGAACTTCACACCATCCCCCAGCCTTGCCAAGCTCATCATCAAAAGCACGTTCCCCACAGACCAGGACACACCAACTCATGGTGGCACCAGACCCTGCCAAAACAACAGATGCAAAACCTGCACACATATCACCACTGCTGTGATGATCAATATCCCTTGCAACACACCTTTCAAGAACCATGGACCCTACACATGCCTATCACAACATGTGGTGTACCTTATCCAGTGCATCAAATATGCTGGCAAAAACTATATGGATGAAACCAGATAATCACTATGCTTTCAAATAAACTAATTGAAAAATGATAAAAGACAAAAATACCCTATAATTCATGGAGAAACTCTTCACAAAACAATTACCAATTACCAAAGGAAACCAGCACAGCACTTTCAAGAAACAAAACTAAGCGCTTAAATTCATAACTCTGCTGGACACTAAAAACCATGGACTTAATGGAGACATTGGTTTCATTGCCCATTACAACAACTTGCAACAGCCTGCTGCCTATTCCATTGTCCTATGACTGCAGAAGTGTTTGTTAAGTTTTCCTAGAGTGGCTCAAGAGCATGAGTACCAACCTCAGAGGAGATTGTTAAGAAGGGTAGAAACCCCAAATTGGTTGTGAGTTGCAGACTTAGATTTGATAGATGGTCCCTTATACCAAGAATCACAATATTCAAGTTACTCACAGTCCCAATGGACCAGTCATTTACCCTAGGTCAATTGCACCTTAGATCTCACACCAAAGACAACGCTTGTGTAATAAACTATTTAAAGGTTTATTAACTAGAAATACAAAATAAAAGTTATTTACAAGGTTAAAGCATGTAAACACATGCACACACAAATAAGTTCCAATCTTAAGTTTCAAAAAGCAATAGACGCTTTTATGATAAACAAGCTTTGTATGTCCTTTACAACTACCCCAGGCCAAGCACCGCGAGGGTGGGAGTGGGAAAGAGGGTTTGCTTATGCTTAGTAACCCTGGCCCCTCAGAATGAAGCAGCATAAAAGATTCAGTTTATCCTTGTTATGGCTTTTTATTCCTTTCCCCCTTTGGCTTAAGTTGCAAATTCAGCTTTTGGGAGGAATTCGCTTGCAGGGCTCCTTTTTGAGGGTAAGGGAGCAAACAATAGTCTCTTGTCCTCTGATGTTCCACAATAGCATAGCGGGTATTGATGGGCCTTCTTTTGGAAACTAGTATTTCACACTCATTAATGCTCCTCCCCTGTCTTACAGTTTACAGGGCAAACACTTATATATTACCTTATAACACACGATACAGATACTATAAGTGAGATTAATGCATGCAACAACTTACAAGCATTTCATAAAGTCTAAACACAGTCTTATAATTCTAATACCTATTTTAACAATACCATAAGAACATAAGAACATAAGAAAGGCCGTACCGGGTCAGACCAAAGGTCCATCTAGCCCAATATCTGTCTACCGACAGTGGCCAATGCCAGGTGCCCCTGAGGGAGTGAACCTAACAGGCAATGATCAAATGATCTCTCTCCTGCCATCCATCTCCATCCTCTGACGAACAGAGGCTAGGGACACCATTCTTACCCATCCTGGCTAATAGCCATTTATGGACTTAGCCACCATGAATTTATCCAGTCCCCTTTTAAACATTGTTATAGTCCTAGCCTTCACAACCTCCTCAGGTAAGGAGTTCCACAAGTTGACTGTGCGCTGCGTGAAGAAGAACTTCCTTTTATTTGTTTTAAACCTGCTGCCTATTAATTTCATTTGGTGACCCCTAGTTCTTGTATTATGGGAATAAGTAAATAACTTTTCCTTATCCACTTTCTCAACATCACTCATGATTTTATATACCTCTATCATGTCCCCCCTTAGTCTTCTCTTTTCCAAACTGAAGAGTCCTAGCCTCTTTAATCTTTCCTCATATGGGACCTTCTCTAAATCCCTAATCATTTTAGTTGCTCTTTTCTGAACCTTTTCTAGTGCTAGAATATCTTTTTTGAGGTGAGGAGACCACATCTGTACACAGTATTCGAGATGTGGGCGTACCATGGATTTATATAAGGGCAATAATATATTCTCAGTCTTATTCTCTATCCCCTTTTTAATGATTCCTAACATCCTGTTTGCTTTTTTGACCGCCTCTGCACACTGCGTGACATCTTCAGAGAACTATCCACGATAACTCCAAGATCTTTTCCTGACTCGTTGTAGCTAAATTAGCCCCCATCATGTTGTATGTATAGTTGGGGTTATTTTTTCCAATGTGCATTACTTTACATTTATCCACATTAAATTTCATTTGCCATTTTGTTGCCCAATCACTTAGTTTTGTGAGATCTATTTGAAGTTCTTCACAATCTGCTTTGGTCTTAACTATCTTGAGTAGTTTAGTATCATCTGCAAACTTTGCCACCTCACTGTTTACCCCTTTCTCCAGATCATTTATGAATAAATTGAATAGGATTGGTCCTAGGACTGACCCTTGGGGAACACCACTAGTTACCCCTCTCCATTCTGAGAATTTACCATTAATTCCTACCCTTTGTTCTCTGTCCTTTAACCAGTTCTCAATCCATGAAAGGACCTTTCCTTTTATCCCATGACAGCTTAATTTACGTAAGAGCCTTTGGTGAGGGACCTTGTCAAAGGCTTTCTGGAAATCTAAGTACACTATGTCCACCGGATCCCCCTTGTCCACATGTTTGTTGACTCCTTCAAAGAACTCTAATAGATTAGTAAGACACGATTTCCCTTTACAGAAACCATGTTGACTATTGCTCAAGAGTTTATGTTTTTCTATGTGTCTGACAATTTTATTCTTTACTATTGTTTCAACTAATTTGCCCGGTACCGACATTAGACTTACCGGTCTGTAATTGCCGGGATCACCCCTAGAGCCCTTTTTAAATATTGGCGTTACATTAGCTAACTTCCAGTCATTGGGTACCGAAGCCGATTTAAAGGACAGGTTACAAACCTTAGTTAATAGTTCCGCAACTTCACATTTGAGTTCTTTCAGAACTCTTGGGTGAATGCCATCTGGTCCCGGTGACTTGTTAATGTTGAGTTTATCAATTAATTCCAAAACCTCCTCTACTGATACTTCAATCTGTGACAGTTCCTCAGATTTGTCACCTACAAAAGCCAGCTCAGGTTACCAACACACCCATGAGCCAGACTATATGTTTGTCAGCATTCAGTTGAGACCTAGGGGCCTTGGCATGGGCTGGCACCCCGTCTGCCAGCGTCACAGTGTTAATTACTCACTTTATTGTGAGTCATCTCCTACAATGTGTGTGATCCCCTTTATGCTTAACAATCTGTCCCACTTTGTATTTAGCTTGAACACTCTGGTTTCATTCTCCAGACCTGAAGCAGAGTTCTGTGAAGTTCAAAATCTTGTCCCTTCCACCAACAGAATATAAGACACACAAATGCTAAATGGTAAATTATAATAAATTATTTCTTAATTAAAGTGTTGGGGTGAAATCCTGTTCCAATTGAAATCAATGGCAAAATTCCTATCCACTTAATTGACTATAGGATTTCACTTTTTGGCATTTCCAAACTACCACAATGTATTACCATTTCAGAATATGTCTTCTGTCTAGTTGCCAGGTGCCTCTTTTGTTTAGTTGCTTGGATTATGTTCCAGTATTTATTGAGGCTAAAGTTCTGAAATTATGCTATATCATTAGTGATAAAGCTCTAGAGATATTTGAATAAGACATGGAAAAGGAGTTGCAGCATTTGTTTAATATGTTAAATCTAATATCAGATTTATTTGTTCAGTGGAATTATCTGTCATAATATATATTTCTTTAAGAACTGGTTAACTTTGTCAGGTTTTCTGAATATCCAGAGTTTTGTGAATGTGGCCAGAACATTCATCTCAGAGTGGGAAGATATTTTATGATTGGGTTGTTGATTTGAAAAAGTATTTTAAATACTTTTCTGTAATCAAGTCTGTTAGAGTGAAACATGCTATAATGTTCCTAAAATGTATACTTACTTTCGCTTATGCACAGTTTTTGTAGATTCATACAAAGGCATTGCCTTTTATTAATGTCTTGTTAAATAAAGGACCCGCCCACACACACAGAGACCAGAACTGACCATAGAGTACCTAGCAAAATAGCACCCCAACTTCCTTGAGGTTTGTAGTCACTACTATTGTACTTATAAGTAATAACAATAGAGTTGGGAATAATTTATACATCAGATTTAGACCCTCTTTCTATTTGTGAACAATTTTTACAAATGTATTTATTATTCAAAATTTGACTAATGGCTTATGCAGACATATTTCAGCCTATGTTTCACTCATGAACAATAGTTTGAGTAATCTGTATACTTGATTTTCTATTTGATATGTGTGATTGATGGCCTAAGTCACATGGTATTGTTTGTTTCCTTACCAAATGACTTCTAAATCCAAAAAAGCTATCAAGATGATCATGGGGTGCACTTTTGAAGTGAAGCCTCATTAGAATTTGTACAAATATTTATGTACCAATATATAGCCATGTAAATGTTCACATTTTCACAAACATTTTTGCAAACAAAACTTGCTTCATGTGAATGTCTGTGAAAAATGAATAAAATGTGGGAAAAGCCATCAAAAGCAAATTGATTGCTTTTGTGTTCGTGAATCCTTTTTTGCAATATTTGTGAAGATTCTATCCCTTACTACATAGGATGAGTAAGATATGATTGCCTCTATTCAATGTTTTTTTGTTCTGTTTTGTTTTTTAACTTTCAATTCTAGGAATTATATTCAAAATCCTGATAGAAGAACAAATGAAATCTCATTGTGACCACATTGTCCGGCTATGCCGAAAGACAGACAGGAGGCACTGGATGTGGTTTTAAATGGGCTGAAACTTTATTCTTAAATACGTGGAAGTACCCTGCAGATAAAACTGTGCAGTGCAGGTGGTTCCATATACCATTCCATATTCCTGGGGAGCGGCTGACGGCCTTTCCCCTTTCCAATCCTGGTCCCATACTTCCTGCTGCTGAGACCCCACCATTCCTCCTTGTATAAGGGTTTAAGGGGAGTTAGAAAAAGTGGAGTTGACTTCCTCCCATACCAAGTGTAGGAGCCCTGAACCATCTTTCTCCTCCCCTTTAAAGGATGCATCATTTAAATTCTTTACCAATTAATTGTATCTGATCACCATATCCATTCCATACAGAGAACCTGCACTAGACATTTGCCACAAATGTATATAATGAGTTGCAGCATTATAGCCGAACTCCCTTCCCCCATCCATATCTCACCAGGTCCGTAACTCACTCTAGGGAAGGCAAAAAGCCAACCTCGCCTCGAACAATGTAGCAGTGAAGGCAAATTCCTTCCCAAAGCCCCAAGAAAAGGGGCAACTAGTATCATGCCTGTGGCGTATAATGACAAACGCTGGTAATTTGACTATGCCAATGGGTGGGAGGCTGGGTGCTTCTAGTCTGGTCTGGGTTAAATAGGACTTTACTGGAACTGTCCTGGGTATAATCCCGCCCTGTGTCTGGTCAGCTGGGGAGGAAAGGGACAGCTCCCCCTCCCTCCCAACCTATTCTAGCTGTGCATCTTTCTGTCTCTTTACCTGGAATCCAGCAATCCTCTCTGGGTGGGCAGAGGCCTTAAATGGGGGCAATGCCTCCCTTCCTAGCAGCCTGCTGGACAAGCCCCATCCCTGCAGTTAAATGGGGCAACTCACTTTCTCTGTCCAGCTAAACCAAGGGTCCCATGGCTTAATGTGCTGTGAGAACATTCTGGCCACTAGAAGTCTTTTGTCCCTTCATTACTATGGCCCCTAGTACAGAAAAGTACTTAAGCAGATGTCTGATTTGAAGTATGACTACCCATGTGCTTAAATCAAGTGTGTGTTTAAGTACTTTTCTGAATCAGGGTATGATTTGGTATGACCAGCATTCTCTGTTCAGATAAGTGCAAGGACTGGACTAGTAGGAGTGATGCAGGCAGAGAATGAGGCAAATTGACAGATCTAGACTGTTCTCAGTGGTAACTGATGACAGAACAAGGAGTAATGGTCTCAAGTTGCGGTGGGGGAGGTTTAGGTTGGATATTAGGAAAAACTTTTTCACTCAGAGAGTGGTGAAGCACTGGAATGGGTTACCTAGGGAGGCGGTGGAATCTCCTTCCTTAGAGGTTTTTAAGGTCAGGCTTGACAAAGCCCTGGCTGGGATGATTTAGTTGGGAATTGGTCCTGCTTTGAGCAGGGAGTTGGACTAGATGACCTCCTGAGGTCCCTTCCAACCCTGATATTCTATGATTCTATGACAGAGCTGTATTGGGAAGTTTCTGAGTACCACAATGCTATTGATCCTTCACTTTCATTATCACCAATTTCATCTAATTTTTAAAGTTAAAAATGTCATTTTTAACAGTCGCAAGGTAACATTTTTGCTTAGCATTGTAAAGTCCATTTGAAATTAAACCGCTTACCTATTTATCCAGAAGTCTGTGCTTCATGCTGGCTGTTGCTCATTAGATATGTATACTGTCGTTAGGGGAAGTAAGCTCCCCCCCCCAAAAAAGGGAAAAAAAAGTTTACAAAATTCTGAGCTATCAAAAGGTTAACATTTATTTTCTGTAGCAATTGGCAGCAAAAATAAGGATCTAAATGAGCACTGAGATAACATTTTTAGCACTTCTCTGTATTTTCCCCTACAGCATAGAGGCATTTATTTAAGAAAATTATTCAGTTTGAGATTCCAATGCAAACAGTGCAGTGCTAATGAAGGCAAAAGAAGAGGAAGAAGCAGAAGATGAATCTAATGAAGACAGCACTGTGAATGTAAACAAATTTGGTAGATATGCAGATTTTTTTAGTGCAGGAACTAGAAAGAATTCAGCTGATAGCAGCCAGTAGTCCTGTGAAGTCATACATACAAGATGCACAATGATCATCCCTAATGTTCCTTAATAGTTTTGCTCATCATTTACATTTCACCAAGACACATTTCTTGTCCATCTTACTTACTCACAAAATGTGATATTGACTGTAGGCTGTATATTGATTCCAGGCTGATGGGTGTGATGCTCTGTAACATTACTGGTTACTGAAATGCAACAGACTCTAGGTACAATATTTCTATATATTCTTCAGAAGATACATTTCTATTCATTGGTAACAGTGACTGTTTACTGCTTTTCTATTTAGTTGATAACCTTATTACAAAATTCATAGTGGAGTGGGAAACGTTGTCAAATATTGTCATATTTTAATATTTGGAGCTGCTAACACATTAAAGTCTCAATCCTGGAAGGGGCAGAGCATTCTGGTCCCAGTTCAGCAAGCATTTCAACACATGGTTAATGTTCAGCAAGTAATTAAACTCATTGACTCTTAACTACTTACACTGAAGCATGTGCATTAAGTGCTCAGTTGGACCAAAGACAATCACTTTCCATGAGTAAATGCTAACTGTACAGTGTTGTTTTTATCTGTATTGTTTTATTTTTACTTTTTAAAATACACACTTTATTTTTTTAGTTCATATAAATACAGACTCACACACATGACTGGATACCTTCTTCTATGGAAATAAATAAATAAGTAAATCAGTACATTAATTAAAATAAAATAAAATAAAGTAAAGTAATTCGTGACAAATTAGCACTTAAGAGATGGAGTCTGACTTATCCTCAAGGGAAAAGGCTTTTATTTTTTGACATTACAGTAAATTAAGTTACCCTTTCTTTGTTAACTAGGGTTGAATAAAGGGGTTTCAAAGAACGTTTCACAAATGCAGTCTGACTGATCTGAATCAGACACTGCCAAATTATAATACATCCATATAATCAAAGGGACTTCAGGCTAGATGACACTACATTGGTTTAATTATGTACCATAGGCAGGTTAAAAAACTACCTAGGAGGAAGATCCTCTGTTTCTAATACACTTCTCTATATTAACTATGTTGACCTTTCTGTGTATGTTTTGTTTCCTTTAGGCTGTGCTTTGGAGGTACAAGTTTTCCCAGCTTAAAGGATCTTCAGATGATGGCAAGAGTAAAATCAAATTTTTGTTCCAAAATCCAGATACTAAGCAGATTGAAGCAAAGGTAATAATAATAATAATAATTAATAAAAAATTCATTGTATTATAAAGTGAGAAGTACATTAAAACTGCAAAAAAAACAGGAGTACTTGTGGCACCTTAAAGACTAACAAATTTATTTTAGCATGAGCTTTCGTGAGCTAAAGCTCACTTCTTCGGATGCATAGAATGGAACACACAGACAGGAGATATTTATACATACAGAGAACATGAAAAGGTGGAAGTATGCATACCAACAGGCAGAGTCTAATCAATTGAGATGAGCTATCATTAGCAGGAGGAAAAAAAACTTTTTGAAGTGATAATTAAGATGGCCCATAGAAGGTGTGAGGAGAACTTAACATAGGGAAATAGATTCAATTGGTGTAATGACCCAACCATTCCCAGTCTTTGTTTAGACCACAGTTAATAGTATCTAGTTTGCATATTAATTCAAGTTCAGCAGTTTCTCTTTGAAGTCTGTTTTTGAAGTTTTTTTGTTGCAAAATTGCCACCTTCAAGTCTGTCACTGAGTGGTTAGAAAGGTTGAAGTGTTCTCCCACTGGTTTTTGAATGTTATGATTCCTGATGTCACATTTGTGTCCATTTATTCTTTTGCGTAGAGATTGTCCGGTTTGGCCAATGTACATGGCAGAGGGGCATTGCTGGCACATGATGGCATATATCACGTTGGTAGATGTGCAGGTGTACGAGCCCCTGATGGTGTGTCTGATGTTATCACTTCAAAAAGTTTTTTTTCCTCCTGCTAACGATAGCTCATCTCAATTGATTAGACTCTGCCTGTTGGTATGCATACTTCCACCTTTTCATGTTCTCTGTATGTATAAATATCTCCTGTCTGTGTGTTCCATTCTATGCATCCGAAGAAGTGAGCTTTAGCTCACGAAAGCTCATGCTAAAATAAATTTGTTAGTCTTTAAGGTGCCACAAGTACTCCTGTTTTTTTTGCGGATACAGACTAACACGGCTGCTACTCTGAAACCTGACATTAAAACTGGTTGACAATAAAACAACCAGGGAATGACAGAATTAAGGTCAGTCTAAGTGAAAACACAGTAGATACTAAGCAGAAGTGTGTGAATAGGGTGCACAGTGCAATTGGTTAGTTAGGAATTTTAGTATGTTAAAAGAGGGGGGTTTAATCTTTTATTTAAATTAAATAAATATGAAAGTTTTGTGCATGATAGTCAGCTTACTTTTTTTATCACAGAAAGAGAGAAAGCCAAGAGGCATGTCTCATCATCTTGAACTGGTGTGTTCCCCATTTTACCGTATCTTCATGCTACTCTTCATGAGCAGCAGCAATAATGTGCATTATGTTCCAAAGTACATGTGGACCAAAGGTAGTGATGGGCTAAAAACCCTTTGAACTCTCTCAGGGGTGAAAGATATAGGGTGGCTTCTAATCGCCATATACAAGCTTGTCATTACAGTTCTGGATCCATGTCAGATTCAAAATTCAGAGGGGTCTGCTTTCCAGATCTGGTTTTGATTCAAAGAAAATGCATGGACATAGTAATACCTGTGAGACTTCTGCATAGGTTGGTAGATGCCTTGGAAGAATAAATCATATCACAAGATTTGTACCATCCCAAATAGTCTAACCCTTGTAGGATGAACTGATCTCACAAGAATTCTATTAGTTAGAATTGCCTTTGAATCTGAAACCAAACTGTGATTTGAATGGGAATCTCCAAATCTAATGTATATCTAAATTGTATCCAAACAGCACTTAATTGAATGTCTCTATGCAGACACCATGCTGTGGTGCAGCACCACTAAAGCCAGTGGAGTTTCTTCCTGCTATGCTAGAGGTGAATTTGCAAAATGAGTTTAAATAAAAATAGCACTTGGAATAATAATAGAGATCTGAAAGGAAACATAAAAATGTTAAATTACTGTATCAAGGAATTATGTATCTACCTACATACCTATATGACATGATAAATTATGTTAGGAAAAATACACTGTTTGGGACAGTTGTGAAATTCAAGAAAAAAATGTTGAGGTACAGTCTCAGTGAAAATCTAATCTTTTTCCCTACACTTTTCTTTCTTTTAGTAATGTGTATATTACATGATTATTGATATTATGAGTTACCAATACCAAATCTTGTTCTCAGTTGGTGCGTGAAAGCTCCTAGTGAAATCATCCACAGTGAAGCGTGTCAGAATTCGTCCCTAAATGCATTAGGTTTTTAATATATTTTAAAGGGAGACATTTTCCTAATTATTATTTCCTTCAACTAATGTAGTAATAGGTAGAGTTTGTTCTCTTAGCTAATAGGAAAGCACAGCCCACCAATCCAATGCTATATGGTATTTTTCCTTTCAGCAAATAATTAGGAACTTTTATCATACTCCTAAGTAGTTACAGTGCAAAATTAACCACTCACTTTTTTATTATCTGTCTCTTAACTGCTGTTCTGGTACCACAGGGTCTTCCTTTTGCAACTACTTAAACTAATGATGCAATATTTCTTCAGGCATTTCTAGGAATGCAAAGATGGTTCTTCCTTTTAGATAAACTACAAATAACCATGTTATGGATAAAATTAAACAAAATATTTGTTACAAAAAGTGCATTTTGAAGGAATGCCACAGTTGGGCACTGAATATTTCTGTATGCCTACATTAAGATCATAGGGCCAGATTTTTAAAGGCAACTAAATCCCACTGAAATCAGTGGTACCTAAATACCTTTAAAAACTGGCCCATAATGCTTACCTACCTTTGTGACGTCCTCACAAAAATGCTATATGAGTGCTAAGTACTGTCAAAAGCTAGATTCTGCCATCCTTACACATATTGATATAGCTTCTCCTCCAAGCTATGGCTCAAACATTCTCCCTGCTGCTTGCTACTTGGAGGGCTTTCTTCCTTCTCCTCAAGTGAGTCCTGGATTTTTTAGGCTCATCACTGTGCACAGGACACAAATGGTCCTCTCCTGTCTCCCTGGTCTGTTGTCTGTGAAGTTCTCAGCTGGCTCTTGGTAGCCAATGGTGGGTTGGATCTCTGCCACACTGGATGCTAGTCTCTGAAGGGCTGGAACTGCCTGACCCATGCTCAGCAGTTCAAAGACTCCATTTGTGGGGAAAGGCAGTTAATCAGAGACTCCCTGGGCTGTTCTGCCTCACTCAGCTCCCAAACACAAAGTTGAAGCAAAAAACTAGTCAGGCTGTCCCCTCCCACTGAGGTTCTGAGCCACTCTGGCTCATCATTGGCCCAGCAAACTGCTTGTCCAATGCAGAAGTCTCGCTACTGGCTTCAGCGGGAGTCCATTCTACCCTCACCCCTGACTTTAAGCATACTGGGATATTAGAGAGCTCTGGTAGCCATTATTGTGGTGTTCGTAGAGTAGGAAACCTAGAGGTTCAGTCCAGAGTTCCAGGAGCTGGGAAACTCCAAGTGGAGTTTACACTGAACAGTGCCGTTCTCTGGAATAAGTTCCACTGAAATCAATGGGACTTTTCACAGCATAAGATGTTACTCATTTGGATGAGGGTGACAGAATCCAACCCATATTTATTATCATCATTATTATATGTTATTAAAGTTCCTTGTTGCTTCATAATGTTTTCACTTTATCATGTCTGCACATTCTCAATACAGTAAAATGGAAGAAAATGTCTGCTAGTTTTATTGTATTTATTTGCTCCTAATGATCGAAGCATAACACAGATCATAGCATGAAGTTTATATTAAAGAATCCCATAGTATTTCAGCACTGGCAGGCACTAAGGCATTTGTATGGGATAGAGTGAACAATTTTGGCTTGTTCATGTTTGAACTGTGGCACTTACTTGAAGAAATGTAGATCATCTGACAGAGCTAGTCTCCAGCACAATTCAGAGTGTTTGTAAAGTGATGACTGTAAACTAAACTTACAGTTTAATAATTTTGAGCCAGATTCTTCCGCCCCTTACTCATGTTAAAATATAACTTAGTCTGGCAATAGGCCCATCAAAATCATCATGAACAAAGGTGGCACAATCTGGCCCTCATTATTTTGTTGCTTACTGGGCTACAGAGCATGGTGTTTGACTAGTTTAAGACTCAGGAAATGTTGATTAAATTTTCAGAAATGTTTATAAGCTTGTATTTCATGTCCTGTGTGCAGACTTCATTAGAGTCAGAGCATGGGAATTCTCCGCAGCATGTGTTAACGATTGTGTTGAATATTCCTGGCTATCCTCACTTACTAAGAGCTAAATAGCCTGTTAGGCACAGCCTTTCATTGTGAAAGGTTCAGATCCACACCACCCCAGGAGAAACATAGGGAAGCATTATGCCTCAGACAGATCAAATTCTTCCTGTAGCTCCCTGGCTGCACTGTAGAGGGAGTAATTTGCCCTTTAAAGGACACAGTTTACTTCCTCCTGTGTGGCTGGCTAGCCAGCCAGGTGTACTGAGCAGGTGGCCTGAGGGCAAGCCCACAACTTTGGAGTCCTTACCCACAACATTTGTTTTTCCCCACTCTGGCCTTCCCCAGCAGTAGTGAGGTAGCAAGGACAAGGTATAGGTCTTCCCCACATTTTGAACAATCAGTGGAGCTGAGACAATACTCTTCCCACTCACTCCATGAAAGCAGATGAAGAGTGAGGCAGCCTGCTAAAGCATACTTATACATAGATCTGAGCCTCATTTGTTTCTCTCTCTCATGCAGGATCCATTTCTGAGTTTCGGCTAATGTCACAAACAGGATGTGGCCATTTTTTTCCCCTTCGCCTTGATTCCTTTTCACCTCCATAGCCTGGGAGGATAATGTAGCCTAGTCACAGACCTATGTGAAAGTGCTTGATATGAATCTCAGTGTGCAAGCCCTCACTACACCAAGACTGAGATTCATCTCACCCAATTGTGTCCTCAGACTTGCTTCAGTCCATTGTAGGCATTGTTCCATGGGCCGTGAATCATGACCTCACAGCTCTGTGAGCTGTGGCATATTGTTCATGCGTGGTATCATCCTCTAGACCAGAAGCCAGAATCCCCTAGACCAGGAGCATTTGCTGAGTCTAGAGAGAGGAGAATTTCAGAGTGATTAGCTCATGGATATTGACCCAAAGCATGAATGAATTTGTTAATATTTTATACATACTCCCAGAGCTGTGGGTGGGCACATTTTAAAGAAATCTAAATAACTATGCACTTTACATTTTTGCACTATAACCTGCTGTGTTGTCCAGAAGTTCTCTTATATTTTGGTGGACTATGTAGCACTACCACTGTGAATGTTAGAAAAAGCTATGAAAACAACTTGCTGCCAGAAGATGTAGAACAGCACCCATTCATCAAAATCAGCCTTTTTTTAAAAACTGAATCATCACCAGAGTTTATATTCCTGTGTAACAATGGAAAGCCCTTCAGTGACACTGATACCTAATATTTTTATAATGCTGCTAGATGTGTTTTTATAGTGTATTTCATGCCTGACTTAACAAAATGCAAAATAGCATGCTTTGAGGTGCACATCACCATGTGCTATAGATTTAGTTACAGCTTTAGCAGGTGTACTTCTTTTCACCTGGAAAAATCATTTAACATACATTTTAACATTTACATTACTCTGCACAAATATCATGCAAATATGGCTTACTTTTATTTAGTGCCTCTGTACTGTAGCTTTTTCTTGGCCAGTTTGTTAGTTGTTTCTTGATAGTCCTGAGCAATTTTACTCTGAATAATCAGTCCATTAATAGGTCAAATACTGGAGTATTCATGGAGCCTTGCCTAGAAGAAGCCACCTGCCCTTGAGGGGTGGCAAAGCAAAGCCTAAGTGTCTCCTGATGAGAAACCCACTCAAGGGCAACATTAATCACAGATACCCTCCAGGGGCTCCGATTCCTAGTGGCTATTTCCCAGCTGTCACTCAGCTGGAGAGACTGCACAGATGCAAGCAGCTAAATAGGATTTTCCTGAACAAGAGCTACAAAATAGAGCTGTCAGCTTGGGAAATTATAAAGCACAGGATTCTCTTTACTTTCTCCATTGCCTGAAAATCAGGAGATGAAACAAGAAAGAGGAACAAGGGTGAGGCTTACTCCTCCCTCTAAGTTACAAATTTGTGGGTGTGCATGCACAGGTGGCTCCTTAGTGTCCCTGTTCTCCATTGCGAGAGCTTCCTGGGTGTTAATGCAGTCACTGGGCTGCAGTAACCTCAAAAGACATTGCATTTCTCCTTTGAATTCAGTTCGGTAAAGAAATAATGAACTAATACAATGGAGAAAATTCTGATATGGTTTTCTGAGGTTTACTTTTAACATATACTGAGTAAATAATATGTACCTTACATTTGTGCACTGTAAAGTAAAAGCACAAATGTATAATGTTAGTACAGAACTTCACATCAGTCAACATTCAGATGGGGAATATACCTATGCCTGCCTTACTGGTAGGGTAAAAATAAGCTGTATACTATAGACCATGGGGGGGCATGCCCTAGGGGGGCATGAAGAAATTCCAAGGGGAGCACTAGGCTGTGAAAGTTTCATAACAATTTTTTTTTTAATCAGGATAAAAACATTTATTTATTTATTTATTTAATAGACCAACAGACAATACATTATACATATTCTGTATACATAATAATAACTATTGATAAAATTGTCCAGTTACAGGCCTATATTCCTGTTTCTGTCCTCCTTATTCCAGACCCCAATCTGTTCCTGGTTTCTGCTTTCCTGCCTCACTCCAAGTCCCTGCTCCTACGCTGTACCACTGACTCTGGCTTTGACTCCTGACTTGGCACCAGACTCTATCTTTGACCTTCAGCTTGGCACCTGACTCTGACCCCAGCCCTAGCCCTGACTGGTTCCAGGCACCTGACTCTAATTATTAGGCATGACTGACCAAACCCCAGTCCCTGCAGAAAGGCTCAGGAGTCGGGCAGGTAGGCAGGGTCTGTAGTAACAGTCAGCCAAGGATTCACCTAGTTGCTTCGGCATCTTCCTGTCCCTCTTTCTGGTTTAAGTAGAGCATCCCAGCAAATTGGTGGAGCTGGACTTTCCCCCAAGTCAGGAGCTTTGTGGCCAGGTGGCCTTTGCAAGTTAGAGCTTCATTGGCATCCTACTGCATTAGTTCAGGTGAACTACTGGGAGGCAGCTGTGGTCTGAGTCCGGCCTCACATTTTGTTCCTCTTCAATTCCATTCAAAGAAGCTATTTCTCTGTACTTAGCCTCTACATCAGCCAGTGCCACCGCTTTCCCATCCATTAGAGCCTTGACTCCAGCTGAGTCACACAGTTTGTGGTAGTAAAATCAGTATTTGTTTCTGTTCCTTTTACCTTTTCATGCAATACATTATGCACAGTCTTGGTACAGCACTTGATGTGATATGCTGGGTCATATGTGTGGGCATCTTTTGGGTCAATGCACCCACTTAACTTTACTTTTCATGCAACATTCTCATTAAGAGTGACTGCTTCCTACAGTTTCTCACCTGTCTTGAAACTGTGCTTAATTGATGCCTTTGAGCTTCTGGCAGAAGAAGCAGGTGTTCCTCTTGAAACATACCATGGGACCTAGTATAAGGTGAATCTCACCCACAGCTGGCACTTGTCCTGGAATCTTCATCTTTTTCCTGGTGCTTGACACAATTCCTCTCCAACCTTGCCAGATGAGTTTATGGGCACACTTCTTATAGCATGTAAGGTGCCATTGAGCATAGTATTTAACCTGGTCCTCCACGGTGGTATTCTCCAAAAATTTGGCTACTAGTCAGTGCTGTCGTCTTCTCCATTGATGCCTAAAAATAATCAAATTCAAAGTAAAACAATTTTGTGCATCATTCTCTTTATATAATGCTAGTTTTTTAGAGAGAGAGAGAGACTGAAATCAGATTTTAGAAAACAAATCAACCTACACAAGACCTCTTTCTATGTGTTTGAAAGAAGAGGTTTATTGACCATGTCATTAATATTCATAAAATAACAGATTCTTCAGTCCATAAATATACATTTACACACTTGAGACAAGTGTTGTCTTCTCTTTTACTTGGCCCTGTCAGTGTATATTCCGATGAAGTGGGTATTCACCCACGAAAGCTCATGCTCCAATATGTTTGTTAGTCTATAAGGTGCCACAGGACTCTTTGCTGCTTTTACAGATCCAGACTAACACGGCTACCCCTCTGATATATTTACTCTGAGAGTTATCCCAATTACTTTGTTTGTTGTGCAACTTCTGTGTAATTTCTGTTCTGCTTTCACTCTTTTGCACACACCTTGTTACCAAATTAGATTTTCCCCTTCCATAGAAGTGATGGATGTTTGGTGTAGTAGTTGGTTGTGTTGGGAAAAGGTCATTTAGTAGAGGGATAAATGGAAGGCTGGCATCTGTAGGACGGTAAAGTTAAGGTTGAGGTGCTCAGTCTGTGTTGAGCAGTAGTTATGGTAACAGTAAGGTGTGTAATTGTGGATGGACAAGTACTGTTAGGTGACTTTCATCTGGCAGCAGCTGCATATCAATTCTTCTCTCTTAGGACAGGATCAGTCAGCAAAATATAGCTCCTGATAGAGAAGTTTTTATTTGTTCCTGTTTCCATCAGTGAGGCTTGCATGAATCTATGCCTCTCACCAGTCACGTTTGTGTGCCTTCAGCACTGATCAATCAGGTTTGTGTGCACAGTGCATACATCTTCAATTACAATGTGAATAATAGATAAAGATGACCCTAATGTTTAAACAAACAAAAACTGCCCATTGTACTACATCTATTGAGAATACACATCTTTACCAAGTTTTGTGTAGATAAACAAACTTTTAAAGAGCTTTTCGTCACCAATGAAAAGAATTGTCAAGCAAAAAATTCATCCAGAGTCAAAATTCAAAGACTTCTTATTAATACATTATTAAGATAAAACAAACAAACACTACATAGGACATAAAAACTAATCCTGTATGACATTTCACACCAATCGACAACCTCCTTTTAAAAAAAAAAACATTTTGTCCCATTTTAAGCACATTTTAAAATTCAACCCTAAGTAGGAAATCACTGCCAGGTAGCTGCATGTTGATATGTCCCTCATGTACGTTTTTCTTTTTCCTTCAGGGGTTTAAATGTGGAGTTTTCAATGGCCCTTAATTGACTTATGGGCACAAATCCCATAGAAACTCAATGGGAGTTGTGCACCTAAGTCACTTGGGTTGTTTTGAAAATCCCATAGGTCTTCATCTATTAATTTTCTCTTTGTATCTCTATAAATGCTGTTGTAGATCATCATAAGATGATACTTTCTCTCCTTTTTTACATGCTTTGTTGAACAGTGAAACAGTTAACAATGTTTACCTTTTGAACTATTGTTCTTTATATCTGAGTTAGTACCCATTGATAAGAATGGTGCAGTTCATACCTCAAAGCTATATATAGGGGACTTGCTTCTGTAAGCATAAAATGGTACATTATTAAAGATACTTGGATCTTTTAAAAAATTAGCCCTCTTATGCTTTTGGTGACTGAACTGTATATACTTCATTCACAAAACATTTCTAATGTTGTTTTTTCTAGCATATAGAAATGTTTTAATAGATTACTATCAACTTTGTAGAACCACTTATATCTTTTGAGCGCATTATGCAGGATTCTGTATCGTAACTTGTTCTGAGGTGTATTTCTAAAATCACAGCAGCGCCTTATATGAAAGAAGTATAAAAAACAAGAAAAATCCATCTGGTCCCCACTATAATTGAACATTTTTCATTACTTTCAACATCACCTTCCAGTTCTTTGCTATACTCCCCAATTCTCTCTTTCCCCAGAAACCAGAGTACCAGTATGTGTCTCTTGAACTGTGCTTTAGTTGCCTTCCCTGCAGATTTTTTCACATTATTCTTGTTAAACAGTTCAGCCCAGGTTCTGTAGTTTTCTCATTTTAGTTCACATTGACTATTGGGTGAACACTTCCCCATTGGGAAAATATTATCTGTCACTTTTACCAATCCCTTTTGTAATCTAAAAAAGGTTTCCCTGGATTATCACAAAATATTTTTTTAAGTAAGAACAAGCCTCAAGTCCTAGCCTTTCCACCTATTTAATATTTTTGAAATCAAGTGTTAGTGTTTTATTGTATTCTGCCCAGTAATTCTGCCCTTCTCTCCACAGTAAGCAACGTAACTGCTATTAGCTTTTATATGTTGTGATCTGTGAATTATTAGCAGATTAAAATTAGTCAATACAGTAACTCAGATCTAGTTACATTTTATTTAAAGGGATAAGTAATTATTATATCCTGTGGGGCATTCTTAGAGCAATACTCATCAGGGTTAGTCTATGTGATCAATGTAAGTACCTAGTGCTCGTTCACGTAAAGTTGCAAATGCACTTACCTGGCAATTAGTCACTGATTCTTTAGGTATGTCTACACTTGCAGAGTTTTGCGCTGTAAGTTTCACCAGGGATAGGGCACATGTATAAGTAAAGAACTAGTTTGTGTACTCAATTCCTCAGGCGTCAGAGAGTGTTTATATTAGCAGCACTTCCACCAAGGATGAGAGGAGCACTCCAGGGCAGCTATCCAGGGGCGGCTCCAGGCCCCAGCGCGTGCTTGGGGCGGCAAGCCGCGGGGGGCACTCTGCTGGTCACTGCGAGGGCAGCAGGCAGGCTGCCTTTGGCAGCCTGCCTGCTGAGGGTCCGCTGTCCCGCAGCTTCGGATCCTCTGCAGGCAAGCCACCAAAGGCAGCCTGCCTGCCGTGCTTGGGGCGGCAAAATCCCTAGAGCCGCCCCTGCAGCTATCCCACAGTGCAGGTCTCTCCAGTTTAATGATGGGTCTTATGGGAAGGGGTGGGGAGGTGATGGCGGGGCAACTGGTCCCTGCACAGCCTCCTCTCCCCAAACACGGACATGCTCCCGTAGCTCAGCATTGCTCCAAGCAGGGGATCATTTGCTCCGTGGAGCAGGCATTGTCACCTGGCCAGATAAGTGAGCACTTGCCAAGAAAATAGGAAGGAGTTTCAAAGTTCCTGGGGCTTTACAGGGGGAGAGTGGATGTCTGTTTACCTGGCAACAGAGCAGCAGAGCTGCTGGCTAGAGCAGTCACCTAGCATTGTGGGGTATCCTCAGGAGGCTAAAAGCTATGTAAACAGGAAGAACGTGTCTTCACTTGCACATCACCACAAAAGTATCACCAGTAAGAGCTGTATGCCTCTCGTGGAGGTGGTTTTCTTTTTGTGGTGAAACTTCTGAGTTATTTACAAGTTCGCAATGAACCTCACAGGTACCTATTTGAGGTCCATGAACAATGAATCTTTCCAGTGTGTTGCAATTACCGAAACACCTGTGCTAACTGATAATATTTACGCTAATGCACTGAAAATTTAATGTCCAGTAATGATAATTATGAAGTGTATAAGAACATTCAGCTAGTAAGGTTATTGAATTGACTTGAAAAATCCTCAGACTATAATATTAGATTTAATATCTAATTACATATTAACTTAAATTAAATCTTAGTCTGTTGAGAAAAACAAGGGAAAACGATGTGCTTTGTACTCATAATACCTAGTATCAATATAGGTTCCAGTGCAGTATTGGTTTCTGTTCTTAAGTTTTAGGTATAATTTAATTGTACTTGCAGAAGGAGGGGTAGAAAAAGAAATGGAACACTACTTTATTATAGTGAGTGTTGGTTCATGTTGCAAAGCAGCTTCAATGACAACACCCTGTTTTCTCATGCTCAGAGCTTTCTGAATTTCCATTCTTGGGTTCCGTCTGAAAATATTTTTTTGTTGGAAAATTAGAGTAAAATCCCTGGCAGAGTGGTGAAAATTCACTTCTCCCAATGTTTAAAAACAAAAAACATTCTAAACAGATTTTTTTTTTAAATAAAGCACAGATGGCAGATGTGTGAAACTTGGCATGAACTTAGTCATTGCAATTGAGAATTAGTGGTTTGGGGAGTTGAGAAAGAACTCTGGAGCAATTAAAAATTCACTTCTGAGCATGGTCAGAAGATACCTGCTCAGATTTTTACAGAGATTAATGAAGACCCACCCCTTTATTACATCACTGCACAATCCCCCAGCTGGGGTTTCTACTTTCAGGCTGTTACATTTTGCACAAGGTTGTAAATATTTCATTGAATTACTCAAGGCAAAAAACTCTAGATAAAAACCTCAATGTCAGGGACAGGAGAAAATTACAGTCTTTAAAAATATGACATGTGGTCACTTTGGGGGATCTGGCAATTTTTGTTGACTCTACAATATTCTCAGCATTCTTAAAAAAAATCTATTCTAGGACCCTAGAAATACCGTCCAGAGTGACAGAATAAATGGACCCTATATATTGCTTGGCAACATGGAAAAAAGAAGCAGCCATCAAAGTGTTCTCTTTTTCGCCTTTTGTTTACATTGAAATAGATGGATCTTTACATTTCAGTGGGAATTTTGAATGTATTCAACTCAGAAATTCAACATATTTGCCACAATGCACAATTCTTTCATGCATGGAGCACATTCAGTGTTCAACTTCCCACCATGAAAAAGAAAGCCAGCCATGTTAGTAACCTTGTGTCATACAATTAAGACCACTTATGTAAGCTCAGTAATGGGGATGACTTTGTGATGTATTGTTTTGTCTCTTATGTTTAATCTCTTTGCTTTCACTTTCAGGAGTTGGAATTTTCCAATCTGTTTGCAGTCCTTCACTGCATCCACTCATTCTTCGCTGCCAAAGTGGCTTGTTTGGACCCATTGTATGTAGGCAGTCAAGCCGCCACATCTGCTGTTGCCACAACTTCTGGTACTGGCAAATCAAAGTATACTACTTGACAACTTGCATTTCAGCACTGCCACTTAACAACGGTACATAACAATGTATAAATATTCATCAAATTTAGACCTTTGGGGAACTGCGAACATGGAAACCAATCCAAAAGGCAAGCCATGCTGCAGTTTCAGCAGAAAAATGGTCACATGGGATCATACATTCATCTCTGTTCTGCAACTCCAGTAAATAATCCTAGCTGAAACCCTGGAATAGGATGGATATGCTTTTAGTATGATCTATTTGTACTTACATAGTGCTTTAAGCAACACTGGAGGCAAAAGGAAAACAAATGACACAGTGAAGCACTTAAGTATTTAATAAAATTTTCAGCTGTCTGTAATAATACACAATTAGAATTGTCATTTACTTGTTTTCAGATGTTTTTATATGACAACATACAAAGCTCTGAGTATAAACATAGGGCAATAGCATAATAGTATAAATGACACATCAGCAAGCAAGAGGCATATCGTTTGTGACAACAAGGAGATAAGCATGAAAGGGCATTTGTGTAAGTATCTCCTCAAAGAAGAAAGCACTTTACACACTCTTGTAAATTCATACTGTTTTCCTATATGGAAACATGCTATTGTTGTTTATTTTGTTGTCATTCTGTTCTAATTGTAATGATAAAGTTATAGCCATATTGGTCTAGCACATAAAGACAAATATAGTGGAGAAACTTTTACAGACACGGGACCCTCTTCAAGTCAAAATAGGTGGGATATGAATTTGATTTCAATTATAAATTAAGTACAAGTGATGACAGATCTGGTACAATGGTTGCTTTGTTCATTCTCCTGTTTTAAAGAGAAGGAGGTCTTGTAATCTAAGGGTATTTGTATACAAAACCTTAGTATTGAATTTTGTTTCAGACATTGTACATCTAACACATTGTTTCAGTATGTAATGTTGATTTCATATCACAAGCAAGGAGGCAAGAACTCTGTTCCACTCAGGCTCTTAATAAAACAGGCACTAGCAGTAACACTAGAAAAATGATTCCATACCTTGAATTCTTACCAAGTAAATGACATTATTCCTTTTTATTTATGTATTTATTTAGTTTAAGATGGAACAAATTAAATAAACTGCAAAGCTAGAATAATTGACATAATACACAATAGCTTTCTGTATTTAAAATATGACATAATCCAGGACTACATATTGTACATAGTATTCTAAGAGCCTCATTTCATGATGAATGTAAAGCTCGAGGAGTAAATTTGGAACTACTCTCCATGCATCCAAAGATACATTACTTGAATACCATTTTTGCAACTGACTTTAATTTTGAACTAGCAGATGTATGAACATGGTCAAATGTTGGGAATATTATTGTGATGTAGCTGAAACCTAGTAAATTGAGGGGTTTTTTTAAAACATGACCACATAACTCAAAAGAATCAAATATTTATACACCTACAGTAACACATGAATTTTATTGCAAAAAAAAAATAGCCTGCTGCACCTGTAGCGTGTGTATAATGTTTTAAATACTAATCATTATTCTGTTGTTTCTTGTTGTTTCTGGAATATGTTTGGGTGGCATTTGGGGGAGGAAAAGGAAAAGTTCCCAAGTTTGCAAAAGGATTCAGCCAGTTAAAAATAAAAAAACTTAAATATTTTAGTATGACTATAAAGTAACAATTCTACATTTAGGTCCCAGTCCTTCAATTTAAAATGTATGGGCAGACCCTTGCAGATATGCTGGGATCCATCCATGTGTCAGAAATTGCAGGATCAGGGTCTAAATCCTCCATGCGTTCTATCAGCTACCAACGTACATATCGCGTGAGGGTTATGGACACATTTTTTATAGCTCTGCCTTATGTGCCAGACAGGTTAAATTTATAAATGTTCCAGGTAATGTATAATTATTTTATATTCCAATATAAATTTAGAGGAACTTGTTTTTTTCAGAAGGGGTACAATTCAAAATGAATTTTGGGGACATATCTGATTGCTTGCTTCTCTCTCTCTGCGTGATTTTTATCACCAGCACTTGGCTTTACCCGCATAAGAGGGAACCCACCTTTTTTGAAAGTCTGCACATGAGACTCACAGTAGCTGCCTGACTCCCAGGAACATTAAGTACAGTTACAGTGATTGCCCCATTAAAAAAATTGCCAGCACATTTTACATAGTTAGCATGGTTATTTCTCATACTAACTACCCTACTGTCGTATCTCAGCTACTTGTGTAGTAACTGTTGGCAAACAATGATTTTTAATAACAACTGTTGTGTGTGTATAAATACTCAATACATTGAAGGACAAACTCTGTCCTCATTGAAACCTATGAACAATTCTTATGGACTTCAGTGAGACCCAGGATTTGACCCTTAGATAATATGAACTGCAGATGTTTTGAATCTGAAACTGTCACCGTCTCAGGGGTTAAGCATAGTAATTGGGCCTCTTTTCCTGTCAAGAAAGCATCAAGTGGAAAAATTAGAATGCAAAAATGACAATTTAAAAAACAGGAGACCAGTTTTATTTTAAGAATAATTTTACTGCCTCTCTGTTCCCAAATCTGCCCCCTTTTTAAAAAATCATTATTCTGGCTCTCAGATATTGCAGTGGTGGTGTAAATAAATACCTAGATAAATAGATTGTTGGTGGTACCAGAACTAAAAACCAATCAACAAATATTGTGCTAAAATCTGTCCTCAGTTTACACCAGTACACATTATACACAGGACTCCACTACTGAACTGAGAGCAGAATTTGGCCCAACACAATTTACGAGGTTTTCTTTAAATTCATATAAAACTCTGAATATAGCACCATATATGAAACATAACTGATAGCATTCCATGTGAAAGCACTAAGATTTGAAGAGTTTCATGTGGCAGAATGTGATTTGAAATCAAACACCTTCTGCACAGTGCTGAAAAGGATCAGTAAAATATTTGAGGCAAAATGCCCCCTTCCAATCTACGCTGGAGATTTGTTACATAATCTGTATATAGAACTGCCATTATCACCAGTGGGAATTTTGCACATGTAACAAGCATAGAATATTTAACAGATGCTGCACTGAAAATTGGAAATCAGGATTTTTCCTTGTTTTGGAAGATCTAAACTGACTTATGGGATTCATCAGTATTTTTTATTTAAAAAAGCTGAAACAGATGTCATAAAATTAGCACTGGCTGCATTTCTGTCTTGGTATACAAATACAGGAATGACTTGCATACTAATGACAGAAGGTGAGTGGGGTAATATTCTTTATTGGGAGAAGTTGGTCCAATGAAAGAGAGATTACATCACTCACCTTGTCTCTCTAGTGTCCTGGGATTGACATGGCTACCCCACCATTGCATACTAGTGTCACGGAAATAAATCTTTTCCCAATTTATTCAGCAACAGATATGCCTTCCAGGTTGTTCATCCTAGAGAGAGGTAACTGGTAATTGGAAAGTCAACATTGGGACCCAGGGAGGCAAATTTTAAAGTACATATTACAGAGCCTATAAAAGTAATGAGAAATGTGAAATATATTATAAAAGTGTTTAAGGGCCATTTACTTGGATACATTTATGAGTCTCCCATTTTAATCACTAATCACTTCATGCACACGTGTCCAATGGCAAAATGTATGTACAGTAGTATTAATACAGGAAATATTACACTCAAATCATTGGATGTATTAAAATGTTTATAATTCTGAGCATCCAAGCAACTGTAAAAACTGTATACAACTAATGAAACTATCATTTTTTGGGAAAAGGCTGTGTTACAATTAAATACCAACCTTTCTGTTACCAAAACAAACAAAAAACCAAACTCTTGGAATAATATGTGAGTTGTACTATCTATGGCATTGACCCTTGGAATTAGTTTGATCAAAATATTTCTTTACACAAAATGTACCTTGTCTACTGTTATCTTATAAGATATACAACTGTTAATTGTAGGTTAAAATCCTTGATTTGAGTCATGATGGAAAATTTTAGATTGAACTGAACAAGAGTTAACCATAGCCTGGTATGTTTCAGGGGTATAGCATAGATGTAATTCTGTTATAAAAGTGTTGTAGTTTCTGATGATACAATGTTCTGGACTTCGCAAGCGAAGAAATTATATGTTTCACTTTCCTAAATTTATTTACAAATATAGGACCAGATTTTTGAAAGAATTTAGCACTCAGCTGAGATCTTTTGAAAATAGGGCCCCAACTATGGGTGCTCAGTACTTTGAAAACCCAGCCCCTAGCTTCCAATTTGGACTACTGAAACGAGAATTCTTAGGAATATGGTGAGCCTCATTGTGTAAAATAATAATATACTGTATCTATATCATTTAGAGTTAGACGCCAAAAAACTTTATCACCAAATTAGGCCCTGACTTACACATGCTTAACTTGACATCAATAGGACTTCTCACAGTGCATAAAGTTAAATATGTGAGTGAGACTTTGCAGGATTGGGGCCTTAATGCCCGATTCTGCTCCCAATGAAATAAATGTCAAAATCCCTTTGGCTTCACTGTGATCAGAACAAAAGTGTCAGCACCCTTGACTAAGGGTATGTCACCTTGCAATCAGATGGTATAATGATGGCATGAGTAGACATACCCGAGCTGGCTTTGATCTAGCTATAACAAAGCTAGCTTGAATAACAATAGCAGTGAAGCCAAATCACATGGGAGGCTGCATAGCCTAACCCCACCCACCCAGATCCCCTGGGAATGTACTCAAGCAGCTACCACCATGCTGCCTTGTCTTCACTTCTATGGTTACTCATGCTGCTACCTCTGTAGCTAGAGCAAAGCTGGCTCAGGTATGTCTATACATGCTGCCTTCACACCACCTGATTGCACTGTTGACATACCCTGGCTGTCTACAGTGTATAGTTTTAAACAAATTATGTTAATTCCTTCAATGCCTTAAGATGTATCTTGTGTCCAACAAAATGACAAACAGGCATAAGATCATGTGAATGTACAGTGGATGCCATTATAAAGGCAGCATCCATCACTTACCATACAATGGTATCTATGATACCATAACTTTTCCTTTGCTGAAAATATGAAATAATTCGGGCAACTGTGTGCTGACTCCATGCAACCATTTGGCAAATGCTGATGTATTAATAGTGATCACTGTACATTATATTGTACAGTTCACTGGCTTAGAGTTGCAGAGTGGTGGTGGAATCCCAATACAGCCAATGCTTGAGCCTAATATGGGCCCCTTTCCTTTTACACAAGGTGAAAAATCTGAGGAGCAATGAGTAATACTGCTCTACCCAGCCATTGCCCTGCTACAAACTTACCCCACCCAGAACCACTGCATGCATGCAGAGCCCCTATGCGGCCTTCTAAGCTCCTATCCCTGTCATGCGGAAGAACTATACTGAACTCGCTGTATCTGTGGAGGAGGGGATAGTATTTGTCCTTAATAAGGAGTACGGTCCTGATTCAGAAAAGCATCCCTGTTCTGGGAGGGTGCTTAAGCATGTGATTAACTTTAAGATTAAAGCGACTAAAGCCAAGTATGTGCATAAGAGCTTCCCTGAGTCGGAGTGGTCTTAAGCATACTGGTAAGTGTGTTCCTGAATCAAGGCCTATAGTGTCAACTAAATTCTGTGTACAAGTTTCCATTAAAAAGTCACCATTTTCTAGCAGTGGTACCTGAGATGTGGCAGTTGTCTTCTATTGAGAGCATTGGAAAATACTGTGCTATCTGCATTATAGTGCTGTAATTGGTGGCAAATGCTAGCAACCACTCAACTCAATCACCTTTTGCTCAAGGGAATATTTGGATTCTGTATATTATTACAGAACTTCACTGAACCATAATCTAGATAAAAATAGACTGAGTCAATGTATAATCTAACCGTTCTCCTTCAGATAATATAATCAGTTGGCACTTCTGAGAAATATGTACAACTTCCAGCTTCAGCACCTTCCAAATAAAAATCCCAGCCAGATATTCTAGAAAAACTTGCTTTATGTAATATATATTAAGAAAAAAAAATCTATTGGGCACAAAGCAAGCATAAAGGTATCAAATATTATCTTTTAAACACTTCACATGCTAAGAATATAAATTTAAAGTAAAATATGTATATTCGTTGAAGAAATGACTATTGCAAAAGTTGCACAGTCTGGATATACAATCAGTAAATTGATTATCATTAGTGATCTCACTTTCCCACACCTCCAAAAATGCTATTTTTGAATTATTCTTATTCCTTAGCACATTTGCAGTATATCTCATAAGTTTTAATTTCTTATGGAAAGAAATGACTGAACAAATGTAACAAATTGCTATATATTTTCTAAATATTAAAGATTTTAAAATGAAGATGAAACCATTCAAATTATTTATTTAATTTTAATTATGTTTTTGTGGCTGTTTGTGATTATGTATGTGTGACAAACATAAGTCACATAGTTGTTTAAGATCATTAATGTACCTCTAATAAAATTTTATCTCTGTTTTGTTTGGGGTTTTTTGGTTTTCTTTTTGTAAAGGATCATACCAGAAAAAATAGAAAATAAATACTTTTTAAATTATTTTTTTGTGTTCAGTTGTTCAGTGTGTGTTGTATTGTTATAAGCAAGTCTGAGAGACCATCAGAATATCTAACTATGCTGGGGTAATAAACTACTCCTGAAAGCCTAATACTATCAACCCGAAGAGGTAACTTGATGGAAGTTTTCATCCAACACAGATTACCATACCCAATTTCCTACATGAGCATATATTGTTTCATTACTGTTGATGACTAATCACCATGGTGTTGTGGGTTTTGAATTACTTTATTAAGTACATGCATGTATTTTTGGCCCAGTTTTGCAGTTGTTTTTTTTCATAAGAGAAATTCCTATAGACTTTTATAAGAGTTAAAGGCATGCAAAGACTGAAGGAGGGTGGTGCTTAGCTGTGGCTTTGTGCATGCATGCACACTCTGCCAGATGTGCTACAGGGATTCTCTGCATATTTAATAGCTATTAACTATATCACTGGATTGCCAAGTGAACTAGTAATCCAATTCATAGAATTTTGCACCATTTAAATCAAGGGGACATATAACACTGACTTCAACGAGAGCAGGATTTAGACCTGTAGAAGTGAAAGATGCATAAGATTTACTGTATTCAGCCAGGCATTTAAGTAAATACCCTAACTTTGAGCATTTGAGTTAAAGGTGCTTTTGTATCCCACTGAATTGGCACCTTAGGGCAGGTCTACACTACTGCTTATGTTGATATAACTTACATCACTCATCAGGGCAGCTGTGCCAATCTAGCACAGCTTAGCCCTTAGAGTCTGGTTGTGGACCTTGAATGTCCAAAGTAACACTGATTTACCTATCTCATAGAACTGGAAAGGACCCCGAAAGGTCATCAAGTCCAGCCCCCTGCCTTTACTAGGCAGGACCAAGTACTGATTTTTTGCTCCAGATCCCTAAGTGGCCCTCTCAGGGATTGAACTCATAATCCTAAGTTTAGCAGGCCAATGCTCAAACCACTGAGCTATTGCCAGGTGAGGCTTTTTGATGGTGTCATGCTAATCCAAATGGTGCATGGGTGCAACCTCAGCACACAAATACATGGACAAAAATCCTGGCGGCCCATAATGTTAAGAGGGGAGGGGTAGAAACAACAATAATCATGCATTTTATGGGAATGGTGAGAAAGAAGTGGGGTTGTTTCAGAGGAATGATGGTAGAGGGATAGGAGAAGAAAAAAATGTGTTTTAAATCACACACACACACACACCCTTCCAACAGCAGTGTTTGGCCATTTCAGCTACTTGGGATGAGATTCTGTTCTGCAGCTTTAAGAGGTGCCACATTTGTGCCTAGAACATCCTGGGCTGTTTCAAGGGCGGGACAACCAGAGCCACCCACTTCAGTCCCACCCCCATGCAGTAATGCTTTTTTGGGGGGTAGGGGTGGGGGTCCCTTGGACGACAGCTTGTGGCTGTCTTTCTCAGTTCCTTCACTGATAGAATTTTCCCATCCCTGGATCTGGGGCTTTTAGGAGCTCCTTGTACTGCTCCAGCCCTCTTATCTGGCATAAAAAGGTTGGAACATGGCTAAGGATCATACTCCTGGAGTAATAAATGTGACATGACTACAAATGCTGGTCAGAGACTGTTTGTTTTTTTTTTCCTTTCAGGTCCCATTCACCTGACGTGGATTACAAAAGGTCAGTACACCTGTAACAGAACAGCAGTCAGTGTCCTATTACACCAATTGCTACAGCGACACCTGCTTAAGGGGCAGAAATAAATAGCCTGGCAAGTCTTAAAAAAACACCACCAAAGAAAAGGTTATTAAAAATCAACACGCAAATATATTCCAAAGAGTAGAAAAAAATGTATTTAACACCATTTGTCAAATATTGCATCTTTCATTATACTCAGCTTTTCATAGTGAACGTAGACATGACATGAACTCTCCCAAAGCTGAGTTTTATTCTTTAAGAGCTGTTTACTTAATACTTATAAGCAGTTCGTGACAGGATGCAGCTCTAAACTGAGCCCATTGAAAGCCAACACCATGCTCATTTAGAGTTAGAGTAGGCAGGCTGTAGGGAGTTTGGGTTTGGAAGGGTAAAAAGGATCACTTGTACCTGCAGGGAGCCTGAGGAGCTTACCAGGTGGATAGTGCTGAGATGAAAGCCAGCATTATAAAAGGTTTAGCCAGGACATAGAAAAGGATGCTTTATGTAACTGCTGTGCCATTGTGATGTACCCACAGCATAAGCAGTAAGCTGCATGGGGGAGGTACCCTGCTGGGCTTTGTGTGCTGCTTAATTCACAAACAGGCAGGGGTGAACGTAACATTCTACACTTACTGGTATGGAGGCCATCTCTGGGCCCCCAGAAGAGGCAGGGCCTTGGGCCGAAGGGGCACAGCTGGGGGGGTAGGCGTCCCCCAGGGGCGATTTAAAGGGCCCAGGACTCCCGCCACTCCCCCACGGTAGCAGCAGCAGCAGCCAGAGCCCTGGGCGCTTTTAAATCGCTGGCCATGGGGCAGCTGCTCCTTTTGCCCCACCCTGTTGGCGGCCGGGAGGAGTGGGGGGCAAAATGAGCATTGGCATAAAAGCATTTTATGTTCCTATGTCCTTAAAGTGCTTCTGCGGCAACGCTTTAATGTCAGCTGCGTATGGGCCGGTACCGGCGGCTATTTTTTTACCAGTACAGTGTACTGGCCCGTACCAGCTTACTTTCACCCCTGCAAACAGGGCTTACTGGCTAGGATTTCCAGGAGCTGAAGTTTTAATAAAATCATCTTTGATATTTCCCCACAGATTTTGGCCTCCGATGAGAACACTTGCAAGCTAAATCAGTTTCAATGTTATGCTATACAAAACACATGGGATCTTTTTAGAGAGGAGAAGGCAACACGCTACATTTATTGAGAATACAGCAGTTAGCATCTGCTTTTCAGTCACACACATACACATACACCATGCACACAGTCCCACCAGTTGATGTTTATAGTTACCAGTCCAGAGTCTAGATCAATCCAGTGGCCAGCCAGATTGGTCACAGAGGGGACCTGGGCTCTGTCAGTTGCAATCCGATGCTCCTGGAGTGTGGCAAGACAAACCCCAAGTCCCATGGCCAACCACCCTGTTCTTACAGTCTTTTTTTCTCTGTAGCCGTCTATGGATTTTGCTGTCAGTCTCTGTTCTCTTCTGATGTAAACATTCCAATACACCACCAAGAGGGTTATCCTGTCCTGGTTTAGATTTAATCAATTGTCCTGTCCCTAGGGTTGCTAGCCTTCACCTCAGGGTCCTCAATCTGCCCTTCCTTCATTATGGATGCGCACTGATGGTTCTTCACTCCTTCTTCCTTGACCATCTGGCTATAACAATGGCCTTCACACCTTATCTTTTCCTGATGCATACATTCCTCATCCACACAAACAGTCTTTTACAGTTAAAGGTATACAGCAGTTTTTATGTTGAGCAAGACAAGGCATTGTAAATTAAGCCTGCCTAAATCTTATAATCAAAACAATTTACATTGGGGCCCAAGCCTTCAATGTTCCTCTAATCTCCTTAACACAGACACAATACAAGATCCTGTCTCTTCCTTTCTAAACCTTAAAACAAAGAAATGTATATTTAACTAGAGTGCCTAATTTGTAATACATATAGGAAACCATAGTAGACATTATAATTTAGCCTAAAACAAAAGGGTGACCATAATCAGTCATGAGGCTTGTTCTGGTCTGTCATTCCTTTCTGCTAGTCAAAAAGGGTGGCTGGCAGGATTAAATCAAATCATACATTAATTCTCATAGTACAATTATAAAATCCTGCCCCTACATTTTAATATACCAACTTTGACTTTGTGCCTTTATATTTTTGGTAATTTTACTCTACAACAAAAGCGGCTGATAGGCATTGTATGGCTTATGCAATAATTTATTCTTGCTTCATGTAAGAAAGTGTAAGCTATCTGTTAGTTTATGTGAGCAATAAAATCGAGACAGTATGTATTCCATCTGCCCATTGATCCCCATTTAAATTTTCCCCGTGTTTCCAAGATTGTATATTTTTTCCCCCAGTTATTTAATACTAACTCCTATTCAGGGACGGCTCCAGGCACCAGCTTAGCAAGCAGGTGCTTGGGGCGGCCACTTCGAATTGCTATTCAGCGGAGGGTCCCTCACTCTTGGTCAGATCGCAGGACCTCCAGCTGAATTGCCCCAGCTCGCAATCATGGCTTTTTTTTTGTTTTGGCTTCTTGGAGTGGCAAAACCCCTGGAGCCGGCCCTGCTCCTATTCCACTGACTTAGGAAAAATAAGCAAGTGATTTATAAACTGTTTATTTTCCAAAAGCATTTCTCTTTATGGTGCAACCTATATTAGGTACAGCTGAAGAGCAAAACCATTTTATTTCCTTTTTGAAAAATTTAAATTCACTCTCTGCTTTCTATGTGCCTGAGCTTTGTGTGTATGAGAGAAGACAAAGCCAAGTTGTCTGATGAGAGAGAGAGTGTGTGTGTGTATGTGTTGACCTAGTGTAGGGGCGGAGGGGCTTGGACCTGATGAAGGGGATAAAAGGGCGCCTGTCACTCTCAAGCTATTGTTGCCGGCTTTTTTTAAAATTTTTTAGTTGGGAGGTGGAAGTGGAGAGCAGCGCAGATGGGGACATTTCCAGAAGGGACGCTGTGGTAGGATTCACAGCAGAGAGGATGTTGTCAGTGCAGCATGCTCTTTTTGTGATGGGGGAAGAGCCCCAGAGCGGATTGATTAGCTGGCTGGCCAATTATATTTAGCCAAAACACTTTTTTCCCACTGGAAAGCAGGTGGGCAGATCTATGTGTGAGCACCAGGCCCACATTTCTTGTTGGCCCCCGCCAGCCACCACTGGGTAGAAGAAAATAAAATGGTCTGTAAAGGAGCGAGGAAAGAAGGGTCACAGGAAAGCTTCTCTAGAGGTAATAAATCTCAAGCATTTATCGAAATGTGCTCTAGCTTTACAATCAGACAGTTTAACTCTGAATGATTAATCTTTTTTGTTTTCTATTTTTTTGCTGCAGTAGGAGTATAGCCATCCAACACTGGCTGGGCAAAACCTTAAATATGTAAGCAGTGCTATAGTCTTCATACTGGGTTTAGGGGAATCCCAATGTTTCAAAGATCATTTTCATTTTATAGACGCATTTTTTTTTCAAAGTGAGCCCTTCAGAATGCAAGAAGCCAGAATCCTCCTGTTATGGATAATAGATAATAGAAAGTTGGGAATGTCTTGTAACTTTTTCAGTTTCAGTGTGAAAAGGAAGGCCTCACGCTTAAATTGCACAACTTTTGTTTTCTCATGAGCACAAAACAAACTACTGTGTATCCATGTATTTTAACAGCTATTTTAGCTGAATCAAGGCTTTTTTAAAAAAGAATTTAAAAACATCCATAGGGCTCAAGGATATCCACAGTTGGGAGACTGAGAAATCTGCCTGAGGCTATTAATATAGCAAGTGTGCAGAAATACATTTTATTTGAAACGTCAGTTTTAAATTAATCATATAAATAGATACAGACTAGTGTCTACATACAAAGTAGGTTTAGTGTCATGGTGTATTCCTATGCAAGAAAATAACTTTTTTATCCTTTCTGAGGCATAATACATTGGGATGTCTCATAGCAAAGGCACAAATGGTAAGAAGTAAGAGGCCAATGATATTCCTTGTTTCTTGGATTCCTTTACAGCCAAAGGCAAGAGCAAGATAGAAAAAAAACAACCTCTTCCTTCTATTAAAACAGCAAAATTATACCCCCTCTTTTAGTATATGAAATATATTCAGTGGCCATCACCATTAATAACTTACCTTTCGCCAACGGTTACCACAGCCTTTCTCTTTATACAGAATAAGAACTAAATATCGTAACTAGAACCTAGCTGGGTGTTAGCTGTTAGCAAATGTTGACTCCAATGTGGCCCACTGTTTATTTTTTTAATAAAAGTTTTAAATGAAATATAACATTTAATTTCAGCTGTGATTATTTTTAAATCTCAGTTTCATTTTCTATTTCAGTTCTATTAATTTAAAAGGTGGTGTTTACATATGAATTCCTTTGTGACCTAATGTACTTGTGCACTTTAATCTGTGCATTTTGCACCCCCTTGTAATCAGATTGTGTCAGAGAACAATTTATAAACAACACATTTTTAAGACAGACTGTGAAATAGTTGTAATCTGGGCCAAGTCATAGAACAACACACACAGAAAACACTGGGCCAAATGCTCCCCTCAGTTACACCAGTGTGCATCTAGCATGACTACATGGACTGAGTTGAAAGGATGAAAACTGCTAGTGAGTGATCTTGAGTAGCTGAAGAAGGGATAGTAGGAATTGTTCTGTCCTGGGACGTATTGGCCAAAAGCTCCTCCCCTCATCTTCCAGCAAACAGGAAAAATACTTGAGCTGCCTTTTCAAGAAGTTTCTGAAAATTACACATCCCTGTAGATACATGGCCCATCTGGAAGATGCCCACTAGAAGTAAGTTAGTAATAATAATTACCCAAACACATTTAATATATATACTATATTGAGCCATCAAGGCATTCACATATCAAAATAGAACGACCGTCTGAGTTTGTTGCTTTAAATCTATCCTTTTTCATCTCATATCCTCCCTTTCATTTGGTAGCTTCACTCCTCATGTTATATATAACATTAGGCCCTGGTCCTGCAATGATATTCACACAGCTGGACAATTATGCCCAGTGTAGGATCCCCTTGAATGCATTGAGTGCACAAGGGTCTCATTGCAGAATTGGGGCTTTAGATTGTAACCTCCTCAGCACAGGGTTTCCATACTGCTGTTGCCTTCCTCAGTGAAGGCTAATAATTTGTAACTATTTTCACTTTTGCTCCCCATTGCATAAATTAATGGCACCCCTTTCTGTATTAAATTGCATTATGGTTTGGAATATGGTGAAGCACTTCTGCTCTGGCCATTTTATGGCTTTATCACCCAGAAACTTCTTGTGGAGACCTGAACTTTCCCATTTTCTTTTCCTTTTATTTGGTTCAAAATAGTTACTTCTGACCTCCTTTCATGAGACAATGGAAAAGAATCAGACAAAGAGTTGCTTTCCTCTAATGGCAAATCAAGAGTGTAGTAAGAATCAGGAAAATAGACTTATCCTAAAGCTGCATAAAGCATGGCATTTTTAAGATGGCGGTGGTGAATTAGGATGATTGAGATGAATTGCTTCTCCAAAAACTCTTAGAAGAAATGGTACATTTACATAGTTTAAGTAAGTGGACACCACAGCCTGTTTTGCTGGTTTAGTTTCTCATAAGATCCAGACAAAGCAAAGCCAGTATAAGTGCTTGAGAATACTTTTTCTTGTTTTTCCTCTCAGATATTTAAATTGGTCCTCTCACCACCTCAGCAATTCGTTATTGATTGTGAACAATTTTTTGATGATTACTCTTTGCTTTGCAGTTTTCTGTCATGCTTTTGTCCCAGCTGGATTCTCTGTCTCAATAGCTAACATGGGGTCCTCTTCTGCCTACCTGGTATGTGTTTAATATTAGTTAAACACTGCCTCCTTCTCCTCAGTTTCAGAGGATCGCTTCCCACCAAAGTCTGGTTCTGTTGGGTAATAATGGTTATTAAGGTCCTAAAATAAAAAGTACCCTCTCAAAATACAAGCAAGATTAGTAACAAGTTTTTTAAAAAAATATATAGTTTACATACATAATGCTGGAGTTTGAATGGAAAAGTTCCTAAAAACCCATGTTTAAAAAAGACAAAGAAATATTGACACCTAGATGTCAAGGCACTTTCTAATACCCCCAAATAAAGATCATGATTATATGCTTGTCTGTGTATATACTGTGTGTAAATATACCAATTTACAATATGAAACATTAGAAATGAAAATTACTGATTGATAAGATTAAAAGGTTTGTTAGTTATACTTTGCTAATTTATAATTATGGATAGTAAATGAAGTAATACATGGGCCAAGGTCTCAGGCTAACTTTGCCTGGCCTGAATGTCATTTTTCCAGTTCTTCTCCTCTTACATAGATTTGCTTAAATAATGTCGCTGCAGACAGAAAAAAGTGATATGTTGTGTTGGAAGATTTTAGTTAAAAGGAAAAGTTAATTAGTAAAACAAAATATACAACCTTTAATGCTCAAAGTCCCTTTACTGGGAAAACAAGACCAAGGTAACTCGGAAAAGAGAAGACCACCAAGGTGACATGGGACCATCATGACATGAAAATTGTCTGAACAGCAGACGTTGTGTAAAATAAGACAAACGCTTAATGCTGATTGGAGAAAAATTGATGAATATGTAATATGGACATGCATAAGAATTCATGTGAAGGAGGGGCCCAAATTCCAGACATATTGGACCAGAAACTGAAGGAATAGGACGAAAGGATCAGACCAGGAATCATAGGTGGCAATGATCATCATGAAGTACAGAATAGTTTCTTGGTACCCTGGAATTGGGAAATTTGGGGCCCTACCTGCTCCTTCATATCTGTGTATTATCTGACATAAATATGTGTTCAGACACTTATAAGTGACAATAATTCTGTCTGAAAATCTATAAATAAAGGTTAAATGAAACCTAAATTGGGTGGATTTGTGCTCAGTTTCCCACATGAAGGGAGATGTTTAGAGGTCTATGAGCTGCCCAGAGCTGCATAACAGAGTCCTATAACCTGGCAAGGAGGCATAAGCAAGGGAAGACCCTTGTGAGAGGGACAGGACTAGAAGAGCTAGACATTTATATTTTACATTGAAATGTCTTTGGATCTGCTTTTCTACCACTTACACTAGTGTGAAAATCAAGAGTAACTTCATTAAGGTCAACGGAATTACACTGGTTACGTGAGAGGAGAATTGGCCAAGCGTGTTTTTGTTTTCTCTTTCATTTAAAAATTTGAAATATAAGTTACAGACAAAGGAGATAAAAGGATGTTAGCAGGAAAATTTAAAACACCGGCGATTGACATTTGTATTAAAAACATAGTTTATCTCATTTTTTAAGTTTTTTATGACTGTGGTTTGGATGGGAGGACTGTGTGGCATCTCATTGCAAAATATGTATTATAAATACAGTTCTACCTGTATGTGAAATGTTTTGCTAATTGAAGATGCTCATCAGCTCACAGGCATGGGGCTTACAAGCACTCCAGTTAGAGAGGGACAGTTTCCCATGCTATTTCTCACATTTTACAAGCAAGAGAAAAAAAAAAGATATTGATCGATCATTTTTGGTCCTCTAAAAATCTGTTTGTGACAGTGTTGGTATTAAAAATTAAAAATTTGAAATATTATACTGAAGAATATCGGCGTGGAAATGAGCAGCGCTTCTAACAGAATTTAATCAACGAATTGATGTAAAAAGGTTTTGTCGGAATGCCATTATAAATTACATCGAGACCGTTTACATGAAAACAATTATAGTCTATTGTATTTTTAACTTGTTCTGGGCCAAATTCTGCTCTCCGTTACAACATTTCTAAATCTGGTGTAACTCCAAAGAAGGTCAAATGTTAATAACCATAAAGTGAAACCTACATAGTCACAACATAATTAGGACAAGAATGTGCAACATTGCCTGTGGCAGCTGTCAAATGAAAAAATAAAAATACAATGAAAAGCAATGAACCTTAAGAGGAGTTAAAATCCTTTCACAACATATTTTACAATTCAGCATTGACAAGTGTTTTCAACAGATCACCACATTTCCCAGCTAATGTAACAGTTTCTGGCTCGTTTTTGGCATACAATATAGGATGTATGTGCATATAGTCAAAGCTGTCAGCTAACCTAAATTCATAATTAGGATAATAAAATAGAAATAAATAATATTCTGGGAGATTGATAAAATAACTTGGTTTAAAGCTGAGCTCTGAAGATGTTTCTAAAGCCATGTAATTAAATTCCATGTGGAGCTTTGGGGATGAAGTGAAGCAACAGAGAAGACCTGAATAAAATCAGTTCCTCAGCTATTTCCTGAGCAAAAGCAGCTCTCAAGCTCTTACAGGTCTATAGCGTCCCTTCCCCCTATGCCCCAAAACTTTGCAAGCTGTTTGAGCCTGTCATAAACAGATAGCTAAGGGTTAATGCCTCTTTTACCTGTAAAGGGTTAAGAAGTTCATCTAGCCTAGCTGACACCTGACCAGAGGAACCAATGGGGGAACAAGATGTTTCAAAAGGAAGGAGGGAAGTTTCCTTTGTTAGTCAGTTTTCAGTTTCAGCAGGAGTGAAAAAGATCAATGAACCAGCCTCTTATCAGACTAGTAAGTTTTAGAAAGGAATAAATAGGTTTATGTTTATTTTCTATTGTACTAGAGGAGGTTTTGGAATTAATTGATAAACTCAACATTAACAAGTCACCGGGACCAGATGGCATTCACCCAAGAGTTCTGAAAGAACTCAAATGTGAAGTTGCGGAACTATTAACCAAGGTTTGTAACCTGTCCTTTAAATCGGCTTCGGTACCCAATGACTGGAAGTTAGCTAATGTAACGCCAATATTTAAAAAGGGCTCTAGGGGTGATCCTGGCAATTACAGACCGGTAAGTCTAACGTCGGTACCGGGCAAATTAGTTGAAACAATAGTTCAATTAGTTGAAACAATAGTAAAGAATAAAATTGTCAGACACATAGAAAAACATAAACTCTTGAGCAATAGTCAACATGGTTTCTGTAAAGGGAAATCGTGTCTTACTAATCTATTAGAGTTCTTTGAAGGGGTCAACAAACAAGTGGACAAGGGGGATCCGGTGGACATAGTGTACTTAGATTTCCAGAAAGCCTTTGACAAGGTCCCTCACCAAAGGCTCTTACGTAAATTAAGCTGTCATGGGATAAAAGGAAAGGTCCTTTCATGGACTGAGAACTGGTTAAAGGACAGGGAACAAAGGGTAGGAATTAATGGTAAATTCTCAGAATGGAGAGGGGTAACTAGTGGTGTTCCCCAAGGGTCAGTCCTAGGACCAATCCTATTCAATTTATTCATAAATGATCTGGAGAAAGGGGTAAACAGTGAGGTGGCAAAGTTTGCAGATGATACTAAACTACTCAAGAAGTTAAGACCAAAGCAGATTGTGAAGAACTTCAAAAAGATCTCACAAAACTAAGTGATTGGGCAACAAAATGGCAAATGAAATTTAATGTGGATAAATGTAAAGTAATGCACATTGGAAAAAATAACCCCAACTATACATACAACATGATGGGGGCTAATTTAGCTACAACGAGTCAGGAACAAGATCTTGGAGTTATCGTGGATAGTTCTCTGAAGATGTCCACGCAGTGTGCAGAGGCAGTCAAAAAGCAAACAGGATGTTAGGAATCATTAAAAGGATAGAGAATAAGACTGAGAATATATTATTGCCCTTATATAAATCCATGGTACGCCCACATCTCGAATACTGTGTACAGATGTGGTCTCCTCACCTCAAAAAAGTTATTCTAGCACTAGAAAAGGTTCAGAAAAGAGCAACTAAAATGATTAGGGGTTTAGAGAGGGTCCCATATGAGGAAAGATTAAAGAGGCTAGGACTCTTCAGTTTGGAAAAGAGGAGACTAAGGGGGGACATGATAGATGTATACAAAATCATGAGTGATGTTGAGAAAGTGGATAAGGAAAAGTTATTTACTTATTCCCATAATACAAGAACTAGGGGTCACCAAATGAAATTAATAGGCAGCAGGTTTAAAACAAATAAAAGGAAGTTCTTCTTCACGCAGCGCACAGTCAACTTGTGGAACTCCTTACCTGAGGAGGTTGTGAAGGCTAGGACTATAACAATGTTTAAAAGGGGACTGGATAAATTCATGGTGGCTAAGTCCATAAATGGCTATTAGCCAGAATGGGTAAGAATGGTGTCCCTAGCCTCTGTTCATCAGAGGATGGAGATGGATGGCAGGAGAGAGATCACTTGATCATTGCCTGTTAGGTTCACTCCCTCTGGGGCACCTGGCATTTGCCACTGTCGGTAGACAGATACTGGGCTAGATGGACCTTTGGTCTGACCCGGTACGGCCTTTCTTATGTTCTTATGTTCTTATGTACTTGTCTTGGTGCAAATTAAGGGAATTATCAAATTTGGGTATTCTTGTGTGTATTCAGATTTTTGCCCAGGGGAACATCCTGTGTTTTCAAGTTGTTGTCTGTGAGATTAGCTGATATGCTGTCTCCCAAAGGTTGTTTTTTTCTTTCTTTTACCTTTCTTTTCTTTAATTAAAAGCCTTCTTTTTAAGAACCTGATTGATTTTTCCTTGTTTTAAGATCCAAGGGGATTGGATCTGGACTCACCAGGAATTGGCGGGGGAAAGAAGGGGGGATGGTTAAATTCTCCTTGTGTTAAGATCCAAGCGATTGGATCTGGACTCACCAGGGAATTGGTGAAGGAGTCTCTCAAGGCTACGCAGGGAGGGGAAGGTTTTGGGGGGAAAGGGAGTGATCCAGACACTGAGAATTCTGGATGGTGGCAGCGATACCAGATCTAAGCTGGTAATTAAGCTTAGAAGTGTCCATGCAGGTCCCCACATCTATACCCTAAAGTTCAGAGTGGGGGTGAGACCTATGACAGAGCCTGATTGCCTCTGTCCTATGACCTTGATGCCTTGAAAGATTCTGTCACAAACCACTGCCACTTTATTGGTGAGGATGAATAGTCCCCCCAATTATTACATGTTTGGATCAAAAGTGATAAACAGATTTGTCAACGTTTTAATTAAACCCGCATGCAAAACCAGTACTGTGGTGCCAGCACTCAAAATTTTATTACAAGTATTGGGATACTTGGGGTCTGGGCCAAACTGAAGACATTAAGGGTCTTAGGAACATCATGACATAACGATCCCACATGGCTCTGCCCTTGTGGCTCTGTACTGTGCCCCACCTTCTTAGAGTACCAGGGTCTTATCCTCCCCAGGAGAAGCAGCAAGGGTAAAGGGAGTGATCTGAGGTCGAATAAATGGAGAGGATAGGTGCAGGACAGGCAACTGTGAGGGAGCATTCAGGTGGAATGAGAGCATGATGACTGGCCATCCTGTCCAGCTAGGGAGAAGGGAAGCAAGAGATAAAATGGCAGCTCCCTACACCCATTGAGATAGAAGGATACGTTGAATCCCCTGCATTTTTGAGTGTAATAAAGGCTGAATTTTGACCCTGAGATGACCACACACAAGTTGAAAAAAAATCAAAATGAAAAACAATGTTATTTTCTTTTCTTTTAATGTCATGAGATTTTTTTTGTGGGGAAGGGGTTGATTCATGATTTTTGAACATTGCAAGTTGACAATACAGCGAATACATATTAGAATATCAAATATAAACCATGAGCCTCCAGGCTTTGCAGGCTTCAATGTTAGTTATGGGTGTGTAAGACTACAGGATCAGGGCCATACATGTCAAATGTATGACAAATATAGGCCTGGTCTTGCAGATGCCATAAAGGAGGTAGCCCACTTACAGTATGTTTGTCCTGTTTCTGGTTTCCCTGAGTATACTCAGCTCACATCTTTGGCCTCTTTCTCATGATAAAATCATGGAGTCTTCTGTATATCTCAATCACTTAATCTCCTTTCAGTCCAATTGGGTTTCAAGCACAGACGTTTTCTCATTGCAGGAAGTTGTGACCAGGTATATCGACTAACAGCTTTCTTGAAACCAAGTGTTTTTCTTTAGACCCCCACCCCCAGCATGTTGTAAAAGCTCCCCGGCCCACCAGTGCCACAACAACTGGTTTTTTGCATATTAAAGCCAGGGCCAGTGTTAGTGGGTAGCAAGCAGGGCAACTGCCTGGGGCCCCAGCACTACGGGGGTGCCTCACAAAGCTAAGTTGCTCAGGTTTCAGCTTCAGCCCCAGATAGCAGGGCTCAGGGCTCCAGGCTTCAGCTTGGCCCAGTGGGGCTTCAGCTTTTTGCCCTGGACCCCAGCATGTCTAACAGTGGCCCTGCTTGGTGGACTCCCTGAAACCTGCTCACGGCCCCAGGTCCAGGGGCATTTTTAGGATATTAGTGTAATTATATTTCAATAATGAATCCTCACTCAGTATTGAGTTTTGTTTTTGGAAAGTCATGTCTTGTGCAAAAGCCCACTCCTGCAGTCCATACCTCTTCATAGGTCAGTGGGAGTGGGCGTGGAACATGGTTCAGGACTGCAGGGGTAAACCCTAAGGCCTGGTCTACACTGTGCGGGAGCGGGGAGAGGGTCGATTGAAGTTATGCAACTTCAGCTACGTGAATAATGTAGCTGAAGTCGACGTACTTAGATCTACCGTGGTGTCTTGACTGCGGTAGGTCAAGTGCTGACACGCCTCCGTCGACTCCACCTACGCGCCTTGCTCCGGTGGAGTACCAGAGTCGACAGGAGAGCACTCGGCGGTCGCTTTATCATGTCTTCACTATACGCGATAAATTGACCCCTGCTGGCTCGATCGCTCTGGAGGTAAGTATAGACATGCCCTATGTGTTTTTTCAGGATCAAATCCTGCTCCTGCTTTCATAGCCATGGAGTGTTCCCTTGCAAAGGAAGGGGGGATAGGTGGCTCCTATTTAACTTCTACAAGGCACCAAAGAAAGGGGTGAGTGAAAGCTACTGAAGCTACAGTAACAGCTGTAGAACTAGTCCAAAGCCACTTCTTTGCCAAGGGGGAAGACACCCTTCTCCTAAGTGCCATGGAGTAGATAGTAGTGTAATGTGCAGCACTCAGGCTTTAAACTTAAATTAATTATCTCAACTACTTTGAGCTCAGTCTTCCTCACTCTAATGTTCCTTAGCATTAATCTGGTTTGCTTGACCAGAACCTTTTTCTGCCTGACCCCAAGCTCCATGTGACTAATGAAAGAGCTCATTGTGTTTCTTGTTGATTTTGGAATGGTTGAGTTGCATTTCATAGATTCATAGATTCTAGAACTGGAAGGGACCTCGAGAGGTCATCAAGTCCAGTCCCCTGCCCTCATGTCAGGACCAAATACTGTCTAGACCATCCCTGATAGACATTTATCTAACCTACTCTTAAATATCTTGAGAGATGGAGTTTCCACAACCTCCCTAGGCAATTTATTCCAGTGTTTAACCACCCTGACAGTTAGGAACTTTTTCCTAATGTCCAACCTAAACCTCCCTTGCTGCAGTTTAAGCCCATTACTTCTTGTTCTATCCTTAGAAGCTAAGATGAACAAGTTTTCTCTCTCCTCCTTATGACACCCTTTTAGATACCTGAAAACTGCTATCATGTCTTCTCTCAGTCTTCTCTTTTCCAAACTAAACAAACTCAATTCTTTCAGTCTTCCTTCATAGGTCATGTTCTCTAGACCTTTAATCATTCTTGTTGCTCTTCGCCGGACCCTCTCCAATTTCTCCACATCTTTCTTGAAATGCGGTGCCCAGAACTGGACACAATACTCCAGTTGAGGCTAACCAGCACAGAGTAGAGCGGAAAAATGACGTCTCGTGTCTTGCTCACAACACACCTGTTAATGCATCCCAGAATCATGTTTGCTTTTTTTGCAACAGCATCACACTGTTGACTCATATTTAGCATGTGGTCCACTATAACTTCTAGATCTCTTTCTGCTGTACTCCTTCCTAGACAGTCTCTTCCCATTCTGTATGTGTGAAACTGATTGTTCCTTCCTAAGCCATAGCTGCATTACATAGATTGCATAGATGCATTTCCATAGATGCATTACATAATAGAACAATGAAGCACTCTTAAGTCATATAATTCAGCAAGAGTGGTCACCATTAAAAAAGTATTTATCAAGATTCTATGTTCTAGCATCTGAGATTATCACAAATTTCTATTTATTTATACTAGGACATCTCTGTAGTAACAGTGTAGGAATGATTGGTCAATGCTGAATTTTAATAAGGGCATCTACTGTATATGCCACATAAATTAAATAAGCAGCAAAATGTCTTCAGAGTAAGATCCTGTAGCTTTTACTCAGAAAAACTTTGAAGCTACAGGATAAGACCCTAAGAGTAAAAAGTGATGGAGCCATTATGATAGCTTCACTTCTTTAACTTATTCTTAAAGTTACTTTTGTTTGTTTTTAAACTGAATATCAGCAGATAATAAGTAACAAAAGTTTGTGGCCAACTCTGGCAAAATCATTCATGTTTTATCTAAACTTTTGCAAGAAAAGCAATAGTTTGATGTGAATCTGTACAATGTCACATCAATATTACAAAGGCACGAAACACTATCAGTCATCCAAGCTAGCTCATACCTCTAAGGAACAATATATAATCAAAACCAAATCACAGAATTGAATCGTTGTGCTTTATTACAACTGAAGCAAGCAGGAAATTTTGAAGGCTTCAAGTTAATAGAAACGTCCAAGACTTCAGTACTTCTGCTCTTTTGCCTCCATCCTGAAGTGATGTTGAAAATACACATCCAGTACAGAAGTCAATGTAATCTGCCAGTTATATTTTTGTTGGAAAAACTACATAGCTGGATTTCGCAGAATTCACTAATCTCCCACACTGATACTGTTAACTTTCAATAAGAAAGGGGTTGCTTCTCTTAAATCCAGATGCACGTTGAAGTCTATTTTAAGGTTCTGTTAACAAACATGTAGTACTGTTCACTAGTTTGCAATGATTCTCAGGGACTGCAGCTCCCCATAATAGGCTTAATCCAAGGCCCAGTAAAATCAAAGAGAACCTTTTGTTTATAGTCAGTTGGCGTGGATCATGGGCAATATGTTTATTTTTATGTATTATGTTTATTTAGGCATAATTGTTTCTATCAGATATTCAAGTCACTAAGGGCTAGTCTACACTTACCTGCCGGGTCAACGCGGTGAGTTCGACTTCTCGGAGTTCGAACTATCGCGTCTAATCTAGACACGATAGTTCGAACTCCCCGCACGCTCCGGTTGACTCCGGTACTCCACCACTGCAAAGGGCGGTGGCGGAGTCGACCTTGGAGCCGCGGACTTCGATCCCGCGGCGTCTGGATGGGTAAGTAGTTCGAACTAGGGTACTTCGAGTTCAGCTACGCTATTCACGTAGCTGAACTTGCGTACCCTAGTTCGACCCCCGCTCTTAGTGTAGATCTGCCCTTAGAGTGCTTTTCCTGTGCATTAACACAAAATCACATTCAGAAATCTAAGTCCTAATTAGAACTAAAGCCTGGTCTACACTAGGCGTTTAAATCGGTTTTAGGAGCGTAAAACCGATTTAACGCCACAACCGTCCACACTAGGAGGCACCTTATATCGATTTTAATGGCTCTTTAAATCGGTTTCTGTACTCCTGCCCGACGAGAGGAGTAGCACTAATATCGGTATTAACATATCGGAATAGGGATAGTGTGGCCGCAATCGACGGTATTGGCCTCCGGGCGGTATCCCACAGTGCACCACTGACCGCTCTGGACAGCATTCTCAACTCGGATGCACTGGCCAGGTAGACAGGAAAAGCCCCGCGAACTTTTGAAATTCATTTCCTGCTTCCCCAGCGTGGAGAGCTCATCATCACAGGTGACCACGCACAGCTCATCAGCACAGTTAACAATGCAGTCTCCTGAGAATCGAAAAAGAGCCCCAGCATGGACCGCTCGGGAGGTAATGGATCTGATCGCTATATGGGGAGAGGATTCAGTGCTAACAGAACTGCGTTCCAAAAGACGAAATGAAAAAGTATTTGAAAGAATTTCTAAGGCTATGATGGATAAAGGCCACAGCAGGGACTCCGTGCAGTGCAGAGTGAAAGTTAAGGAGCTCAGACAAGCCTACCAGAAAACCAAAGAAGCAAACGGAAGGTCCGGGGCAGGTCGAATAACATGCCGCTTCTATGCTGAGCTGCATGCAATTTTAGGGGGCTGCGCCACAAGTACCCCACCCCTGACCGTGGATTCTGAGGTGGGGGTTGTAATCTCTGCCATGTCTGAGGATTATGCAGACGGGGAAGATGAAGAGGAAGAAGAAGAGGAAGACCTAGCAGAGAGCACACAGCACTCCGTGACCCCCAGCAGCCAGGAGCTTTTTATCACCCTGACGGAATTACCCTGCTCCCAGCCCTCACAAGCAACTATTCCACAGAATGACGCCATGGAAGGGAGCTCTGGTGAGTGTACCTTTGCAAATAGCAAACAGTGTTTTTTAAGCAAGCCTTTTTTAATGATTGATTTGCCCTGAGGACTTGGGATGCATTCGCAGACAGTATAGTTACTTAGAAAAGTTTGTTAACATGTCCGGGGATTGAGAGGAAATCCTCCAGGGACATCTCGATGAAGCGCTCCTGTAGGTACTCCAGAAGCCTTTGCAGAAGGTTTCTGGGCAAGGCATCCTTGTTCCGCCCACCATGGTAGGACACTTTACCATGCCATGCATGTAGCAAGTAATCAGGGATCATTGCGTGGCAAAGCATAGCAGCGTATGGTCCCGGTGACTGCTGGCATTCAAGAGGCATCCGCTCTTTATCTTGTTCTGTTATCCTCAGCAAAGTGATATTGTTCAGGATAACCTGGTTAAAAATCAGGAATTTAAGTTAGGGGGGTGGCCATTTTTCTACTGGGTTCGTGGAATGCAGCAGCTTAAAAAAAACACTTTCCTGCACGTAGCGAAGCGGGGGGAGGGGAGGAGTGAAATGCCGATGATCTTTTCTGTTTGGTCACCGGCGAGGCGATCTTCCCCAAGCTACCGGACAAGCAGTGGGTGGGGGGGAGGGGGAAGGTTGTTGATTAGCAGGAGCTAGTGGTATTAGCCATGCGTTGGGGGAGGGTAAATCACTGAGACAGTGGCTTACCATGGCCGCATGCAAGCTGAATTCTGATGCCTGGACCTGATGTGTCTGTGAGATCTGTAACCCCAGAGCTGCAAGCAGTCACTATTAAGATGAAAAATGCGACCTTGTAGGGAAATCACATGTGCTAGGTGAATAGTGATATTCACTGTGAAACAGTATAACCATTGTTCTGTAAAATGTATCTTTCTAAATATTTATCTCCCTCATGCAGCTGCACATTTTTCAACCATCCCTCCTCCATCCCAAAGGCTAGCACAGATAAGGCGGAGGAAAAAGAAGACGCGAGATGAGATGTTCTCGGATATTATGGAAGTTACACGCAATGAAAGAGCTCATCTGAATGAGTGGAAGGACGTGGTTTCAAATTACAGGAAAGAGGCCAGTGAACGTGAGGACAGGAGGGACAACCGAGATGAGACGTGGCGGCAGGAAGACCGGCAGGAAAATCAGCGGTGGCGGGACGCAACTCTGGGGCTGCTGCGTGATCAAACTGACATGCTCCGGCGTCTTGTGGAGCTTCAGGAACGGCAGCAGGATCACAGAGTGCCTCTGCAGCCCCTGTATAACCACCCTCCCCCCTCACCATGTTCCTTAGCCTCCTCACCCAGAATTGTAAGAACGCGTGGGGGGAGGCTCCGTGCACCCGCCCACTCCACCCCCGTGGACAGCCCAACCAAAAGGCTGTCGTTAGTCTGAATTTTTTTTTAATGGCCTTCTCCATCCCTCCTATCCTCCTCCCAAAGCACACCCTTACTTCTCCTCTTTTTATAATGAATCAATAAAGAATTCATGCTTTTAAATGAGAGTGACTTTATTTGCATAAGTAAGCTGTACTCGAAGGGGAGGGGAGTTGCTTACAGGGACAGAGACAATCAAGGGGGTTGGGTGTTCATCAACAAACACAGCAGTCACACTGAACCCTGGCCATTGATTAAGCGAGTTTTCAAAGATTCTCTGATGCGCAACGCTACCTGGTGTGCTCTTCTAATCTCCTGGTGTCTGGCTGCGTAATCAGCGGCCAGGTGATTTGCCTCAGCCTCCCACCCCGCCATAAAGGTCTCCCCCTTACTCTCACAGAGATTGTGGAGAATACAGCAAGCAGCAATAACATAGGGGACATTGGTTTGGCTGAGGTCTGAGCAAGTCAGTAATGTGTGCCAGCGCGCCTTTAAACGGCCAAATGCACATTCCACCACCATTCTGCACTTGCTCAGCCTGTAATTGAACAGATCCTGACCACTGTCCAGGCTGCCTGTGTATGGCTTCATGAGCCATGGCATCAAGGGGTAGGCTGGGTCCCCCAGGATAACGACAGGCATTTCAACATCCCCAACTGTTATTTTCTGGTCTGGGAAGTAATTCCCTTGCTGCAGCCATTTAAACAGAGTAGTGCTTCTGAATACGCGAGCGTCATGAACCCTCCCTGGCCATCCCACGTGGATGTTGGTGAAACATCCCTTGTGATCCACCAGTGCTTGCAGCACCATTGAAAAGTACCCCTTCCGGTTTACGTACTGGGTGCCCTGGTGCTGCGGTGCCAAGATAGGGATATGGGTTCCATCTATCGCCCCCCCGCAGTTAGGGAATCCCATTGCAGCAAAGCCATCCACTATGGCCTGCACGTTTCCCAGAGTCACAACCTTTCGTAGCAGCAGCTTAGTGATTGCTTTGGCTACTTGCATCACAGCAGCCCCCACAGTAGATTTTCCAACTCCAAATTGATTCCCGACTGACCGGTAGCTGTCTGGCGTTGCAAGCTTCCACAGGGCTATCGCCACTCGCTTCTCTACTGTGAGGGCTGCTCTCATCTTGGTATTATGGCATTTCAGGGCAGGGGCAAGCAAGTCACAAAGTTCCATGAAAGTGCCCTTACGCATGCGAAAGTTTTGCAGCCACTGGGAATCGTCCCACACCTGCAACACAATGCAGTCCCACCAGTCAGTGCTTGTTTCCCGGGCCCAAAATCAGCGTTCAATGGATAGAATCTGCCCCATTACCATCAGGATCTCCAAAGCGCAGGGGCCCGCGGTTTGAGAGAATTCTGTGTCTACGTCCTCATCACTGTCATCGCCGCGCTGCCGTATCCGCCTCTTACTCGCCTCGGTTCGAAGGTCCTGGTTCAGCATATACTGCACGAGAGTGCGCGAGGTGTTTAAAACATCCACGATTGCGGTATTGAGCTGAGCACGGTCCATGCTTGCTGTGCTATGGCGTCTGCACAGTTCTCCAAGCAAAAAAGGCGCGAAACGGTTGTCTGCCGCTTTCAGGGAGGGAGGGAGGGAGGGGTGAAGCTGTACCCAGAACCACCCGCGAAAATGATTTTTGCCTCATCAGGCACTGGGATCTCAACCCGGAAATGCCAAGGGGCGGGGGAGGCTGCGGGAACTATGGGATAGCTACGGGATAGCTACCCACAGTGCAACGCTCCAGAAATCGACGCTAGCCTCGGACCATGGACGCACAACACCGATTTAATGTGTTTAGTGTGGCCGCGCACACTCGATTTTATAAAATCTGTTTTACAAAACCGGTTTATGCAAATTCGGAATAGTCCCGTAGTGTAGACGTACCCTGAGACATCTGTATAATATAGATGTTACAAAAGAAGTTTCAATTTGTTTGCGTTGTAAGCTTATAGACATACATATTTGAAAGCTCATTGTTTTTTACAAAAAATAGTGACTGTTACCATGATAATCATTATTGCTGGAGCTTAAGGTTCCAGGGTCCCTCACTTTTATGCGTCTATTTTGGAGGGATTGTGACAGGTCTTTGCATGGGGAAGGGAAGCATACACAGAACCTCTCTTGGAGGGTCTGTTGCTGTTGCAGTCCTTATATTCAGGGGAACACAGGGATTGCTCCTTCAGTGCACCTCACAGGCACACCATCTCAAAGAGGACAGGAAGGAGGCAAGACCATGGCTTTCTTGTTACTGGACTATGGACTGGGTCAGCTGCAACAGAGGGAGAACGCTGCTACATGCTAAAAGAGGGGCAGCCTGCATAGGCCGCTTTGCATTGGGCTGCTGAGGCAGGCATTGTGTTTCCATTCCTCAGCTCTATGGCTCTCAGTACAACTGCACAACACCCCCTATGGTACCAGAAGCTAAATGACACTTGGTCTTGAAGATTGAACTCTCCAAGTATTGGGTGAGAATGCTATAAGAATATGATATACAGCAGTAATGCAGTTACTACTGAATGTTGGATGCCAAGTTGCTCATGACTCCCTTCGTATTTTTATCTAAGTATGTACTGTAATTACTTGGCCAGAGAGATAAGAATATATACCAGAGCTGTTAAACAAAACTCAGGCCTAGATGTTTGAATATAAAATGACCTCACATCATTTGCAGTAGAATTAAAACCATTACCATGAACTGTACTGTAACCTTCCATTAGTTAAGAAAGGTAAATGAATGAAGCAATGTAACAGCTCTCCCTGAGACACCTAATGAGGACAATTGAAGCTGCAGAAGGGAATGGTGGTCTAATGCTGCAGTGAGATTCAAGCAAGAAAACTATCTCCACCTAATGATAAGGCTATTAACTTTGTCAGTGAAGCAGTCACAGTAACAGTGTTGTGATCTGTATCCTTGCTCAAACATTTTAAATGCATCAGTCTGAGACAAAAACTGAGATTATTACAGGCAGAAACACACCAGCTCCAGTCATGCTCAAAAAATATTTTAGGGAATTGTGATTATCAAACTTATTCCCTATACATTTTGCATGTCAATTAAGTTTTAGTTTTGTAAAGTAATAATCACAGTGTTTTTCAGTTCCATTGCTGCTTATGCCTAGGTTTTCTACAGCAATTTAGAAACATGAATGCATTTACATTCATAACATCTTTGTGTTTCCACTGATGGTATATTGCAGCATATGGGAAGCCTGAAAAAGGATTAGAACCCAGCTCTCCTGAGTTATGGTCCTGGGCTTTGCCACAAGCCATTTTAAGTTGGTTTACCCATATGAAAAAACCTCTTCAATTACATCACAGAAAGTACTGGGTTAAGTTAATGTATAAACCCTTCTTGAAATCTGAATGGCAAGCCATAAACATCCAAGCTACTGCTCTGTCCTTAACCCCAGCATGGCTGCTTGCCTCTCTGCAGTGCATAGAAATGGAGCAGCGAGGCAAATGAATGCAATGCCAGGTTGCACAATTAAAAAAATAGATAATGATATTGTTGAAAACTAAAACAGTGTGCATTATGAAAGGAAAGCATATTAGGCATTCAGCCTTCACTCTCAATTTCTTGTCTTTTGTACGTTTCAGTTACTTTAAAGTGGTCTTTTGTGGTTTAGCTTTTGGGGGAAAGGTATACGGTAGCTTGGAGAACCCCATAAACATGAAAAATAAAAATAAAACCAATGGGCTAGGGAAATTAGGTTTTTATGGATGGATGGCTTTTAAATGTGTATAATTTTCACAATAATTTGCAATACTTTCCAAGTCATCAAGAGCAGTCCCTGGTGGCAGCGACTGCAGAAGCTGTAGAAATTCAAATGGCTGCTGGTAGTGGCAGTACTCCGAAAAACTCCTTCTCCGCAAAGTGGTGGGGTTAGCTGGCAGGCAGATTGAGAGAGACAAAGTTTGAAATGCTACAGTGCTGCATTAGCTCATTCATCTTGACGGATGATATCCTGATTCTTTAAAAGGTTGGTTATCTTCAGCTTTTTCACAACATAGATGCGGAGCTATGAGTCTCCCTTAATAGCCGTTTCTCCACTAGTACCTACCTTTTCTCCTTGTCTCATTCCTTTCTCAGCCCCTAGCTGTGGCACTTTACCACACTCTTAGGTGTCATAGCCTAGGAACTTGGGGCAGGTGGGGAATCAGCCACAATTAATCTTGATGGGGCCTTGCAGATTAGAGGGAGAGCCTCAGGCAAAGAGCTATGCTTGAATCTAAACTGTCTGCAGTATCCCCTCAGAAATGACCCATCTTTAGCTGGTGTCAGCCATAAACCCACCTTTAAGCGTATAATAATATGCTTCATTTATCTACGTCTCTCCTGAGTAGCCACAGTGTGCACACTGTGTTTTTGAAAGGTACTTTGGCAGTTCCATTAGGTATGTTTTTAAGCTGATAATTCCAATGTGTTTAATGGTATTCATGGTTGTAAAACTTTTGAACGCCTCCATAGATTAAAAGATGTGCAGGATGACTCTGATAAGATTTTGGCTTCTTTAATATAGCTGCTTTATGCGCTGTACAATAACTTGATGTTATTAGTGTCGCCACATATGCTCAGTTAAATAGCACCTCCTTTCCTATATTGACATGCGCTGCTTAGACAACAACAAACCGAATGGTGCTGAATCTTTATAAACCTGAGAAATGTCAGTATAATTACACATGACTAGAGCCTACTGATACATAGGTCTGAGCGCCAAAGTGAGGATCCCAATGCAAACTTTCCCATTATTAAAGGATGGAGTGATCCAATTATTTGGCTGGCTTAATAGAGAAATAGAGACCAGTTGCTGCAAAGTTCAGCTCCAGACTGAAACTATTCGATATAGAGAGACTAAGAAGCGTTTAAAAAGCCCCCCTTTAGGTGATTTTTTTCCCCACTGGATTGGCTCCTTTTTTCTTTGTACTTTGTACTTCTTTTGCAAGAAATTGAAACCCTCTGGGACCTGTCGTTTAGCCACATTGTGGCTCCTCATGTGCTAAGTATTTAAATATCAGTTCTACAGTATCAGGGGGTAGCTGTATTAGTCTGCATCCACAAAAACAACAAGGAGTCCGGTGGCACCTTAAAGACTAACAGATTTATTTTGGCATAAGCTTTTGTGAGTAAAAACCCCACTTCTTCAGATGCCCACTTCTTCAGTTCTATGGTGTTTGTCTACAGAGCATTTTACAATTTTGAGCCACAACTGCTAGTTTGTGTGGCAAGATGAGCCTGCTGAAGGAGATGACAATTCTGTTCTAACGTGAATGCTGCCATGCACTTCTATGGGCAACAAAAAGGGAAAGCAAGAGAAGGAGCAAGAATTTTCTTACCAGGTTCTCGTGTAACCTAGGAGCTTCCTCAGAAGGGAAAAAGAAGCCAGAAGTTCAATTACAAAGAACTTAAACCATTTGGGTTACCCTATCTCTAACCACTACAGAATTCTACTCTCAGAGCCAGGGTTCAAATCCAGGTTTCCTGATAACTAATATTCTGCTGTTGACTAGTATCCTTGGTCGTCCATTGAATCCGATGATGACAAAGCTGTGCAGATCATCTATTGTTGGTCTCCTGGTGTGCCCTCTGATGACTGTACAAACCAATTCTAGAGGTGCACATTTGGCTGCAGATGGTGCATGGGAAGTTCGCGGTCAGTGGATTGTGCGCTGCTCGTGCTCTGTGATGTCGTTCGCGTGCCTCTTGTAGACGCCGGCAGCGGTCTTCCTCAAAGGCAATGCAGGTATTCCTGACTGTTGCACGCCACTGTGTTCTGTCGCTGGCGGCGTCCTCAAGGTCCCTAGGTTTGATACTGCTGTACTGCAGATTGGCTTTGATGGTGTCCTTGTAACATTTCCATGGACCACCTATATGCCGGATGCCCTGGGAGAGCTCACCATACAGAAGCTGGTGGGGGATTCTGTTGATATCCATGCAGCTGACATGACCGGTCCAACGTAGCTGTGACTTCATGATCATCATTTCGATGCTTGTCATCTGGGCTCTCTCGAGGACCTCAAGATTGGGCACTTTATCTTGCCAGCGGACCTTCATGATGTTGTGGAGGCAGTGCATGTGGAATGCTTCAAGCTATTTGATGTGACGCCTATATAGTGTCCATGTTTCGCACTCGTACAAAAGACGAAAGAACAACAGCTCTGTACACAAGCAGTTTTGTTGACATCTGGATGTAGTGGTGATTTAAAACTTTGACACACAGACAGCCAAGTTCCTGGCTTGCCTTGGATATTCGTGTGTTGATCTTATTATCCAGTGATCCATCACTGGATATGACACTACCCAGGTATTTAAAGTTCTCCACTACTTTCAGCTGAGTGCCGTCAATGGAGATACTTGGGATAGAAGCATTTGATCCAGGTGCAGGTTGATGGAGAACTTCTGTCTTTCTGAGGCTGATGGTTAGTCTGAAAAGTGTAGTACCTCTGATGGGGGGACTTGTCATACCCCTTCGGGGGTAGTCCATCCACTTTGGTCCCCACCTGTCACTCAGCTCTCACCTGTGGCTCCAAGTAGCTGCAGCATGCGTAGCAGCCACACCCCGGGCAACAGCTTCGACAGGCCAGCCAAACCAGGTGAGTGTAACTGATGGGACTCAAACCCTCAGTGAATTAGGGATATGCCTACCTTATGCATGTGACATCAGCTCCGGCGGACTCAGCAAAAGAGATCATTAAGATCCAACGGCCAAGAAGGCGGTTCTGCAACACTTTGTGGAAAGTGAAGGGCTTGACGAGGCATGAAAGATGTCAAGGCCATCCACTGCAACCAAAGAAGTTACCAGTCGTGGCTGACTAATAAATAGTTGTATAACTCACTGGGAAAGTCTTGTTCCAGTGAGTGGTCTGTAAAGAAGTTGATAATTATTCCTGTAGCTCAAACAGTAAGGATCAAAACTAAGAACTTGGGAGTGCACAAGCTACTGTTGATCTATATGAATGGGATACATATGACACACACAACAAAAATACCTCTTTTGAGACAGATTTCATCTTAAAAATGGTAATAGCCTATACATTATGGTGCGAATCACCAAAATATACATTTATTATTTCAGTAATTTATCAGACTTTGACCCACTCAGTTCACAGAGGATGTGAGTCAGTAACAGCTGTCAGGTTAAGGTCTGGGTTCTTAGCACACGCTCTGAAAATGTGTGCTTTTAGCATTGGAGATCACTGGTTCAATTCATTGGCACGGGCCAAGCTGGTATCTGCCTCACTTGTTGGTGTCCTACAGGGGCACAGGTGAAGGGTATGCTTCATACTGGAAAGGCTGGGGAAACTAGAGAAAGAATGCAATAGCCAGACCTGCTGGCACGTGCATGCTGCAGCTTCTCCTGGATATATTCAGTCTCCAGACGTTCATTAGGGGCAATGGAATGTCTTGGGAAATGAATGATGACACAGGGTCTTCCACAGAGGTTCCCTCAGCTGACAGGTTATGCCATATATAGAGGGTTGCTTTTGGTGTGCTTATTTCTGGTAACTTTAAATGGCCATAAAGTATTTTAGACAAAGGGCCAGATTCGCAAAAGGAGTTAGGCCACTTAACGCCACTTTTTTAGTCACCTGTCTAACACTTAGGCATCACTGGCATTCACAAAACCCCTGTTCTGCTGCCACCTAACCCTGGTGGCACCTACAGTCCTGTAAGAGCCAGGGGTGCCTTAATTTCAGCAGCTACGCATACAACCAGCCACCTCAGTCCTGACCCTGCCAGCAACTTGGTGCCTAAACCCCAGCAGGAGTCACCAACTAGGTGTTACCCAACCTCTCTTGCTTTCAGGGTCCCGATCCAGTGGACATTCCAGAAAGGGCTAGCGATAGTGTGAGAATGACAATAGCCCAGTGTTAGGATACTCATCTGGGAGGAGGGAAACAATGTCTACATATTTAATGTTATATATGAGAGATTGAGACATAGCTGCTCTAGAATATCACATAACCCACAAAGTAGGGCACTCTCCTGAGAGGTAGAGACCCAAGTTCAAATACTAACTGCCCCCAACAAGTAGATAGGGGAATTGAACCTAGATTTCCAACATCCTGACTGAGTGCTACAATCAGTTGACTAAAGGTTATAAGGGAGGCTTCATCCATCTCAACTTAGTTGCTACTTTAGGAGAGGATTAATGGCTGTGGATCTCAAGTGGATATAGCCAGCTAGGATCTGCTAGGACTTTACAGCCCTTGAGTACCTGACGTGTTTACTCCAGGGCCCCCCAGAGGATTCCGGGGGCCCGGGGTCTTCGACGGCGGGGGGCCCTTCCGTTCCGGGACCGCCGCCAAAGTGCCCCGAAGACCCGCGGCGGGAGCCCCCCGCCGTGGGTCTTCGGGGCACTTCGGCGGCGGGTCCCGGAACAGATGGGGCCCCCCGCTACCGAAGACTGGGCTGTGCTTCGGCGGCGGCGGGTCCCGCTTCTCCCCCCCGCGCCAGCCCGGCCCCAGCTTCTCCCGCCCGGCCGCGGCCCCGGCTTCGCCCGCCCTCCCGGCCACGGCCCCTGCCGCCCGCCCGCCCGCGGCCCGGCCCCGGCCCGGCCGCCCGCCCGCCCTCCCGGCGCGACCCGGCCCCGGCTTCTCCCACCCGCGGCCCCGGCCCCTTACCGAGCGCGTCACCGGGCGGGGCCTGAGCTCCGTCCCGCTCAGAGCCGCGTGGTGAGGGGGCGGGGCTCTGAGCTCCACGCGGAGCGGAGGCAGCTGCCCCGCCCCCTCCCCACGCCGCTCTGAGCAGGGCGGGGCTCAGGCCCCGTTGGAGCTCCCAGCCCCGCCCCCTGACCACTCGGATCGGGGCGGGGCTCAGGGGCTCGGCCGGAGACTCGGCGCTTGATGCGCCGAGGCTCCAGGAGAGGGGCGGAGGCGGGATTCTCCGCTCTTCTCTTGGGGGCCCCTGCGGAGCCCGGGGCCCGGGGCAAATTGCCCCCTTTGCCCCCCCTCTGGGCGGCCCTGGTTTACTCAGGGGCACCTGAATAGCCACAAAACCATTCCCTGGGCTTTATAGAACTGAATTATGATGGGATTGAAGACAAGATAATTGAAGGAAAGTTGGTCTCTCCCTCTCTCTCATTTAGGGGAAAACCTTGAGAACCACTGCTTTGATTAACCCCGGGACAGTCTGGTGTCTAGGGCTAAGCTGAGTGCCAGCTGAAGTCTGAGCTGTGCTCCCATTTTATCCTCTAACCTTTTAGGATGTCTTGACCAAATACACTCTGCCTGCGTCAAACCCACCACTAAAATCCCTCTGCACTCACCTCCTGGCCTTTTCTTTCAGGAGGGAATGCCGTTCAGCCCTCGTGGGGCCCTTGCTGATGCTTCCTTTTTTCTGACCATGGGTGAGGGATGGAACATGCCAGAGGGGTTCTGGGTCAAGATGCCTCCTTGGACTTAGTTAGAGGATGGAATGGGAACAAAGCTCAGCCTTTAAATGTAGCTCACCTTCAGTAGCATCTTTCAGTTTCACTAAATGTGCCATTGTGTTTGCCTTATGAGGAACAGTTGAAGAGCACAGACACAATGGTGAGGAACAAGGTGCGGATGTATGTAAAGCTCAAGTGCATACAGTGGCATGTAAATGGGCTTGTACTCCAATGATTTTCATAGTAAATGAACTATTTTAAATAGAGTAAAAATACATCCTACCAAGGGGCTAAGTGTCAGGGGACTCTGCAATCCATTCCCCTCAAGATACATGTGAGCAGGGGGAAGGAAGAAGACAACCTTTTCAGTGCAAAGGGGAAAATATGCCTCTCTGGTGGAGGGGCAGGAAGGCTTTTCTGTGATGCTTCTCTAAGGGTGTGGTTCTGTAATGACCTGCATCTCTTCCTAACTCCTTAAAAACTATCTTTGTTTCACTAGCGAACAGAAAAGACAGCAGAAACACCAGATTGGATGGATGGATACAAGGATATGTATGGTAGGTGATAAATAGAAGAGTATGACATCAGGCACACTATCAGAGGCTCATTCACTTGCACATCTACCAATGTGATATATGCCATTATGTGCCAGCAATGCCTCGCTGCCATGTACATTGGACAAACCAGACAGTCTCTACGGAAAAGAATAAATGGACACAAATCAGACGTCAAGAATTATAACATTCAAAAACCAGTCGGAGGACACTTCAGCCTCCCTTGTCACTCAGTTACAGACCTCAAAGTCACAATACTCCAACAAAAAAACAGACTCCAATGAGAAACTGCAGAATTGGAAACTAATTGGAAATTAATTTGCAAACTGGACACCATTAAATTTGGCTTGAATAAAGACTGGGATTGGATGGATCATTACACAAAGTAAAAACTATTTCCCAAAGCTAATTTTCCCCCTACTGTTACTCACACCTTCTTGTCAATTGTTGGAAATGGGCCATCCTGATTATCACTACAAAAGTTTTTTTTTCTCCTGCTGCTAATAGCCCACCTTAATTGATTACTTTCATTATAGTCGGTATGGCAACATCCATTTTTGAATGTTCTCTGTGTACATATATATCGTCCTACTGTATTTTCCACTGCATGTGTCCGATGAAGTGGGTTTTAGCCCACAAAAGCTTATGTTCAAATAAATTTGTTAGTCTCTAAGGTGCCATAAGTACTCCTTCTTCTCGTAACTAAACTATTTTTCACGCAGGATGAAGTCGCACACCTTACAGAACTGTTAATGAAGTGGGCTGGGAAGCTGCAGTCTGCCATCTGCAACTACCTGGGAGATTGGGCAGTGAGGAGGGCTAGATATACAGTGCAGAGGTTGGAGGTGGGGGTAGGAAAGACAGACCAGCAATGACAAACCCCGTTTATTCCAGGGCCTGTTTGAGGGCTGGTTCTGTGGTGATTCTAGTCTCTTGAACTCATCTTTGTTTTTACAGAGTTCAAGAAGGAGAGAAAAAAATAAACAGGTGACTGTTTATAGGTTCTGAGCAAATATATACAGAAAAGAGGCATGTCTGTGTTGACTGACAGATGTTTAATCATCAAAGTAACAATTTTAATACAAACTATTTGAATTCAGGGCCTAGTTGAGCCCTTCAAAAGGTAGTTTTTGTGAAAGTAGAATGAATTATAGTGTAAAAATAAGAATGGATTAAAGAAATGTTGTATGTACCTTTAAGCAGAAATAAGAAATGTTGAAATACAGGTGCCAGGAAAAGAAACATTAGGCATAAACAAGGGTGCTAATGGCGAAACATTAACAGAAGTTCGGTAATAGTTAATAATGAAATAAGATATGCATGTCTAGCCCAGGTAAACTTATCAGATTCTGCTACCTTTGTTATCTTGTTAAGTGCTCGCCCTTTTATCTGTATAAATAAGATAGTTTGTGTCTTGCATGGTGCTCACATTATCTGGGTGTTATTAGCAGAGCGCTGTGCTAATAAAACAGAGTGGTCTAACAAACTGTGAGTCCTGAGTCTAACTTTGACATTTTCCAAGTATGAGGCGGACCCACAGGCTGTCCTCTCCAGGTGTGTTGAGGGAGGAGATGGTGCAGGTGGGGGTGAAAGGAGGTCCACAAACATTGTTATGCATTCTAGAGTTCCCCTCAGTGGGGTAAGGGAAGTCCTGTGATGACCCTGATTTGTTTCTAAGCCCTGGCAAAACAGTCTTCCACAAAGCCCAGGAGAGATAGAAGAATCACCTGGTGAGTGACAACACGCTCCAAGCATTGAGGGAGGGAAATCAGGACTGTGTGGGCAGATGGGGAGAGGTGGACTGGTAGTTGCATGAGGCATGCATTGGCCTGAGAGACAGGAGCACTGCCTGGGAGGGAGCAAGAGGAGGCCACCACCATCCCAAGGCTCTTCTTTTCAGCTGCATGGGAACTGAACTCTGCGCCTGAGGGTGTGGGAGCTCTACCTGAATGGGGACTCCGCCAGCTCCACAGTTCTTAGGACATACAAAGTTGAGTGTGGGATGTCAGCTGCCTCTCTGTTCCTCCTCCCTGTTCAGCCTTTCTACAAATGCCCTTTCCCACCCACTGTCGCAGTTCAGGGACTTTGCAGCTTATTTATTGACACTGCTGCACTATGCCACAGACAGCACAGCTCTGTCATGTGCATCAGCTCCTTACTGAAGGAGGCATTGACTTTAGTGCTTGGGCACAGTAAAAAAAATAGGTCTGGCTCAAGGAACATTAAGTTTGCAGCAAACAGCGGAGTGAATCTAGCCTGAACTAACCTCCAACAGTCTAACTGTTTATGTGCATCTCACTGATGTACATTAATAGTCCGCAAATGTGCTTTGATCTAGTCCTGCTTCAAAGAGGAGTAGATCAAAGATTTCTAATTAACTGCTACTGGGTGTCAGCAAGGTGAGCACAAATACTTAGACTGTGGCAGACTAGTGATGCCACTGTCCAATTGTTTGTGTACACTAAGTACAAAAAAACAGGCTTCAGTGCAAAAGGGGCAACTGCTGTGCCCAGTTTTTCTCTCTGTTGACCATTTATTTCATCCCACATCCAGGACTACTGTCATTAGGAATGACTCTAGTCTCACAGCCTGCAGCCCCTCCTACTCCCATCTTTCTAGAGCCCTTTGGAGCCCTATTCTATCCTCTGTGCGTTTGCTGCCCTCTCTGGTTTTTGGGTCACCACAGATTTGCTCATGGTGACTTCACACCAAAGAAACACATGGTAAGGACACACAGCTGCTGTGGTTTGAGGATTTTTTAGTTCAGCTGGTAAGCCTAAGAAGGACTTGATCCTGGCTGCAACTAATCAAAGTGTGTGGCTGTCTTTGTGATAGAGGCTTCACCTTTAAGTCAGAAGCATGTGTCCAGATCTCAGGGTATGTCTACACTATAAAATTAGGTAAATTTTATAGAAGTTGACCTTTGGAAATCGATTTTATACAATCGATTGTGTATGTCCCCACTAAACGCATCAAGTTGGTGGCATACATCCTCAATACCGTGGCTAGCATCGACTCATGGAGCGATGCACTGTGGGTAGCTATTCCCACAGTTCCCAGAGTCTCCGCTGCCCATTGGAATTCTGGGTAAAACTCCCAATGCCTGATGAGGCAAAAAACATTGTCACGGGTAGTTTTTGGGTACATGTCATCAGTCTCCCATCCCTCCCTCTGTGAAAGCAATGGCAGACAATCATTTCACGCCTTTTTTCTTGGGTTACCCATGCAGATGCCATAGCACGGCAAGCATGGAGCCTATTCAGCTCACTGCTGCTGTTGTGAGTATTGCAAACATCTCGCGCATTATCTTGCAGTATGTGCAGAACCTGTCTAAAAGACACCAGCACGAGTACGATTGTGAGGAGGACATGGACACAGACATTCCTGAAAGCATGGACTGTGGTATTGGGATATCATGGCAGCAGTGGGGCTGGTTGATACAGTGGAATGCTGATTCTGGGCCTGGCAAACAAGCACAGACTGGTGGGACCACATAGTGTTGCAGGTATGGGATGATTCACAGTGGCTGCAAAACTTTTGCAGGTGTAAGGCCACTTTCCTTGAACTTTGTGAGTTGCTTTCCCCTGCCCTGAAGTGCAGGAATACCAAGATGAGAGCTGCCCTGACAGTTGAGAAGCGAGTGGCAATAGCCCTATGGAAGCTTGCAGTGCATGCCTGCTACAGGTCAGTTGGGAATCAATTTGGACTGGGCAAATGTACTGTGGGGACTGCTGTGAGCCAAGTAGCCAATGCAATCACTGACATTCTGTTATCAAGGATAGTGACTCTGGGAAATGTGCAGGTCATACGAGATGGCTTTGCTGCAGTGGGGTTCCCTAACTGTGGTGGGGCAATAGATGGAACACATATCCCTATCTTGGCATCGGACCACCTTGCCAACCAGTACGTAAACCACAGGGGTACTTCTCAATGGTGCTGCCAGCACTGGTGGATCACAAAGGACCTTTCACCGACATCAATGTGGGATGGCTGGGAAAGGTGCATGGTGCTCACCTCTTTAGGAACTCAGCTGTTTGAGCAGCTGCAAGAAGGGACTTACTTCCCAGACCAGAAAATTACCATTGGGGATGTTGAAATGCCAATAGTTATCCTTGGGGACTCAGCCTACCCCTTGCTCCCATGGCTCATGAAGCTGTACACAGGCAGCCTGGACAGTAGTAAAGAGCAGTTCAACTATAGGCTGAGCAACTGCAGAATGGTGGTAGAATGTGTCTTTGGATGTTTAAATGCTCGCTGGCGTTGTTTGCTGACTAGGTTAGACCTCAGCACAACCAACATTCCCATTGTTATTGCTGCTTGCTGTGTGCTCCATAATATCTGTGAGAGTAAGGGGGAGACGTTTACGGCGGGGTGGGATGTTGAGGCAAATCACCTGGTGGCCAATTTTGAGCAGCCAGACACCAGGGCAATTAGAAGAGCACAGCTAGGCGCACTGCACATCAGAGAATCTTTGAAAACCAGTTTCATGACAGCCCAGGCTACGGTGTGACAGTTGTGTGTGTTCCTTCTTGATGCAAACCCGCCCCCTTTGTTGATTTTAATTTCCTGTAAGCCAACCACCCTCCCCTCTTCAATCGCAGCTGGAAATAAAGTAACTATTGTTTTGAAACCATGTGCTCTTTCTTTATTAATTAAAAAAAAAGTGAAATAACTGACAAGATAGCCCGGGTGGGGTGGGGTAGGGTGGGGGAGGAGGGAAAGACAAAGCCACACTGCTTATTGTAGCCACACTACAAATGAAAACTGTTTGAATGACAGCCTTCTGTTGCTTGGGCCGTCCTTGAGCCGCCCCCACTTCATTCTTGGGCATCTGGGTGAGGAGGATATGGGACTTGGGGAGGAGGGCAGGCAGTTATACAGTGGATGCAGGGGGTGGGGTGTATGTGCTCTTGTTGGCTTTCCTGTAGCTCCACCAGATGCCTCATCATGTCTGTTTGCTCCCCCATTAGCCTCAGCATCGTCTCCTGCCTCTTCTGATTGCGCTCACTTAATGCTTTGCTGACCTCCGCCACTGAACGGTTCCATTCATTCAGCTGTCAGTGCGGGAGGACTGCATGAGCTCGGAAAACATGTCATCGCGAGTGCATTTTTTTCACCTTCTAATCCACAATAACCTCAGGAACAGAGATGATAGGGGGAGCATAGAAACATTTGCACCTGTGGGGGAATAAAAAGGGAGAGTAAAATTTAAGATGATATAATCTGAGAACAAAAGGGAGACTCTTTCACCGTGAACTATAAAGCTGGGGTGTTTTGCCATGGAACTCTGGGATTCAGTCCTGCAAAGCCTTGGCGCATCAGATTGCGACCGACAATAGCCCAGCCCCTCACTCTAGCTGGCCATTAGATTGACTCGAGCTACAACAGACTGGTAACTATAAATATCAACTGGCAGGACTCTGTGTGTGTGTGTGTGTGTGAGACTGTTCCCCCTGAAAAGATCCCATGTGCTTTGTATGAGCATAACATCCTCGCTTCCTCCATATCCATATATCATTTCATACATGCTCTCATTGTTCTTATTTATAGCCTTCCCCTCTTCTAGAATCAAACCTACGTGTTTCTGCCAGGAAGGTCTTGAAATTTCTCACTTTTTCACTCCATATCTTTCAGACAGGTAAATATTATTTTTGATGTTCATTATTCATTCTTTCCATATGGTCAAACCATCTTAACTTTCCAATTATTATCCTGTTTGCAATTTAATTTTAAAATTTATATTATCTTCTTATCCTAACATTACTTACCCTGTTGATCAATGTTCTCTCGCACATATTTCTCAATAAAAGCATTCCCACTGCATTTATTTGGCTTTCATCCTAATATCATAAATTAAGAATATACCAGGGTAATGGAATTTATATTATTTTTATGCCTAATTTACAGATGGTGAAGCGAGGCCCAATCGACATATTTATCAAGCAGAGACATCTGGTTGCTAAACATGCAAGTAATTCTGAATCAGATGACGGCAATGTAAATAAAACCAAAGTATTGTCAACAAAAAGAATTTGTACTAGCTTTACTCGGAAATACGACTCCTCATACATTCAGTTCGGTTTTGTAGCCACGAATGATGGTGGAGTGCCAAAACCGCAGTGCGTTATTGGTGGCGATGTGTTGGCTAATGACGGAATGAAGCTGTCAAAGCTCAAGAGGCATTTAAATACAAAACATAATGAAATTAGTTCAAAGCCGAAAGAGTTCTTTGAAAGAAAGCATGTTGATTTAAAAGACCATCAGAAACAGATCTTTGAAGTGTCACACATAAATACTTGTGCTTTGTGAGCTTCTTATAAAGTAGCGCTTTGCATTGCTAAGGCTAAAAAGCCATACACAATCGGTGAGACACTAGTGATAGGCTGTATTAAAGATGTCTGTATGGAAATGCTGGGCCAGCCGGTGCAAAGAAAGTGGCTCAGGTGCCACTTTCAAATGACACTATAGCTCAATGAATTCACGATCTGGCTCATGATATGGAAGATCAGCTCATAGGACAGATTAAATTAGCAAAATACTTTTCTTTGCAGCTTGATGAATGTACAGACATTGCTAATACGGCAATACTGATGGTGTATATGAGCTTTGAACATGAGGGTGATTTGAAGGAAGAGCTTTTGTTTTCTGCTTCACTACCAACAAAAGCAACTAGTTCTGAAGTGTTCAAGACTGTAAGCGACTACATCATTAACAAATGTGGATTGGATTTCAAGTTTTGTGTAGGTGTATGTTCTGATGGCGCTGCTGCAATGAAAGGACAGCATTCTGGAGTGGTTTCCCAGATTAAGGCGCTTGCACCCAAATACAAGTCGACGCACTGCTTCCTTCACTGAGAAAGTCTTGCAACAAAAAAAATGTCAACAGAACTAAACAGTGTGCTCGGCAAAGTCATAAAAATTGTGAACCATGTAAAAGCGAATGTTTTAAATTCGAGACTATTTGCTGCATTATGTGATGATATGGGAGCTGATCATAAACAGCTCCTATTGCATGCCGATGTACATTGGTTATTGAGGGGAAAAGTCCTGTCAAGAGTATTTGAGCTCCGAAATGAGCTTGCCGAGTTTCTTCAGGACAAAAAAACAAATTGGTCACAATTGTTCCAAGATGTGGATTGGATAGCCAAGCTTACTTATTTGGCTGATATCTTTGCCATCTTTAATGATCTTAACACCTCCATGCAGGGAAGGATGGCTTCGTGTCTCACAATGGCAGACTAGATCGATGGACAGAAACGAAAGCTAAAAACATGGAAGAGTCGAGTGTCAAGAGATTGTTATGACATGTTTCACAACTTAGCAACAATCATTGCCGATGTTACATTGCAACCTTCCAGAAAGAGTATTCATATTTTTATCTAACTTCTCTGTGTATATATTGTGAACATAGCAATCTCAGCAATGCTACTGTCATAGTACATGGCGACTTTTTAAAGCCAAGTTGAAGGTTGTCCATGGATTCCACTTTCAAATGCCCAGGGCACTTTTTATTGTTAAAAGGAGATTTTAAAAAAGGATTATATGCAAAAGCTATGCAGATAAGTATTGAGCATAAGAGGGATTTTTTAGGAGGTAAACATTTATGTTTAACTACAGATTCTTAAAAAGTCTGTTTTCTTCTATAAGGCAACTCTGTGAAAGTTCAATTGACTGTATTATGTGTAGCATTTTTTTCTTCCCTTTTAAATTAAATACAGAGCTCAGTTAAGAGCTATCCATAATATTTTTTTCTCTCTCATTTCCAGATTTTTCACCTGCAGCTTCTAGTAACTTGTAAAAATATTAAGAAGACATTGGTAGTAACTCCAGAATTAAGCTTGCTTTGGGATTTGAACTCCATATTTCTGATTTACACTTAATCACTGGATTAAGTCTCCAAATCTGGCACAAGAACTCATCATAGTACAAGTGAATTTTCAATCTAATTTTAAATGCAATATTTTTCATCTCTTCCAAGATAAAATATTTTAAAATGTTTCCTTTGTGAAATGTTCCCTGTTTTCCTTGGATTTCTAGCTAAAGAACCAAAGTCATAAATGTCTTGAAAAACTCCAACATTTTCCCCCTCTCTCTCTCACACACCCACCCACCCACCCCTCTCTAACATACTGGCCGATTTTTGCCTTGTAGAATTAAATGCATCTTGCATCCCTTTCTTCAGGATGACCTAATTGAATGATGCCAAGATTAGCCACAGAAATAGTCAAGCACCATCAGCTGCTTCATTTTCTGATGCTGCCAGCCTACCTCTCTGGTCCACCAGCTCTACTCAGTATAGACTCTGGGGAGACAGGGCGGTGTCATGGACAGCATAGGTATAGGGGGTCATGGGGGGAAGGTGATCAAGGTGATGATGCTCTTGTGAGGGTATAAGGAGCACAGGGCTCAGCTGGGTAACGTAGACTGATAGGACTGTGAGCAGGCAATGAAAGAAGGGGGATGTGAAGGTGAACACTACATGCAGGGGCTGGTGTTGGTTGCTGCCTCACAGGCAACCTGGAGTCTCTATGGTACACCAGAGAGCATTACCTGGTGTTTCTGCAGAGATAAGTCATTGGTACTCATTCATCAGAGCATCCAGGATTCCCCATTGTACAGCTGAGACCTGGAAGTGCTGGTTTTTGAATACTGCTACATCAGCTCCTGAATGCACAAGTCAGCAGCACTGGGACCAAGTAAGATGGTTGGGAGTGGGGGAGTCATGGGACAAAACTAGGAATGTAATTGTGAGGCAGGGAGAGAAACCCAGTAATCTGAGGGATGTAGGTGAGGCCAACATGCCCTGCATCTTTCCCCCAGTTTTGCCCTTTTTAAGATGAAGAGAGACAGATTTTGAAAATAGATCAGGAAAAGATAAATATTTTGCAATAGAAGTGTGTGTGTGTGTGTGTGTGTGTGTGTGTGTGTGTGTGTGTGTGGTGGTGGGGGGGGGAGAAGACAGAGAAATTCACAGATGGAGGGAGATAGCAGGGAGAGCTGTGGATTTGGTTTCCATAATAATGCTCCTCTCCTCTCTATGCCTCCTTTTACATACCTACATTCATACTTCCCCTTCGGTGTTCCCATGAGGTTTCTAGGAGGTTTTTGCTCTTCACCCTTCCAAGCTGTAGTCCCAAAGTGGTGGATCTCCACAACCCTCTCAGATCTTGTCTCTCCTCCAATAAAAAGGAAGCTCGGAAGAGGCAGAAGCTGCCTCATGAGTAGAGTTTGTAGCTGCACTCTGGAGGCAGCTTCAGCGGCAAATCTCCATCTCCCATCATAAAAAGAGGCATGGGGTTGGGAGGGAGGGAGGAAGGGAAATACACACCACTGAAATAGTCTCAGGACAGAAACTATGAGCTTCATTCAGAAGGCAACTGTAGCGGGGTGGTTACCTGCTCCTACCCTTCGGGGTGGAAAACAGCCCAGGAGAGGGCTGTGGCTGGGGCAAGAAGCCTGGGCTGATTAGGGAAGTTAGGCTCAGCTGTGACCAAGCCCCAGTCAGGCCCAGCTGGCCTCTATAAAAGGGAGTGAGCCAGAGGCCCAGGCAATCTCCCTCTGGCTGTAGAGGGAGAAGGGCCTGGCTGCAGGGAGCTAGAGACAGGGTACCTGAGTGGAGCAGGGCTGTGGAAAGGCAGAGGAACTGGGGAGCTCCAGCCTGGAAAGCCCCAGGCTGTGGCCTAGCACAAGGCCAACAGGTACTGGGGGTTGCCGAGGGCAGCCCAGGGGTAGGCAAAGGCAGCAGGTCCAAACCCAACCTTGCCAGTGATGAGTAGGCTGATACTGCAGTCTGCCCCAGGGCGTGGGAGCTAGATGATGACTGGCAATAGCCTGATACTGAGGTGAGGTGGGGATAGTGGGTGGGGGTTTCCTGGGGAGGAGAGACCCTGAGAGAAATGGGTTACCGCCAGGGGGCAGCACCCCAGATAATAGGGCACCAGAGTCCAGAGAGGGACATGGGGGCCAAGTGAACAGGTGGATAACCGGGCTGCAGAGGGCACTCTGGAGCTGGAACAAGCTAATTCCTGGAAGTCACCAGCAGGAGGCGCTGCAGGGGTGAGCCTGCTCCTTTACAGCAACTTTTTTCTATGATGAACCTCCTGTAATTTGCCACAAGGAAGACCTGATCTGACAGACCTGAGACGGCCCAACACTCTGGGACTACAACGAGAGAAGATGAAGACCTCTTGCAATCCCTGCAGATGGGGGGGACATCTATCATTCCTGTTCTCAGCACAGCTAGTTCCCCCACAAGGATGCTTACCCCCTCATACTATTCCATGATTCTGTTAACCTCTCCCAAGCCTCCCCAACAGGGCTATGTACCCTCAGGAGCATGAGGGTGAGGGAGGGAATCAGGTATGTCTATGTTAATGTCTTGGCACATGAAGTACTCCCCTTGCATAGCTTTATCAGCTCCATGTCACATCAAATTTCCTAACCTCTAAGGCTTCCTATCACTGAAAAGTATGGGAATGACTCCCAGCCAGAGCACTGAATGGGAGAAACAAGAAACAAGGCTCTGTGGACAATCTGGCATGAGGCGGAACTGCATGTTTCTGTGCCGTGGAAGGCACTTGATTTGTTAATGCCAGAGCACTGCTGCCTTGGCGCACTGGGGAGCCAGAGCAGTAGCACTGGAGACGCTCTCCATGTAGAAGTAAGTGGTTGCATTTTGTTTGTTCAACAGCTTTGTGACTGGAGTTTAAGGTACTCTACTATCTTTCATGCAGGTGGAGGGAGGAGGAATGTGTGTTATGGGAAGGAAAAAGTGGTGAAGGTTAAATTTTAGTTCAAGGAGTTAAGTTAGGACTTAACTAATGATTTCAAGACATTATTTTTGGTCCAATATGCACTTGAAAAACCTTAACTTTTTTTTTAATTGTTTTCATTAGAGCAATATATATTAAGTACAGATGACCAAACGTGATATTTTCCTGTGGTTTTATACCTTAGCTATGGTTCTCTTTTGTCATTACAAGAAATCATATGCAGCCAAGTGCCATAATCTGATATTTCATTGCCCCCATTTTTTTAGGACTGCAAAATAACTGTGTTAAAGGGAAGCAAGAAAAAACAGAAAACATAGAAAAGATGTTATTTAAATGGAGGCATGCTATTATTATCAATTCTGTCACTTGACTATAAAGATGGAGAATATATTCTCTTATGCAGCATTTAACTCCCCTCCCACCTAATTTCAGGAACACTTTCTATATGAGAATTCCCTTCTCAGTGTGCATAATCATATCATAGATTCACATATATAATTCTCCCTAACTCCCTTGTGAATTACAAAAGTAATGTATGTACAGACTAGCAAAACAAAGACTTCTTCCCCAGAGAGAGCTATAGAGACATTTCTTGAGGCTTTGTCTTAAGGAAATGTCTCTTTCTTAAGTCCAGATATTTAAACTATGAATTGTTATGGGACAATAAATGTCCCAGAAAATGTTATTTCATATTACCAGTTACCACCTCTGTCAGTCTATCTACCCAATCTAGAAGTATTTCCATTTCCATTTTTTTCTCAGTCCATCCTTGTCACACATTCTCTGACAAGGATGGACTAAAAAAAAATAAACTCAGTAGGCCAAATGTGGTTCTCATATAAGTGGACATAACTCTGCTGAAGACAATGAAGTCACACACCTGCTCATGCCAGCGATGGATTTTGGCCCACTATGTGCTTATGTGATTAATGTCTGTGGCTAATATTTTCAAAAACACTTAAGTGACATAACAGAAGAATAGAGCAAAATTATTTCCAGTGAAAAATGTAGATTTGGCACCACAGGAATATTTTATATTTTCTAAATTGACATTGGTTTCACGTTTTTTTTTTTTTGGTAAATTAAAACTTAAAAAATCTGGAAAAAATGGAAACACTTTGTTCCAACATTTTAAAAAAGAAGTGTTTCGTTTTTTGGCTTAAAACAAACATTTCTTTAAAAGACTCGTTTAATTTTATTTTACAAAATTAAACAAAAATATTTAAAAAATTTTGAAATCAAAACAAAACATTTAAATTTGCAAAAAAATGATTTTTTTTTCAATTTTTCAGAATTGCCAATGACCTGAAAAATTCCTTATTTGCACAGTTTCACACAAGAGCTTGTCTCATTTTCAAAAGTGACAGGCACTTGACGGTCTAAGTCTCACTTAAAGTCAATGGGACATCAGGATTTTAAATGCCTAAATCATTTCTGAAAATTTAATCTTATGTCTGAGATAGCATCAAAATCTTTGGAGTTTGTGGGGACTATGCTTGTTTACTCAAACAACTATAAAAATGAAAATGAAAAGTTCAGGTGAAATCTTAAAAAAAAAAATTTAAACATTTTCTTTTGAAAAATATTAGTAAATATTTCAGCCCCCTCCACTCCCCCAGGAATGGTTGAGTCCTCTGTGAAATATAGAGGTTTTAATCCTGCTTTAACAACAAATCAACACAATCTTAACTATGAAGTCTCTAATAATGTCTGCATAATAACAGTATGCACAATTGTTTTTCATGAATTCTGTTCCTATTTCGTCCTCCCACCCCTAGTTTTATAAATGAACTCTTTCCATTTGAGGCACTTTCCTTTTAAAATGTCATTGATGTCATAAAATTATGCTTCATTGGAATGAATAATGATACACCTAAAACATCACAAGCCAAAACCAGTGTCAAAAACTCTATGGCTGTCATTGAATAACTGTAAAAATGAGAGGGAAAAGAATGTATATTTTTATCACACTTACATTTGTTTTGTTACATACTACAGCTACTGAATGCTAACACCACACACAATTCATCAACTGTTAATTAAAGGAGCAAATATTTACTGAAAATACCACCTCTGGCAAATATGTATATGCTTTGAGATAGCCACAATTGAATATCAATATTAAGCTAATAACATTCTCATCAACCCAGTCACTCTGGAACAGATTGAGAAACAAATGATGTTAACACGCTATATTTAATGTCTTGTTTTGATAGACTTGGTATGCAAAGAGATGAGGATTTTAGAAAGAATAAAGTAATTTAGAAGTATACTATAAAGTCTGAATCATCTTTGGTTTATAAGTTTTATAGATGTCCATCTGTTTCCATGAACAATATCTAGACACAATTTATTTCTGTATAACCTCCAGATAGTTATATGGATTATGTGGACAATTTGAAGAGAAAGCGTCCCCACTAAGGATATCTTAGACTTGCAACCTGGCTAGTTAGCCTGAGTGGCTTCTGGCACTGACCAAATTTTTTATGTTGCAAAAAGATCTAGCACCATGGAGAGTGCTCACCCTTAGTAAACTGTGTGTACTAGATTTTCAAGGCACCCGTGCCTCTGACTGGCAATTGCTTCCCTAATTACACAAACCATTGCAATTGTATGCACGTCGGGCCTGAGCCAAAGGCTACTGAAATGTACTGATGTAAGGACTTCAGATCAAGCCCATAAACATTTTCAGCAAGCTGTGCTTTAGACTCTAAAACCGTCCATTTAAGCAAGAACAAATGGGCAGTTCTGTGATTATGGCCATCAGTCAAATGGTCAAGGGTGTACAGATTAGGTACCTAGTGTGCAGCTGAACTTTGGTGACATATTATCAGAAAAGTTGCAAAATTCAACAGACAGAGAAATCACTGTGCATTATAGACTTCACTCTACTAAGCTTATGACATGTAAAGTCTACAGAGTTATTGGGTTTTTTTTGCCATAAATTGAACCTAATTCAGACAGTTTTTTAATTTTCTATTTTGACCTTATTAAATGTAGAGAACTTTCAGCTTTTATCTCTCAAGTGGTGATACACTGTCTGTGTATCTTACATAAGGTATTTGGTGCCAGTCCCACTGCATCTAGATGCCCATTAGCCTTCCTCAGATAGTCAACAGAAAAGGGGAGCACAGTATCAGTGGTCATTCAATATAAACTAAATTATAAGCACAATAATTTATTCCATACAAAAAACTACATTAAAAGAACATTATCGAGGTTGCAAAGCCACACACTCAAAAGTGAGGAAATGCCAATCTTAATTCACCCCATTTGTGCATACTCATTATGATAACTGTGTTATATACTACTATTTTCTACAGGGCCCTTACCTCTTTCAGAGCACAGAATGGTATTTATTCTGTGAGCAGCTAGTCAATATTTCTAATCATTGTTCAATGGTTGGCCCCATGACTTATTTACTGCACCCTATTGAAAATCTGCTCTGAAGACAGAATTACTAATTTCCCCTTGGACTTCTTTATGGTGCTAATCACTAGAGTATTTGTCAAGTATCAGAGGGGTATCTGTGTTAGTCTGGATCTGTAAAAGCAGCAAAGACATGCATCCGACAAAGTGGGTATCCACCCACGAAAGCTCATGCTCCAATACATCTGTTAGTCTATAAGGAGCCACAGGACTCTTTGCTGCTTTTAGAGTATTTGTGTGCTTCACAAATGTTAGTGAATTAATTTTCACAACCCTGTGAGGTACAAGGGTGGTATTATGCCCATTTTACAAATTTGGAACGGAGGCACAGAGCAATTCAAATAAAAATATCTGCTAATTTTGGGTGCCCACAGGGCTGGCTCTACTGTTTTTGCCTCCCCAAGCAGTGCACCGAATTGCCTCCGCGGACAGCGGGGGCAGTCCGTGTGCCATTAGGGCGGCATGCGCGTGACTCTACTTTCCCCTCAGCCCCAAACTGCTCCTGTCCCTGCTCCTCCAGGCTGGCCGGGGTGCTTAGCGGGGTGACGCGCAGATCCCAGCACACGTCACTGACCTGCCAGGACCAAGCTGGAGCTCCCCGCGACAAAATATCGGAAACCCCCCACCCGACCCGCTGGTGCCATTGCAACTTGTCCAACCAGCACACCCAGCCGTGGGAGGAACGTTCCAGCTTCAGGAAGGGCCGGCCTGGAACGGGGCAGGGAGTGTTACCCGGCCCCTGGGGGGAGCTACGCAGGGGTAACACATGTCCCTCACATCTACCCCATCAGGCCTAGGCTGCCCAACGGGACACCTCTCCCTCCAGCCACGCCCGGGCCGGGCTGACCCATTACTCTGCAAGGCTGTTGTGGCTTGGCCCCAGCTGGCCGCCTACAGGCGCCGCCCGAGTTACATGGGACTCCGGCACTCTGCCGACTGAGCTCCGGCCCAGTGCTGGTGCATGTGGAGTGTCTGCGTTCCTATCTCCCCAGGCCCTACTCGGCCTGCTGGGGATGGCTCGGGAGGAGCCAGCTCTGAACCTGGCCCCAGACACCACTGGGCTGGACACTTGCAACTGGCTATGGCAGGGGTATTGTGCTAGGAGGGAGCAGTCTGTGTGCCTTTAGGGCAGCGCACACGTTTCCGCCGTGGCGGCAATTCAGCGGCAGCTTCTGTCTTCAGACAGAAGACAGAAGCTACGCCGCCATGGACAGCTGAACATAGAAGCTGCTGCTGAATTGCTGCTGCTGCCACGGAAACGTGCCTGCCGCCCTAAGGGCACACGGACTGCCCCTGCCGTCCACAGCGGCAATTCAGCACGCTGCTTGGGGGCAAAAACACAGGGACTGCTGCCCCTTGTAGATTGCCGCCCCAAGCACCTGCTTGGGATGCTGGTACCTGGAGCCAGCCCTGGGTGCCCAGTTGGAGATACTTGTGACCCAATTTTCTGAGTATTTAGTATTATATTGCCCTGTGTTTATTCAAAGCACAGCTTTGAGAGAGGCACTGGTTGTCTGAGGTGGCTGCACCTTCTCCTCTCCTGTTAAGCTGTCCCTCACAGCACCAGCAGCCCAGGTACCCCTCCAGGCACGGAGAGAAAGCCAATGAGTCAGGGGAACTGGCTTCAGCACACACACATTGCTCCTCCCCCAAATATAGCACTCAAACTATGCTGATGGGGGGGAAAGCAACTGCCTCTGGGGCTCCACCTCAGCCCTCACTGCCCTTTAGGCAGTGTTTAAATCCTCAGCTCATCCTTGCCCCATCACAACAGAGTGTGATGCCCCCAGTGCCCAGGCCACCTGACAGATTGCGCCGCAGTGCCACTGGAGGGGACTGTTCCTGGGTATCTGCTCCAGGCAGCACTGGGGCTGCAGCTCCTCGGGCTCGTCTACCTGCGGCAGCTGGGATGGGATTCTGCAACTTTTGTTCACAGATTGTGGCAGTTGTGGTGCTGAATTGTAGCAAGATCTGGAAGCCTCTGCCCCACCTCTCCCTCTGTCTGCTCTGCACAGTGTACCACTTCACAGAACCCGGTATCCCCAGGGGATACATCCTCTACAGACAGGGCTCTCCTGGACACATCCAGTCCCCAATCTGCCGTCTCTTGAGGACACACCCAGAATTCCCCATGCTCTTGGGCCTTCTCCCTTCCAAGGATATTTCCCTGTTCTGGTTTAAACTGCATGCAAGAAGCAAAGCATGGCTGCACTCCTCCTCACGTACATCCTCTCTCCAGAGCCCAAGGCATGACAACCTTCTCCCTCCACTCTCTGGTGAAACAGAAACCTTCCCCCAAGACCATGGTGGTGAGCAACCCCCTTGGCAGGGGCACATGTGTGACTCTCACACTGCCAGGAAGGTGACTCCTGGGTCTTACCCAAGATGCACAAACCAGTATGCCGAGTAACAGGATGCAATTAAGAGGGAGGAAACTCCGTCTTAGGCTGTGAAACAGTCTCACAAGGGAAGGGCTGGAAACCCCAAGGCTTTGGACTTTTGAAAAGAGACTGGACAAAACCTAGTATAAGGCGTAGCCCTGCCCTAGCAGAGAGATAGCCAAGCTGGGATGATTACAGAGGACTTCCTCTCATCTAATTCCAGCCCACTATTCTGGGAGTACAAATCCTTGTACTAAAGACCTGGCGCCTAGATCCCATTGATCTTGGATTGTGAATTAGAGCCCTGTCATGCAATTCTTATGGGTCAGTAGTGTAGAACAGATGTTCTCAAACTTCATTACACCACAACCCCCTTCTGATAACAAAAATTACTACGCTACCCCAGGAGGGGAGACTGAAACCTGAGCCCACTTGAGCCTCACCGCCCCAGGCAGGGCAGCCAAGGCCAAAGCCCAGGGGCTTCTGTTCCAGATTGGGAGGCTGCAGGGTTGTAACCTGAGCCCCACTGTCCAGGGCTGAAGCCCTTGGACTTCGGCTTCAGCCCCGGGCAGTTGGGCTCAGGCTTTGGCTTCAGCCCTGGGCCCCTTTAATCAGGGTTGTGACCCACTTTGGGGTCCCAACCCCCAGTTTCAGACCCCCCAGTGTAGATCCTGCTGTTAGCACAGCTGTTAGCCGGTGCTCTTGTGTTTCTCTGAACCCTTACGCTCGGGACTGAGTGCATCCCCATGATATTGTGAGCATGTGTTCTGACACTGCTAGCCTGCTGTGTGGATCCTAGTGTGTTTGTACTGTGAATTTTTGGCACTCACACCCTATTATATGTATCTCATTGTGCTGGTAGTGCTAGTGCCCTGGTCTAATGACATTATGCTAGAAATATGAAGACTGAAAATAGTGCCCTGGTGTGATGGTCACTCTGGGCTGTTGATGTGAACCGTCTATTGTTGTGTGCAGTCTGGTTAGCAGAGCAACTTGAGCATGCTTCATGAGGACAGAATCTTCTGAGATTTTAGCTGTTAAGATCTAACAAGTCTCTACTGTTAATGTGTGAACTATGATTTTTCAAAGGCTTATAACATGGCCAAATTTAGGTGGATTCACAGGGATGGCAAAAGGGCTCATCCCTAACACAAAGGCCACCCCCGCCCCCTTTGTTAAGTTTCAAGTCCCTGCTCCAAAGTCTGGGCACTAGAGCATTCCAAAGTAGAGGTCACCAGATTTTTTTTTTTAACATTGAACAACACTGCATTTTTCTCTAGGTGCATTCTCATACCAGTAATACCACCAATACCCGCAAGCACCTGCACACTCACTCCAACAACTGCAAGTTCAAAAAAAAACAACAATCCATCATGGAACAGATTCCTGGAATGGAAAATTTCAGCCCAACCAGTTAAAGTCTGGCAAAAATATAAGCAATTGAAAACAATCTTTTATAATTGTACATGTTGGGCATCCTTAATAATAGGCAGTACTACCTGTCCCACCAATAATATTGGCAAAGTAACCATTAAACTGATCTCTATTAGACTTTGATGATTAGATTAACTTGTATACTTGGGTCTCTTTCTTCTACTAAGTTGTATAGCTGTGGTTGTGTTTCTGTAGTTTTGTTTCCCCCAGTTCCTTGTTTAATAGAACGTTACCCACCTGTCGTCTTCCTATGCTTTATTGTCTTGCTTGATATTGCATCTAATCATGTTGGTTCATAAACTTAACATCTCTTTAAATAGCACAGCATGTATCAGAGGACTAATTAGTTAACTGCTTCCTTATGAGCATTTATTAGACATTCCCAAAACTCCTGTTGCATTGCTGGCATACTCAACTAACCTCAGTTCATTTCACTGAGAAAAAAGGAGGTTCAATACACGGGAAAAGGCTGTGCTCAGTGGATGGGTGTTTCCCTTAGGGTATGTCCATACTGCAATAAAAAAAAAAAACCCTGTGGCACCGAGTCTCAGAGCCCAGGTAAGTTGACTGGGGCTGGCAGGGATCAGGCTGCAGGGCTAAAAACTGTAGCTGACCAGGCTCAGTCTGGAGCCCGGGCTCTGAGACACAAACCCTTATGGGATTTCAGGGTCCAGGTTCCAACCTGAGCCCAAATGTCTACATGGCTGTTTTCAGCTCCACGAACCCAAGTTAGCTGATCCAAGCCAGCTGTGGTCTTTTAGCCCAGGGTCTTTTATTGCAGTGTAGATGTATCATCAGTGTCTCCATAATGGCTGCTGCTATGTTTTGCCTTCACGGGGAGCAAACATAGTTACGATCTAAATTACTTTTCTTTGAGATTAATTGAGATAACAGATGGTGGTCCAGTAAAAGATATTACTTCATTAACCTTGTCTCTCTAAAGAAGAAGGAACAAAGTTGCAAAGCTGTGTGCTCTCACTGGGGTTTGGTGTTTCTGTACCACCCCTTGCTAGAGGCTGTGTCTAAAGGCTACAAACACAGCTTACAGTAACAAATAATTTGATAGAAACTTTAAATTGCAAACATTTAAAAAAAGTGAGTTTAATATTTATTCCAAATTCAACACACAGCACTAACTTATTTTGGAGAGGGGACGGGAATGGGAGATATGTTAAGGATTCTTGAGAATCAAATTTGCATTTTAGGAAGTAGGCCTACCCCAGTTTGGGGGAGATGGTCTACATATTCAGACTATTAGAGGCTGAGATTTAAGAGGTGGTTTATCTAAAAGGAAACCCCAATCTTAAGCCAAACCCTTACAAGTAAAAAATTGAAACCAAAAGTTATGTTTTCCCAGAATATTCCCCTTGGAAAATATATAGCTATAGAGGTTTTTTCTTTCTTTCTTTGCTCTCATTCATCAAATGGCTGAGTAAATGATCAATCCAATGAAATAAGCTCTGATGCTTTGTTACCTCTTTGGTTAATCATATTCATTGCACAGTGCTGCACTGAAAGTGGCCCATGGGGCTGCATTGAAAAGGCTGTTCTAATCATCTAAAGAGACAGAGGAATGGGCTTTTCTCCAGAAGAAATAAACAAAGGAGAAAAATATATCCTCCAGAGTTGTCAGTCAGCAACAAGCAATATTCACTCTCACTCATACGTGCTTTTAAGCTGAGGTAAGTAATTTTGGTCATAATGTTTGAACTGGTGTGTTTATTTAAAACAACACAATAATCCACCACTACAAAAAATAAAAACAATCATTTTCCATTCATTGTTAAGCTTATCCAGTGAACATCAAGCAGATTTTTAGAATAGGCAATTCCTGGGTCAACAAGCACATGTTGTTTCTCAACATGGTACTCATTGGCATACGCCTACCCGCAGCTGGCTAAAGGCACTGGTCATGGTGAGACACAAAGCAAAATACATTTAAACATGGCTTAATGCAGTGCATGAAGTACTTAGGTTTTCTGAGTCTGCTGCTGGCTTTCTATTTGGGTAACAAAATAAGTGCAGCTATAGAAAGGAATTTGAATATTGCTAAGTAAGTCTGAAATCTACCATTACCAGAATTAATGTATTAATGGGGATTCAATGCCTCAGGGGGTGGATACTGAGATCTACTGCTTTTTATCTTTGTTACCAGTTGAAATCCAGCCCAGATTGGTAGCAACAGACAGTTGCTTCCAACTCATAGCTGTTAGGTTGACCTTATGAAATGACATTGATGATCTTAGTCCAGTTCCAAATGAACACATGTGCCACCATCCACCCTCTCCCTCCCCTCGGCAAGGTGGGCTATCTCAACAAAGAGACCAAGGAAATGAATTGGGATAGTCTAGTCTCATTGTCCAAAAAACGCAAAACATAAGCAGAGCAACAGTGAAAAGTTGTATGAATTTTAAAATTATTTTGGCATTAACAATCTAAGGTGGCATTAGTATACATTTATTTCTCAAGGTAGGAGTTCTAACCTGACAGTGCCCCTTTAAATTAAAGGAGTTAAAATAAAAAAAAGTTAACAGGACGGCCACAAGCTGCACAGTTATAATAAAAGTGTTGGGATCTACTGTCCTCTTGATTTGTTGGTGTAGGGGAGGAAACTGATGTTACTCTAAAGTAATGCACAGGTGTCAAGTATCATTAATAATAACTGATCTAGTCATAATGTAATTAATCATTCAAATTATTATAATCAGTTAACAATTAGTCATTTTAATAGCTCTATAAATGTGCATGGTACTTTACAGACATACAGGAAAACATATTATCCATCCTGAAAAACAGACAGACAAGAAAAACAAAGTCACAGAACAATATAAGTGAGGGAAGATATCAAAACATTTTACTTATTTTTCAGCTTTAAATAATAATGAACACACACACACACACACACACACACACTCTAGGCACCATATAATGATGCCCATACCAGTATTAGTGGAGAAGAGAACAAGGTCATTGTAACCTATACATTATTTCAACATATACATTATAGTCATATAATGGATGAGTCACCAATAGCCCAATAACCAATAATTGAAAGCTGCAGAATAGGTTTCATTGTTATATAACACATAGCTGCAATGTTACATGCAACTGATTTGTTGTTAAACACCCTTGCCCAACAATTAGCTATTAATATTGTCCTCCTCCATATGACAGAAAGCTTTGCTGTTTGGTGGTTTTCTTATTGCTTCATTAGCAACGCTTTTAATTAAACAATACTGAGGGAGATGCAAAGGCAGATGCATTTCCTAGGGACTAATGATTGGCTGGAAGGAATTTATAACCAAAAGGCTCCAACAAGGACCATTAACCCCAGCTAATCATTAATTCTTAGGGAGTGCTTTGCAGTTGGTTTATTACTTTTGTTACGAAATTAACATTGACCACACGGGGTTTTGTAACCAGTGATGCAGTTTCATCTAGCACGTACAGGGTGCTTTAATACAATTAATGCCCTGTACAGTAGCCAATCAGATATCTTGAAACATCTTTCATTCTATTTATCTTTATAAAAGGGATAGACATTCATATACTTTTAATTTTCTTTTCCTTTTGTGGTTTGACTAAAATTTTAAAGTGTTTGAGCAGTTTTTATTCAGGCGAAGCTCCCTCTGAAATCAATGGGAGTGTTGCCATGAGGAAAGCCCAGGGCCAGCTCCAGGCACCAGCTTATCAAGCATGTGCTTAGGGCGGCAACTCCGAAGCGGGGCGGCACTTTCAGGTATTGGGCGGCAATTTGGCGGAGGGCCCCTCACTCCCGCTCGGAGCGAAGGACCACCTGCTGAATTGCTGCAGATCGCGACCACGGCTTTTTTTTTTTTTGGCTGCTTGGGGTGGCAAAACCCCTGGAGTTGGCCCTGGGAAAGCCACACTAAAAACTAGAGCAGTGGTTCTCAAAGCCAGTCTGCCGCTTGTTCAGGGAAAGCCCCTGGCAGGCCGGGCTGGTTTGTTTACCTGCCGCGTCCACAGGTTCAGCCGATCACGGCTCCCACTGGCCACGGTTCGCTGCTCCAGGCCAATAGGGGTGGCAGGAAGTGGCATCCAGCACATCCTTCAGCCCGTGCTGCTTCCCGCAGCCCCCATTTGCCTGGAGCGGCAAACCGTGGCCAGTGGGAGCCGCGATTGGCCAAACCTGCGGACACGGCAGGTAAACAAACCGGCCCAGCCTGCCAGGGACTTTCCCTGAACAAGCGGCGGACCAGCTTTGAGAACTACTGTACTAGAGTGTGTTGAAAAAGAAGAGAAAACTTCATGACAAGTTTTGAAATTTCCAACCTGTTTATAATTTGCAGGGTTCAAAAAACAGACCCATGATATCTTTATTTAAAATGTTGTGTGAAAAAATTAACAGTAAAAGTAAGGATCAAAAACTTTACATAAATTATTATCAGAATAGTTAGTCAATATGTCCTTTATTGAAAACCATGTTTCTGGCAAATGATTTACCAAACCCTTTCTCCCACACTTATTTTTAGTAAATGAAGAATGTTGATACATTTGTAATAAATATAGCTATAGAAGTTGATGAAAAACACAATATTTCAAAGAAGTCAGCAGGTGTTTTTTTTCAAAATACTGAAAAAAGGCTTTTTAGAAAAACACTTCTCATTTGAAAATAAAACTCCCTCAGTAAAAACTTTAACCTTTTACATATGAGAGGCTAAAGATGTGGCCAGTCCCGATGCTTCAAAGGATCGCCACAGAATACAACTGGCCAATTGCGCATGGGCAAAAAACCAAATCCTTCCTGAACTCTGCAGGTGACCACGTGAAGCCCCGAAGCATGATATTTGATTATAGTCATTGTCTTATTGTAGAGCTATACGTGTTATTATGGACATGCTGAGGGCAATGCAGAGCTTCCTGTTGTCTCTCCATGGCCCATGAAGGGAGGAAATAAGCAAGGGGAACTTCCAGATTCCAAGCCAGATGGGATCCTCCTCCCACAACCATCCAGCCCTCTCCTGCCACAGGCTATGGAGTTTCTCCCAGAACTGGATTAAAGCACATATTTTAGTAAAATGTGTAATCATCATTTGCTAGTGCATAAACAAACCTTTGATCTTTGATGGAGTCCATTAAGGCGGTGTTATTCATTTTTCCCTTTTCTAATTTTCCTCTTCTGTGCAGGTCATCTGTGTTTTAAAAATAACAAGGTTGCAACCATTTGTTAATGGCAGCCGCCTGTGGCTCTGGATAAAAAATGTTCAGTCTGTAAGGAAACTAATGAGAAAATAAATGGATGTGTATTTTCAAACAGATGTTATTAGACCCTGCTACTGCTGTTTGTTTATGCCCTGGTGTATACTTATTGCAGACTGAACTACAACTAATCCAGACATTAGTCTCAATGTAGAGTCCATTCATCTGGTGCTTGTCTTGGAGCCGATTTAATCATCTGCCCTTCGAAGACATATAGAATTTGACCCTGTGAGATGCTGAGCACTGTTTATACTGATTCAGGTCACTGGGAAATGAGAGCATGCAGGATTGAGCTCAAACTTTTTATGTCATTGACTTAATCTTACACTGAATTATGACAATTTCACCACTAGCAAATTAACTGATTATTCTCAAAGCATTGTGAAATCAAGTTGGCTTGGTTGAACTTTATGACGATAATGGAACTGACATCACAAAGACCCTAATTGTTTGGGAGCTGTGGTAATTGTACAGTATTCTGAAATACTGAGACTAGTGAAACATTTCCAACTCTTTTTCTGTAGGCTTGCAAAGTTTCATACTTCAACATTTCCTTTCATCTTTCTTGTACAATACATTACTTCCATCCTCTCGTGTGGGGGGTTGTGTTACTGTGGTTGCACTGTATCCAACGTGTTTCTACTTCTCCTCATTTGTAAAAGTGGCCTTGTAAATAGCAGATTAGAGCTGCTCTTCTTATATTCTTTATTTCCCCTCAGCAACTGACACTTTGTGTTGCTTGGTTTCATATTTCCTTGATACATAGCACAAGATGATCCAAACCACGTGTTTTAGGTTTCTTGGTTTTCAATCTATGCTGTGCCTAATAAGCTGAATATATTAAATTCAGATATTAGGAAAACATTGCAGCCGAATTGCCAGTTCAAGTGCTACATCATAACATAACATGATCTAAAATGATTCAGTTACAAAGGGCCCTAACCAGCAGAGACTGAAGTCCTGGCCCTATTGACTTCACTAGGGCCAAGATTTTCATCCCAAGGTTTAACTTTCAAAAGGGACTAGTGATTTTGTCTGCACAACTTGTAACACCCAAAAGTGATTTTGCAAAAGGAGCTATGCATCCACCCTCTGAAAATCAGGCTACAAATGAGGCACCTGCAACCCTTTAGTCACTTTTGAAAATGTAGGGCAAAGCTTACAGCAGAAGGTGCTATTGACCCATATATATGGCATCTCAATATAATGAGGTCTATAAGGGACACAATGCATAGACAAGGACCCAAAATTAAAGGCACATGAAAATGAATAAAGTGAAAACATTATGGCATCATGGCATTGATAACTTTTGAGTTAATACACAATGTTCTGAACCTCAGATCTTATAATTCTTTTTTTGTTGATGTCATTAACTTTGCTATCAAAAACAGATTCCATAAAGATAGATCTAACACTAAGTGGGATAGCAATCACATGAGATGATGGGTAAAACGTAACACAGCTCATTCACTTAGATTGCAAACAATCTTTTTTTTTTAAAAGGAAGTCTTTATTTCTGACTTTCAGAGATTTCAGTCACTGACTGATTCAGCGCAACAACTATAAGACACACCTTGCTATCTGGCTATACCGAAAGATGGACAGGAGACACTTGATACGGTTTTAACTGGACCAAAATTTTATTATTAGGTGTCTGGAACTGGTACCTGGCAGATAAACGTGTACAATGCAAGTAACCCCATGTTTATTCTATAATTACTTGGGGGACTTCTGCCAGTTCCCCGACTTTTTCCATCTGGGTCCCTCAAGCCAACTCACTGCTGGGACTTTACCATCCATCCCCCCTGTATTAGGAGGGTTAAGGTGGGCTACAAGGAAAAGGGGGTTGGCTCCCTCCCATACCATTCATAGGGGCTCAAAATTGCCCCCCATTGCATTCCTTTAACCAATACCTCATTTTAAAGTCCTTTACCAAGCCATTTATCTGATCAATGTGTACCTTTCCCTACAAGTACCTGCACCTGCCTCCTCACCAAACCCAGTTGGGTTCCCAGACATCTCCCAACGCCATCTTTTATATCAGTCAAAAATGTGTTGGAACCAAAATCTGACAGGTGAACTCCCATCTCCCACTGCACCCTTTTATATTGGCCAACAATGTTTCTTTGTCCCAAGTCCGACAGGTGAACCCGATCCACCAAAATAACTCCATTGCCCCATATGCCATGTGAAGATCATTGAGGACGCCAGTTGCCAGGTTGCGAAAGACACCAGGTACTGCAGCACACCTCCTCTGTAATGGGCCATATCGGTGACCAGAGTTCCAGATCCTGAAATTGCAAGAACTCATTGCATCACCGACAACATCTTACACCAAGGCTCCATAACGCCAGCAGCATCCATTTGAGTTCCTTGCTGGCTCCTGGTGCAAGTTCCTGCAATCTGTCAAACTGAAAATGAGACAAGATATCTGCTATGTCATTATCAAATTCTGTGCACATGCTTGGAAGAAAAACAGATGTTAAGGCTTGAACATTGTAGCACAAATGTCCTCATTAACCTCATAATCCTGTGTGATCTGGAAGTTTGATGAGTGATAACATGTGCCACTGCCATGTTGTCTCATCATAAGGCTTTTATTAGCTAGCTCCGGTCCCCACTGCAACCAATATGGGGAAAAATTCCAGGAAAGTCATGTCAGGAACTCTCTCATTTTGTATCAGAGGGTGGGTCATTTCTGGGCACACCACATGCCCTGGTAAAACACCCCAAAGCCCATAAACCCTGAAGCATCTGAAAGGATTTTTAAACCAGCCTCTAATAACTATTCCTCTCTCCATAAAGATACCCCATTAAAACTGTTCCCACGCCTTCAAGTCTTCCTTCATTGCTCTAGTAACTCATATGAAATGGAGCAGCCTTGCTACGCATGATGTGGCCAATGCCTGCCGGGCACAGAATGCCTGTCCTGGGGCAACAACCCTGCAGGCAAAGTTACAGTGCCTCATAATAGATTGCAGCTCTCAGATTGAGAGTTTTTTTGGCTCCTAGAGCTCTCGGAAACAAACCCAATAGCTCCTGAAGGTTATCCTGAGGGCACTGTGATATGCCTGCCGTTGTGTCTAGCTCAATCTCCAGGTGAGTCAATGTAGTGGAAGGGCCCTCTGTTTTTTCCTCTGCTAGGAGTACCGCAATCTGTTTAGCCAGGGCCTGAAATGTGTCCAACAGGTGAACAAACTCATCCAACCCTGCTGGGCATAAAAACAAAAAATTGTCTAAATAGTGCACTATTTGGCATAGACCAGCTGCTTGCATCACTACCCAGTGCAACATTGTACTATTTTTTTTCAAATGCTGAACAGGATATGGCACAGCCCATGGGCATAGCCTTGTCAAAATAAAATTGTCCCTCAAAAGAAAAACCCAAAAGGTTGAAGTCCAATGGATGCACTGCCAGCAGTCGAAAAGCAGGCTTGATCTCACACTTAGCCATGAGCACTTCCAGGCCACACAACCTAACTATGCACACAACTTCATCAATGGAGGAATAGCAAATGGAACACAGAACTGGGTCTATTCCATTGTTAACGGAGCTACCTCATGGGTATGAAAGGTAATAAATTAATTGATAATTCTCCTGGAGCCTTCTTTAGGACCAAGTCCAGGTGGGAAACCTGCAAGTTCTCTATATGTAATTGCTTGAATGGCCCTGCTATCCTACCCTCATTTAACTCCTGTGTAATCTTTTTCTGCACAGTATGGCCCATCCCCACCATTTTCAATTTTTTTGACATCACATGCATCCTAGTTCCTGTAAAGGAAAGCTGAAATCTCACAGTAAACCCCTCCCACAAATATGCCCCATCTGCTTTGTTGGGGTAATCCCACAGGAGAAACCTTCACACCTCTGGCTTGATTGGTGATAATACGCTTGCCCATCTCACTGCTTTCAGCCACCCTTCTCTGCTTGTGTTCTGTCCCCCTATCCCACTCCAATTAATACTTGACCCATATTCAGTCCCTATCTCTCTGGCAAGAATCAGCCCCAGAACATATTTTGCAAGCATGCCTGAATTTACAGATGCTATGAAAACCATCACTGTCATTAAACGCCCAATAAATATTGTGATGTGACTAAGGGCCTTGCAAGTCTTGCTGTGGAATGAACAGGCCACTATCCTGGTCTCTGCAGAGTCATTCATTCCAACCACAGCATATGGGGTGGTATGTCCCACTTTGTCCCCAGTTTGTTTTGCCACCCTCAATCTAAACTGTTCATTCTAATTAAACCAAGACAAGACAAGACAGGAGATCTTCAATGATCAGAAACTCAAAAAAGAGCCCTGTAAAAAAGTGGAAACTAGGATAAGTTACAAAGGATGACTACAAACAAATAACACAAGTATGTAGAGACAAAATTAGAAAGGCCAAGGAACAAAATGAGAGTAAACTTGCTAGAGACATAAAAGGTAACAAGAAAACATTATACAAATACATTAGAAGCAAGAGGAAAACCAAGGACAGGGTAGACCCATTGTTCAATAAGTGGGAGGGGGTGGGGGACAACAACAGAAAATATGGACATGGCAGAAGTGCTAAAAATCACGTTTGTTTCAGTTTTCACTAACAGGTTTAGTAACAATTTTCCATCTAATAGAGTGAATGCCAATGAAAATGAGGTAGGAGCAAAAGCTAAAATAGGAAAAGAACAAGTTAAAATTACTTAGACAAGTTAAATGTCTCCAAGTCACCAAGGCCTGATGACCTACTTACTGGTAGGTTCCAGCTACACTGTAAATCCTACTGTGTTGGGGAGACCCAGTTACAACATGGTATTTTGTGGTCATGGTTCATTGCTGCTATTTAAATGGGTCTGACCAGTGTGTTAATGGAGACAATATCCTGCTACGTAGGAAACTGCTCCTTGTCAAAATGGACAACAGTAAGAAATGAACAAAAAGGGATAATATACCAAAGAGCATGTAAAACCTTATTTTGGACAAATTATACCTACTCCTTAGTGAAGTTTAGAGCTTGGCATGCCAACAAAGTTTCTTGAATGAAAGGGTGCTTACAAATTGTGCTCCAGCCTTAGGCTGGACGTTTCAGGACCACAGTCATAACATGGGTTAATTCTGTTTATGTTGAGATGGTGTTATGGTGTTGGGGACTATCACTCACTGTTAATAATAAATAATAATATATGGAGATATACCTATCTCATAGAACTGGAGGGGACCCTGAAAGGTTATTGAATCCAGCCCCCTGCCTTCACTGGTAGGACCAAGTACTGATTTTGCCCCAGATCCCTAAGTGGCCCCCTCAAGGATTGCGCTCACAATCCTGGGTTTAGCAGGCCAATGCTCAAACCACTGAGCTATCCCTCCCCCATTGCCATATTCCCCAGCATGGTAGAAGTTGCAGTGTAGATAGATGGAACTTTAGAACTGCAAATGAGATTTTGAACCAAAATAAGGTCTGATGCTGGGGCCAATGATGATTATCCACCCTATGGTGATTTGCAAATCAATACATTGAAGAAGCAAACCATAAATGGCTGCACTCTGACTTTTAAGCCACTGCTCTAGGTAGCTTCGCTGCAATTTCCATTCAAAACTATGACATTTTATAATTCTTTTGTAGTTTCAAGACTTTTTCAGCTGTGGAATGCTAAACTTGTGTTCAGTGCGTTCTGGTATAAAAGTGCTTCTCTACTGATAAAATATACCACACCTACATCCACTAAAACTAGATGCTCTGTGGTTTATAATCCCAGAAGATGAAAGTCCATGGGGAAGAGATATGAATACTAAGGGGAGAGAGATAATTAGTTTTAATTAATGTATTATCTTGTAACAAAAGTAAAACTCATTATCAGATATTAAGAAAGCAGCATGGTCCCTATGTATCTGAGAGGAAGAAAGAAATATTAGAAAGTAATCACTGGAAATTAGTGCTTTTGAAGGGAGCAATGGATCAGTGTTCTTGTCACATCCTCCCTGAGTATCTGGGTCATACTAGGGAAACTGATGATCCAACCAGCGGACTGCATTCAAAGTCCTTTCTAAGGTGAAGCTTGGTCACTTGCTAGCCGACATTCCTGTTGCAATTCCACCCCCCAACATTCAAGCCATCAGGCTAGCCCAGAGAATATTGTAGCTTAACTTTGGCGTCTTTCAAACAAAAGGCAAGATAGTTATTAATTCTGTCAACTGTAGGCAACAGAATTGTTATGAAGCAGCAATTCTAGTCAAAGATACAGACAAGTCACATGTTTTAGTAATTCATAATGTGGAAGAATAACATCACCAATTACTCACCTAGTTTTGCCCCAAATCCATCCACATTACAGTCATGACGTATTGTCAGTAATACTTGCCATGTGGTGGTTCCCATGTAATACAGGTTTGTATGTACACACATCACATGAAGAATTTGGTTTTAGTTTACAGTAAATTGTTTCTTTGGGGCATGTTTGCAAACTGATTCAAGCAGTGAGTCTATTAGCTAATAGATGTGAAGGTGGTTTTGCAAGTACTGGTTGACTGATTATTTGACAGTTCATTTGAGCTTTTAAATATGGAATATGTAGTATAATTTATAAAAGTCAATTTAGAGGTGAAGGGTGAAGATAGACATGATGATGTGGATGTTTTAATAATTTATTGAAATGATTTGGTTTGCTAATGTCAGTCACAAAGGTGTTTTGTTCCAGTTTTAAATATTTGTTACTCAGGCAACATGCCCATGAAGTTGCTCAGCAAAGAAATGCGTAAAAGCTTGCCTCAGGTGGTGGCCCTATATGAGTTTGAAATATTCAGCACTTTATTTGCAACTGAAGAAAAAAAATCAATGGAGTTTAGACTGTATGGGCCTGATTCCCATGTACACAAAGGCCCCTTTACATTTCTCTGGTAGGTATTATGTAATGCAGGGATTAGTTTAAGACTGAGTGTAAATTACATATACAGCAATTTTAAGGCCCTTTTATACTACCAGCATTCTGTAAAGGGGCCTTAGTGTAAATAATAATCAGGCACTATACATTGAATTGACAAAGGCTCTAAAAAGAATGTTGATATGAAAAAGTTCAGAGGGGAGGATGCGTTAACATCTTATTTAGTTAGAAACTTCTTTTATTTTTGTGCATACCAAGTAGTTATTTGTGCACAGAGGATAAATTCTGCCTTCAGTTGCACTCATGCAACACCATTGATTTTAGTAGGAAATAAATGAGTAAAACTGAAAGTGAATTTTGATATTTCCCTTTAGTGGCAGTTCTAGTTCTTAGTACAGGAAACCACTTCTTGCTCTGTACTGCCCAGAGTCCCTGACAAGAAGTTTGTTGTATCTGTTTTTGGGGCATGAGAATACAGCAAGGTAGATCCACTCCACAAGCTCTGTCTCCCCTAATAAAACAAAATGCAAATGCCCATTTTATAGAAAATCAGCCCTCTAGGAGTTGCATCTTGTCCCAGCCCATCAGAATCTTTCAGTGTGGCTATGTCATTTTTTAAGCATTTTATGGAGATTGTCTGTTTGAGAATGCTGAGAAAAGAGTAAGGTGGCACGTTCCCCTTTTGAAAAGCTAAAGGACAAAACAACACTAAGGCTACTTATAGGTCTTCAGAAATGGTACTCTGTATTTGATGAACCAGGTTGGCTTATCTTTTTTATTAAAAGAAATATTACACTAATATTTTTCTCATGCTGCTATAGGCAACAATGTGTGTCTTCCTATCGCATTCACTGGGTAATCAAAGTGGAAAATGGTGGCTGCCTGAGGTTCAGAAGAAAATAATTTATGTGGGTTTCACGCTCCCACTGTGCTTGTTAAATATTAAGCACATTCATTATGATATATGAAACTAAAACTCCATTTACTGCACCAGGTACATGGTACTATTTGAATAATGGATTATTGTTAAAGCCAACATTGTCTGCCTTTCTAATATACTCCACATTGACACCGGATGTCAGTCTCTGCATAAATAGCAGGTGCAAATATATTGTTTTCAGTTGCTTGGTTGCAAGGTGATTATCAATAGAGTACTGAATATAATAGCTGTAACACAAATAGTACAACTCCAGCAGCTCATAAAGCGATATGCTATTAACTTTTTGTGCTCAAAATCTCTCGAATATATGAACATGTAAAAAGTTAGCTGTAATAAGTCAGAGAACCAGCTCTTCTCTAATTAAAAAAAAATTGGTATGCAGAAGGGAAACATTTCCACTTGTTATAATAAAGGGGTAGCTAGAATAAACATAGAAAAGTGCCCATATTGTGATCAGTTGCTTTAAATGGGTTGTGGAAGTGAGTTTACCATACCCATGATGTAAACAGTATCAACCACATTCATCCCTTGGGGAATTCCGTTGATTTCAAGGGAATTACACCAGATTTCAATTTGGCATTTTCTGTCTTATGAAACTGTAATATAGATGAACACAATGTTTTCATTGCTATAACGTATGTTTAAGATGGTCTGTATATAAGGTTTGTCCAGGGTCCCTCCTTGATTTCTCAGTTGTCCAAGACTAATGTAGGTTCGAATGAGCACTTGAGTGAGGGAGAAAAATTAAAACAAAAACAGATTGCAATTCAAAACATGTGGCTGTTTATTAATGGGGAATGAATTACAACTTGGGCTGGGGAGGAGCACTTTTATCAACTAACAATACTATCAGAACAAAAATATTCACACGACTCTAATTAAGAGAGAAGCGAGTCAGCAACCAAAAGTATCACCAGAACAGCAATATATACAACTTGAAACAGTCTATTTACATCCAGCAACAAAGAACCAAATGATCTATAATCAACTGTTCACTAAAAGCCAAAACAGACATACAAAACTGAGTAAACTGTACATACATTAATCGAATCCTATAAAATACACCAACTGACAACAACAGCAATTAATACAACAATTTGTCTCTTATATAATATATACGGAACTTGATACCAAGTAAGGGAGGGGAAAAGAGAATAGGCTAAGCAAACAGAATATTTACAGAAATTAAAATGCACATACCACACTCCAGGCACAGCTGACCAGCAGTACAGACACCAAGGGCATGACGAATTAGTGGGAAGTAATCCGAAACGACACGACACGAGCCAGCTAAATCCGGAGGAGACCCTGGCTGAAAGGGTGATCAGGCCTTTCAGCTAACACGCGGACACTCCTGCTGTTTTTGGTGGGAGGCATGGTTTTATTCGAAGGCCCTTACTCGTGTCAGCATCTGATTGGTCCCTAGCTCCTTCACCTTCCAGATTCTGAGCTGGAGCCCTTCACGTAAACAGGATCTGCACACGGCACACTACCCTTATGCACACAGCACTAGCCTGATCCCTAGGTGACCAGGCAAAAAGAGCGGGAAAAGGCACACGGCATTATAATGTTGCACACCGCACCACGGTGTTGCACACGGTACCAATGTGATCTTTTGACCGACAACTGGCCATACAGACGCCATGTTTGAGCATAAGCTTAGGGCTGCGACATCAGTATCCTCTGCCTTCTCTTCTTTCCCTAGGTTCTCTCTCAGACCCTGCCAAATTCAGCAAAACAATTAAAAATGTCTAAGGATGGAAGGGATAAAAAGCGCCATCGAGAGGATGGGCACTCCTATCAGCTAGAGTTATAAACCATGTCCAGAAGTTCACATATTAAACATCGCCATCAGCAGGATGTTAAAGATTAGTTCTGTGGACCACCAGGAAAAAAATAAAGTTTGAGAATCAATGCACCAAGCATTGGCCATATCATTGTTCATGACACTACTAGGAGCAAGTGAGATTCCATGTTATGGTTCAGTGATGACCATGTTCTAGTTTATCTCTCTCAATTGTACTGGTGGCTCAGGATTTTGCACATTAAGCATAGACAGGTTGTACTAATGCCAGTTGCTCTGACTCCAACTCTTAGTTGGGAATGAGTCTAGCTGTAGTGGCTACTACTCAATACAGTCAATTAGACAAAGTGCTGATTGTCAGAATCTTAGGAATGATTACCTGTCCATCCCTGTGTCTGTCCCCATGTCCCCACACAGCAGCCAGAAGGCAAAAATTATTTAAGGGTTTCTTGTTTGGATCCAGTTTTTGCGTGGTAAAATAGCACCAGCAGTTGCTTTTCTAAATGAAACCATTGCTTCTTGAAATGCTGATGTAGCATGGCAGGGAGGAGCATACTAGAAACACCACAAAACAATGTTATGGTTCATGGTGGTGAGGTAGACAAATACTTCTGCCCAAATTATAGTTCAAATAAAAACAGGGACAAAGCCTGGCAAGGGGACCGTTTACCATGTAAGTGACAGTTGACTGCCTCTAGTATTCTGTCATCTGTTCTTCCTGGGTACTGGCCCCACAGCTCTTCAGCATCTTTAATGGCAGTCGGATTGTGAACATGGCTATATGAGTGTCAAGTGACAGCAATGAACTTTGAAAGTGACTATTCAATACTGTTGAAGCATTCTGGGATGTATTTACAGAGTACACTAGAATAGTGAAACTGATGGACAAGGAAGAAATTATGTTATTACTTTCATCTGAGTTTACTGCATTTCTTTCAGTTAAGTGCAGACACATTACAGTCACCTTCACATGAAGATATACAAAAAATATGATAAGCTAAGGTATCAATAAGTGACGTGGGTGCCTCCATTTTGGGATGCTCCATTGGAAATTATTTTAAAGAGGGCCAATGTGCAAGAACTGCTGAGCACCACTGAAAATCAGGCCCCTTACAAATGGGTTCTCAATTTAGGCATCAACAAAAGATGAAAAAAATCACTAAAATTTTGTGCCCTCATTAAGGAAAAGCTATTAAATGGTGTATCTGTTAGCAGGGACTTTTAAACACAGTTGAGATCCTGATAAGTTAGAATCAAAGTCCATTTTTAAAGTGTATTTTGACTGGAAGAAAGCAATCAACTACATTCTAAATTTCTTCAAACTTCCTGCAGTTGAACTCAAGTCATGGAACCAATTCTTCTGAAAGCTCAGAGCTCCATGAATACACGTGTAAACTGAGGATAAGACTTTGATATCAACAACTTGGAATAAGTCTCCAAATGAAAGTCCATTAGCCTTCAAGTCCCTTCTATTTCATGTATTTTTATAAAAGGCATCAAGTATGCCAGGTATTTCAGACACATTAAAGACTGAGGATGTTCTATAACCTAATAAATCTTTGAGTTAAGAAATAATCATCCTAAATCTTTTTCTTTCCTGGCCTTCACAGGAGTGGTTTAATTGTGATGAAGGAGTTGGGAACTGGTCTGGATTGACGTGTGGAATGGACACTAGTCTGCTGGACATATATAACTGAGTCTCATTATCATAATAATTTTGTTAACTCAATTAAGTCTCAATCAGTTGCAGTCACTAAGCACTGCAGTACAACTAACTCTGCTGCTGTTAATTTAGACTAGTGCTGGCGGCTCTACAATTAATGACTGTGATGAGCTGGTAGTTTCTGAATGACCTTGCTCTCACCATGTTTCTGATCATGCCTCCAGAGGATGTTCTTATCCCATAGTTGATATTGCTGTTCCTCAACTATAGTTAAAATTAAGATGGCCAGCAGCTACCTAACTCCTACAGCAAACTTAAGACAATTTATATTTATGTTTACTTAAAAAGCCAGCAAACAAAAACACACAAAAATTGAACGCAAACATACATGATGTTTGAAGTGCCATAAGTTGTTCAGGTGTTTGTTTCGGAGATGCCTACTAAAATGCCTTTTTCTACATTCTCCTTGCTATGAGTCTACATGCATCTGATCAGAAGTATTTATCATTTGATCTTTCTCTTTCCTCCATGCTGTGATGCAAGTGTTTCATTCTTACAAAGCAAAAACTGTTTGGATGCAAAAAACAAAACAAAACAAAAAAAAATCCCTGTATTTCTTTTTGGGGTGGAATGTGAAATTGTTATACACAAAGTGTCATTTTTAACTTTCATATCAAATCTGTTTCTTTCCCACCTTCCTTTTTATATGTGATTGCTTCACTCTCACAAAATCATACCATAATAGACAGGACATCTGTGTGAAGGGTCTCTGTTAGATCTGGATGAAAATATCATTTTTTTCTCCTCAATAGTCACATCTGAATAGTCAAATCTGAAATATCTATAAATATTTTAAATTTTGGATGAGGCTAAGGGATATTAATAAAATTCATGGTAATTTTCAGGAAATTCTCATAAATTTAAGAAAAAAATAAAAATTAGGCCATTTTCCTACTTTCAGCAGTGTCAATTTCACTGGAGGAAATTTTCTCCCTCTTAGTGCCAGTGAATGCAATCTGGAAATGACCAAAAGGACAAACAGACATATTTTCTTTACAATAAGTATTTATCATTTTAATGGAAAAATGAAATGAGGTTTTGCACAATTCTAATCTCTTTATGCTTCTACAATCAAAGGCTTCCTGTTAAAACCTGTATCTTTATACATAGCAGTGGTCACATATATCAGCATGAAAATTGTGTCAGAACTGATAAGTTCCTTTCCAAAGTTTCAGTTTCGAGACATCACCATTGCCCAACAAAAAAATCATTGTCAGAAAATTCCCAGACAGCTCTACCTGTGAACTTTGGGAGCATCTGGATGTTGGTGTCATTAGGCATGACTGTAGGTAACTCAGGAGGGTGGAAAACCACAGTGTCAATGAAGCCTTTCTGTAGTAGGCCTGAATGAACTAAAGTCACTCCATGACTGACCAAAGCGCTTCCATGTTTGAACTTTAATCGACCTAACAGGCCAGCAACAGAGAATGGTTATCAGTTGCAACACCTGTACCAGAAGGTAATAATGAGGCCTGCAATAATGAGGCCTGCTTGCTCCTGGCTAAGGGGCAAAATAACAGATCAAAGAAAGTAAGACAAGATAACGGTTCACAGAAGAGTTACTAATGAGCTAAATTGTCAGATGCCAAGGATGACTTAACTGCTTAATGTAATTGCTACCACAAAGTGTATCTGCTACATGGCAATGAAAGGTGGGGAGAGGGGGGAGTGGGGAGGGATAGAAGAGGCTTAGTTAAAGTTATGTATAAAAAGAGAAAAAGCTGCTTATAGCTGTGTGCTTGATTTGAGACGTGTCTGTCTCCTAGCATCCCGCTTTGAGATCTCAAATAAATTTTGTCTGCTTCTCCACCTTGGTGTGTTTATTGGAGCGAAGCACACCGGGCAACGAATCACTGTTGCTGACCTCGGGCACTCTGTGCTGGCAACATGGATCTGACCTTCACAGTCTTTCAGCCACTGTTTGAAGTTAATCCATAAGAGGTTGTTCACTAATAATAAAACCATCCTTTTTTCTCTTAGTTTTCTTAAGAGATACAATGTGTCATGTAAAATGGGGAAATGTCTTTGATCTTTGGTACACTTATCTCAAATTTCATTTTCTTTAAAATATCTGGTGCTAACTGTGCTGAAAATGAAGTTGGTTTGAAAGCAAGATGTTTTGAAGTATGAAAAATGCATTGCCTGACTGAAAAGTTCAAAAGAATGCCTTCTCTTCAATTATACACTCTGTATGTGGGAGTGCAAATATCCTTTCTGCATACTCTGGCTCAACAACAGTGAACAGAAGCAGTTCATCATCCTTTCAAAAGCAGGGCAGCTAATCATTCTGTCACCTGCAGCTTGGGACTTATTTCCATAAAGTTTACTTCCACTAAGCACTATTGTAATCTTTGATTTCTTTTTTAACTAGCACACATGTTCAACTAAGGGGTAGCAATTAAGACTTTTTGATTTAAATAGACTCATAGACTTTAAGGTCAGAAGGGACCATTATGATCATCTAGTCCGACCTCCTGCACAATGCAGGCCACAGAATCTCACCCACCCACTCCTGTAACAAACCCCTAACCTATGTACTGAAGTCCTCAGATCATGGTTTAAACACCTCAAGGTGCAGAGAATCCTCCAGCAAGTGACCCGTGCTCCATGCTTCAGAGGAAGGCAAAAAATCTCCAGGGCCTCTGCCAATCTGCCCTGGAGGAAATCTGCCCTTCCCGACCCCAAATATGGTGATCAGTTATACCCTTAGCATGTGGGCAAGACTCACCAGCCAGCACCCAGGAAAGAATTCTCTGTAGTAACTCAGATCCCACCCTATCTAACATCCCATCACAGACCACTGGGCATATTTACCTGCTAATAATCAAAGATCAATTGCCAAATTAATTGCCAAAATTAGGCTATCCCATCATACCATCCCCTCCATAAACTTATCAAGCTTAGTCTTGAAGCCAGATATATCTTTTGCCCCCACTACTCCCCTTGGAAGGCTCTTCCAGAACTTCACTCCTCTAATGGTTAGAAACCTTCATCTAATTTCAAGTCTAAACTTCCTAGTGTCCAGTTTATATCCATTTGTTCTTGCGTCCACATTGTACTAAGCTTAAATAATTCCTCTCCCTTCCTTATATTTATCCCTCTGATATATTTATAAAAAGCAATCATATCCCCCCTCAGCCTTCTTTTGGTTAGGCTAGACAAGCCAAGCTCTTTGAGTCTCCTTTCATAAGACAGGTTTTCCATTCCTCAGGTCATCCTAGTAGCCCTTCTCTGTACCTGTTCCAGTTTGAATTCATCCTTCTTAAACATGGGACACCAGAACTGCACACAATATTCCAGATGAAGTCTCACCAGTGCCTTGTATAACGGTACTAACACTTCCTTATCTTTGCTGGAAATACCTCGCCTGATGCATCCTAAAACCACATTAGCTTTTTTAACGGCCATATCACATTGGCGGCTCATAGTCATCCTGTGATCAACCAATACTCCGAGGTCCTTCTCCTCCTCTGTTACTTCCAACTGGTGCGTCCCCAATTTATAACCAAAATTCTTGTTATAAATCCCTAAATGCATGACCTTGTGCTTTTCACTATTAAATTTCATCCTATTACTATTACTCCAGTTTACAAGGTCATCCAGATCTTCCTGTATGATATCCCAGTCCTTCTCTGTGTTAGCAATACCTCCCAGCTTTGTGTCATCCGCAAACTTTATTAGCACATTCCCACTTTTTGTGCCAAGGTCAGTAATAAAAAGATTAAACAAGATTGGTCCCAAAATCGATCCCTGAGAAACTCCACTAGTAACCTCCTTCCAGCCTGACAGTTCACCTTTCAGTACGACCTGTTGTAGTCTCCCCTTTAACCAGTTCCTTATCCACCTTTCAGTTTTCATATTGATCCCCATCTTTTCCAATTTCAGTAATAATTCCCCATGTGGAACCGTATCAAATGTCTTACTGAAATCGAGGTAAATTAGATCCACTGCGTTTCCTTTGTCTAAAAAATCTGTTACCTTTTAAAAGAAGGACATCAGGATGTACCTTTGTTGCTACCGTCATTCTGCTGTGGATAGAATAAGGCTAAGATGACAACAACTATATGTGTTCGTGAGTGGTAACAAAGAATTAAAAGCTACAGAGTCTTGATGAGAGGATAAAGCCACTGCAGATGTGCATTTAACATGGTGTTCTTTAGACAGCAGAGGAACATAAAGAGAAAGCAAGGATATTGGATACTATTGATGAAAGAGCAGTGCAAATGCTATGAGCCACTCTGCAACCTCTCTGCCTTAGCAAGAGTAAGCTTTGCTGGAGATTGGACTGTGTGTCAGTTCCCTGTCACATGAGTCCATCTTCCTCACCAGCAAACCCCTCAAGGCTTTCCCAGCTCAAACCTTGCCTAGCAGGTAACAATCAATCAGTGAACTCCATCCCCCGAGCTCCTCAGAGCTCCCCACATGCGCAGCCTCTACCACTGTGCATTCACAGAAGATGGTAAGTTTGTTGCTTTTCTTCTAGAGCCGGTACATAACAGCTTATCAACTTAACTGAGGTAAACATACCCTGCCCTTCAAACACAGCATTGAGTTGGTTTATAGAACAAATAAAAAGTTTATTTACAAAAGGACATAGCTTAAATGATACCAAGGAGAAGGAATAAAGATGGAAATGGTTACAAAAAAGAAAAATACGCTTTCCAAAAGCGAAGATCTAACTTAACCAGTTACAGTTTTTGTTCAAGGTAGTTTCTGTACCAAGCCTCCTTTCCCAGAAATAGCTGAGTCCAAGGCACTGGTTTTCCTTGTGTCCTCAGGTAAGCCAAACTCTGTCTGTCCTTTATATCTCAAAATCTGCCTTTGTTTCAAGGGTTAATTTGATCCCCTAGGGTTCCGTCTCCTGTCTCCTCTGGGGGGGCCGACTTCATCTTGTTACCTGGTGTTTTCCCTTGTGATGTTGCTTGTTGCAATTTTACAACATAAATGTTATCTTCCTACAACTCCTGATACAAATGAATAGCCCACTGAATTTGGCCACACCTGGTTTGAGGTGTTGGCCTCTTTCGGAAAAAATCTGTTTATGACCGCCCATCCCCACAACATGCCTGGTTTACACAACTTTTAGTCACAGACTTCAAAACATAGTATCAGTGAGTATCAATAATTCCACACACAGCATTGCCACAGATATTATTAACCTGTGTGGTACTTGTTTTCAAATGATGCCTTACAAGAAATAGTTTGTACAAATAACATTGCAGTAGAGTGTTGAGTGTGGACACAGGGATGCCTCGGGCCACAGTGGTGTTCACTGGACACCAGGGAAACATAAAGATAAAGCAAGCATGTTGGGCATTGTTGATGAAATAACAGGGAAAATGATGAGTGCTGTAATAAAAGCAGGATGAACTTTATTTATATGTGTTGCAATCATAGTGAAGGTAACTGTAGAATCCATTGCTACTTGTGTACAATTTTTTCTTAAAGAATACATTATAACTAAAACCCTTTACTATGCTTTTAAGAGTATAAAGAGTTCTTTGATATTATCTCCGCGACTAAACATGGTGCACAAAATGATAAATCTATGAATTTTCTTTAAAATAAAAAAATGTGTGTCTTACTCTCTCCCACATACACACTTGCCCTCCCCTACCTCAATCCCATACACACTCTAGATACCCGAGCCTTTAATGTGCACATCCAAAGATTTGGATCCAGTTTTGTTGTTTTGGTTAACAATGAACAGTCTCTCTGCTGACTGATTTATACCTAAAGAAACTGAAAGTGGCAACTAATGTCTTTACTGAAATAAAGCTCAAAGGTAAAGTTGAGCCTGCTGTGACATTAGAAGGATAAAGAGACGTGGGGAGGGAAGAAAGGTTAATTTGGCCCTAAATTTATACACACACACATAGATATATCTATATACACACATACACACACACACGAGCAGAGTCAGCACATACACACACACTTAAGCACAATTTGAACTCTTTTGGATCCAATTCTCTATTTCCTTACACCTGGCGTAGCCCTTTACCCCTATGCAAATTGAATGCAAAGGGATTTTATGTTCTACCATTCAGACTTCATAAAGTTTTACATTCTCTTTGGACTCATCATTTGCTCCTATATACATGAACACACGAGGAGCAAAACAGTGGGGAGTCAGCCCTGTGCTGTTAGATTTGGTTAATGAAGAGTCATGGGATGAGAAACCAGTTGGAAGCTCATACAAAAATGAAAAAAAAAATGTAATAAGAAGCTCAGCAGAAAACAGTAAAGACAGGAGGCCCGCCAGAATATATACACAGACTTGTAGCAGCAGCAGCCTACCTGAAAGGAGAAAGATCAGTTCATGGAATTCTCAAGTTCCCAGTCAGAAGCGGCGTGAAAAGAAGACCTTTTTCACTGGCGAGGGATACTTTCTTCCACATCAAATGACAAGCTGTCAATAAGGTGTTGTGCACCCAAAGCACTCAGACAGGAATCTTTTCAAAGATGAAAATATGACTGATGTACTACATTATTCAATGTTTGCAACAGGATGAAAGAAGAATCCTGCACTAGTATTGCATAGGTTCCGATGCATACAGTTGTTAAGCTCAGTAGATCTGGATCTAAAACCACCAGCTTCTACAGTAAAATATCTCTGGAATTGTCCTACCTTGTGCACCATAAGTAATTAAGATGAATAAGTAATATTGAATATATTATATTTTGCTGCCAAACAAAGCAGATATAAGCATTGTTTTTTCCATTTCATGTTGTTGAATGATACAAAGGGAGAGAAAAATATGTATGAATACAATGGTTTGGTTAGTTATGTTCTGAGATGCAAAATATATAACTGCTACTCATTTACCCCCTTTAAGTGGAGAAGGAAGATTTTTTTTTTCATGCTTGGTGGGAACGTGCACTGATTCCTTAAAACAGACCAACCTGATCAGTTGACTATATCTGAACTATTAGTGAAGAAATTTCTGCAGCATGATGCCATCTCCACCAGTGGTCTCACTAATACCTCTGACTACTGTCTTTATTTCATTAACTTGTTCTCAGTCAAATACTGTAATACAGGGCTTCTGGGTGACATCATTTCGGAGAGATTTAAATTCAGTTTAAAATTAGGGTTTTTTTAAATTATTCTCTCAATTCTCAAACATGATGCTTAAAAAGCTTGAAATTAGATTTTGTGTGCATGCGTATAAAACTAGATAATTGTAAGCTAACATTTGAGATCATTTAAAAATAATGACACTAAATTAGGTGCTGATCCTGCAACTGGATCTGTGCATGATTCTCCATTGATTTTAATCGGGATTTGTGTAACTGCATAGGTTCATCCAGATCGAAGTGTCCGCTATTCCCTCACCTCAGTAAGTACTATTTGAGGTTTGCTGGCCAAGCACCAGGGCTGCCATGGAAAGAATCAATATTAGTCAAGCATTACATAAGAGGTCTCTAAAATACAAGAGCCCTCTATAACTTTGAGTCATTCCAGTTGCCTAATGTTATATACTCCTGTGCAACAAATATCCTATTTCATGAAATGGTGAAAAAAGTGAACACTGTATTCAAGAAGATTTTTAATCACTGCTTCTTGCATAAATTCATCCACTTGTACTACCTCCACCTCTGGTATAGCCTAGTGTATTTTTAGGCCACAAGCAATAGTTTTGAATGATATAAAAAAAATGCTGCAGTAGCTTCTCGGTAGCAATGAAATAGCAAAACACTTGATTTACTAATGAAAAGGGTTACTTATTAAATCACTTGCATGGCTGTTTCATTTCACGGGTACTCATTAGCCTCAATCTCATTGAAGGTAATCCTGCATTCTTTGTCTACCCAAAGCTCCTGCAGAAGTCAATGGCAGCTGTGGGTACTCAAAGAATGAAAAATTGGGCCAGTATTTATGTTTGTGTGCATTAAACCAAAATTTCCACTCAGTGACTTAAAGATCCATTTTGCTTTAAGTCTTGTTTCATTATTCCAGATTTGCATGTACTGATTTTCACTATGATCATTTATCTTAGCTACTCTTCCCTTCTACAAATCATGTACATATGGCATTTTGGGAAAAAAATAAAACATTAATTGTTGGTGCATGTGCTGCCAACAGAAAAGAAGCGTTCTTAAAAACAGTGACAATAGAGAATGAAGTTAGCAGTTATATTTGTTCAGAAATGACCAAAGAACAGAAAATGTGCTATGTATGCTATGTATATAGCATGGTCTATGTTCTATACTGCATTGTAGTTACCATGGATTGGTGTCCTATCAGTACCTAACATAGTCAGTCAATCTATAACAAACAGCTTGTTCTTCTCTAAAATCAATGTTTTACAAGGCTGATTTTAGGCTTGGGTCATCAATAAAATTCTCAAATTCATTGATCTTCCTGGGAACATCAAGTGTCTCTTTAGATCTGCTGTTCACTCTCTTAGCATCATAACTTACAATGCTCATAAAAAACCAACCAACCAACCAACCAACCAAAAAAACCCTGTGCTTTCACCTCCTCAAATTTTAGATCTCTATATTACATTGCAATATTTGTATAATCCATACATTATTTTGAGAAGTAGAAAGGCTGTGATTATGGTCTGCCTTACTTAATATTTTTGATTAAGGTTTCTATTATTTTTACTTCTCAATTTAAATTATCCCAATACAAAAAATAAAAATTATAAAACTTAAAATGTGTTATGTACAGCACAGTATTAACATACATGTGCAAAAACCATTTTAACCACCTTAGTATTAAGTGAGAAAATCAAATCAATACTTTATGAGGTGGGGTCAGGGCAGACATCACAGTAAGGGAGGGGAAGTGTGAAAGTGGGGGAGGCAGGAAGGAGTCAGGGGTTGGAGAAAAGGGAGGGAAGTTGGAACTGGCGCCTGAACATTTGGTGTTCCTTAGTCAAATTTTATTTAAAATGGAGCCTGGATTTCTTCAAACTCATGTTGTTGATCCCTGTGGCTGCTAGGTCAGATGAATCAGAATACCCTTGATTCATTTTTCTACCTCTATAAAACCACTTACTTCATGATCATCTCAGAAACTAAGAATGTTGACTGATGAGAGGCCCAAGTAAATGGTTACATGTTGTTATCAATGGATGTTTGATTGCTAAAGCCCCAAATCATTTCAATTCTAGTGTCAACTTCTTTACACAAGTGTTTAATTGGAGCTCATCCCCACAGTGTGTGCAAAAAGTACACCCTTAGCTTTATCACAGGGGCAGCATTTATCCAAAGGAAGAGCTGTCATCTTATGTAGTCTTGTGGTGTCCAATATATTCTAAATAATAATTTGTTTTTACTTTGTTTATTTAAAACAAACTGTATCTAAACTAAACATATTTTTGGTGGGAGACAATAAATGCTTCTTAAATGGTGGTTTGAGAATAAAGCCTCAGCCCGTTTTCTTTCTCCTAAATAATCTGTTTGACCGCAGCTAAGGCATTAATTTCTTCTTTGTTTTCCAACAAATGCTTTTGAGTAGCTGAATAACACATTGTGAACTTCCATCTGTATTATTCTGGAGTAGTATATGCCAAGCAAGCTACCTTAGGATGTCACTGAGCAGCCATAACTGGACTGGTGTAAAGTCAAGCAGGCACCAACAGAGATCAGGCAGTGTCTCCCTTGCTCCCGACATCCCACAGAGGGCCTTTCATGGACAAAGGGTTAACAATGCAGCTCCCTCCAATCCTGTAGTGCTGGGACAAAGAGGATTCCCTTGATGGGGAAGCCCTCACCAGAGCAGCAGAATAATTTTTAGATAGCCTAGTATAAGGGGATCCCTAGAGTTTACAAAAAAAGGAGTCTAGTAAAAAGCTTGATTTTAGAAACAAAGCCTGTTTTAGTTTTCCACACAGACATTGTGAGAGAAAATACTACATTTGTTACAGGACATTAGAGGAGTTATTGGGCCATATCCTTGACCTCTCTTAAATTCCCTTTGCACCTCTTTAGCAGCAGAAAGGAAATTAAAGCAGCCTTAAGGTAACTGCTGAAGATTTATCTGGTAGAGAGCTGGCATAACTGAGCTGATATTCCACTGTGTACCTAATTTAATTTATATATTATATATATATATTAATTCTTTACTGAAAGGATTAATGTGTGTGTGTGTGTGTGTGTAATCCTTTGAGTAAAGAATTTAAATATATGAATGTGGATGTGGGGGAATTGGCAAATTCAGCCCTCCTTTTCCCTTTCCATTGGTGATTTAATATTCTCTCTCTCTCTCTCTCTCTCTCATTTCATATTTATGGGTAAGAGATGGGGGGGAGAAACTTAATGCAAAGTTGACATTCCCTGCTCTGAAAAAAAGAGATACTGCTTAATGATAAATAAGGGAAAGTTCTAACATAATGCTCTAAATGGATCAGAAACAAAGGTCACAGTTTCTATAGATGAGGGCACACCCTAGAGCAATGCATTTTAATAAACCAAGTACTAAAGCCATGCATTTAAATATTTCAGAACAAATACAGCAAATCTATAGCAGCAGTATTGCAAAATTCTCCTGAAAGGCATTAAAGGGAAAGAAAACTCCGGGCTGTTACTACCTATGATAGAGTGCAAAAAATATGATTTTAGAACTATAATAATGAAGATTATGGAATTTATAATGACTGAGGCAAAAGAGAGGTTATGGGATGGCCTCTTTTGGAACAGTAAATTTGTTAAAACTATGAGAAATTTGCCTGATCCAGGTTATTCTGATTTATACAAGGCTGAATATTTGGTAATGTTACCACTCACCACATCCTGATCATCTTGCCTGCTTTAAGGAATATTAAATGAGAGGGACTCATTGATCTTTAGAAAAGATATTGGAGATTTAACAATATTAAGCATATTTCTAGTTTCCATTCACTTCATATTTAGACTCAGGGACCAATCCTCAGCTGGTGTAGATCAGCTTAACTCCACTGTTTATTCCAGTGGAGCTATGTTGATTTTAACCTGTTAAGAATATTATTTAAAAGCAATGCTGTAAATCATTACATTGCTACCTCCATCTATCTAAGAGGTGACACTGGATTACACATAGATATACACAGTATAATTTATCTTTTAAGAGTACAACAACATTCAGAATACAAAAGATACACCATGACTATGAAACAGGCAGTGAAAATACTGTTGTGCTCTGTGAAGTTCAAAAGCCTTGATACTTCAAAATACTTCACAGCTTTGAGACGCTTCACTAATAGAGTGGTGAATAAAGGCAATGCACTAAAATAGGGCCAAAGGAAATGTATCTTAATGACAGATGATCAAATCAAAATGGAGTATTTTAAAAAGCAGCTAAGAAATTAAAGTATAGAAAGGCAAGACCATCAAACAAAATTCAAGTAAGGAAAAGCAGCAGTGTGGTGAAATAAATGAGGCTGACAAGGGAAAGAAAAGAAAGAACAAGTAGAAGAATGAAAAAAGACCAAAACAGATTAAGTTACAAAATGAGCAATGCCAGCAAAAGAAAGTGAAGGGTATTCTGAGAGACCAGTAAAGGAGACTATGTTAAAGAAAGAGATAAATATTTTTAAAGTGTTGTTTACAAGCTCAGTATTGTTACCAGATTTGCCTATTACTTTGGGGTACGCTCATTTATTAGGCAGCAAAGAGTCCTGTGGCACCTTATAGACTAACAGACGTATTGGAGCATGAGCTTTCGTGGGTGAATATCCACTTCATCGGATGCATGTATTTATTAGGGTTACTCTTCTGGGGGGAGGGTCTGTAATTCTATCAATGTATTGCTTGTGTCACTTGTGTTTTCATACAGAGCTCTACTTCTCCCTTCTGCAAGCTCCCTCCCAATGGAGCTATTCTGCAGGACCTAGGTTCCTCAAGGCTGAGTTCAGCCCCAGAATCAGATGAACACACACACACACATACACACACGTTAACAGAGCGCATCTGAGCTGACCGGGTCAATCAGCACTCCCAAGCTGTCACCCTTATATGCCCTCAGACTCAGCAGGCTGGTTCGAACAGCACTTCCAGCGGCACAGGCACCACACTGGAATAGAGTATGCCTGAGCAGGCTGGGTCGAGCAGCACTTCCAAGCTGCCACCCTCCTATGCCACAGGTTCTGCACATCCCTATCCCCACTTTCACGTTACGATTGTTCTGGTAGTAACCCACTTGATGAGCAAACCCCACAGTATTTTTGGGCGCTACAGGGATCTTTAGCTTAGATGAAAGAAGTGTTGCTGCAGAGCAAATGGGGAAGCCAAAAACACAAGAGAGAGAGAGGGAGGAAAGCAACCAGCTTAACCATAAAAGTTACTTATTGCCAGGTAATAACAATACAAGTGGAGCCAAACAAACAAAACAGTTACTATATTAAATCTAGCTTAAATTTGATTACAAAAGTCAAGTTTAGAAAACTATACCTTACCTGATCACACAAGTCAGGGTTAGAAAGCTATACCTAGAGTTAAAAAAAAATACATAAAAAAAAACCACCAAACCAAAACAGGGAGAGTTGGGTTCTCACCACTCTGACGCTTGAACCGGTTGGGGTTCCCAGGTGGTGGTGGTATCTGAACGTCCGGAGTGCTGGAGTCAGGCAGAGCGCCCAGCACCAGTCAGGAGAAGATGAAGTCCCAGTGGAACTGATGCAGATTTTGGATCCAGGCATCAGAACATTTACTTGTGCATGGGTATGGTTTTTTGTAGGGAAAGAACACTGGTTCAAGGGAGAACACTAGATTTGTTTATGGGTAAACTGATGGCTCAAGGGAGTATACCAAAGTTGTTTTATTCAGGCTAGACAATAGGAAGTGATTATTCTTGGCTATGGGTGGTGTTCCTTCCAGGGAGCTCACAATGCAATTAGGCAACTTCAGTATTTTGGATACCAATAAAGGATTTATTACTAAAATTGGTCTGATAACTACTGAGCTGGGTGTGTGCAGGCAGAGGTTCATTAACATCTGGAGCAGAGATCCCCCATCATGCAGTGCTTCTCTGCTTTTCTGGTCCCAGAGTTCAGTGCGGTTCTTGCCTTGGAATCTCTGTTCTCTATTCTGCATGCTAATGCAGATGCCTCTCTGTCCTATCTTCAATGCAAATGAAGCTAGGGGAGTTGCCTTCATCCTGTCACCCTTGTCCAGAGGGGTTTAGGTGTGTCTCCCACTGCCTTTTCATTGTTCTTTGTAAGTCTTACTTCAGAGGCTGGGGACAGGGGGTCCTTTGTGAGTCAAACAGGCTGGATACTGCACACTGGTTATCCAAGAACACAGAGTTGACAGGTAGCAGTATGTATCAAGGAGTTATTACATGATAAAGAATTAAGTTATAGCAGGAAGTTTACAAGTAGCACATATCTTTCAGGACACTAGAAAATGCCCTACTTGTTAACTCTGACACACTAACAAAAAAGAGATGTAATCCCCCCCACCCCCCGCAAAGTGAAGTCAGCAGCAACAATGGCCACATTCAATAACTAGAGGTTCCTCTTAACAATAAAAACAGCACCAGCTCAAGCCCCTACTCAGTAATTTGGGAAAACATAATGCCACCCCTGGGCACCTCTCAGAGGCAATACTTCCCTCTCACAACCACTGAGTCTGTATATAACAAAATAACACTTTAATCATAACCAAACAGCCAATCCACAGTACATTGGGTAGTGTACCTTACCTCAGTTTCCCATCTTATGGTGTGAAAGTCCAATGAATGAATGTTTCTTTAAGATGCCACTCCCCTCTCCCTCCACTGCATTCCACTCCACTCACAGTTGGTTGTCTGTGGTTGGCAAAGACCCAGATTTCAGAGATGCATTCACATACCCTCTCCTAACAGTCTGAGGTGGGGGGGCGGGGCATAAGGCTTAGTCCCTAGCCTAGACCTTCTCATCAGTGATGTCAGCACTAGTAATCACTGAACAAACAGAAGGATTCTCACTTGAGTCTAATCAGCTCTGCCTTTAAACACTGGAGAGAGGAGGGTCAAAAGTGGTCTAGGACTCTTTGGGGAGAGTCCCCACCACCAGATGGAAACACCTGTCCCCACTCCATTTTATTTTCACTGGGATTTGGCATTGCTACCCCCTGCTTAGCAAGTCTACTTCACTTTAGGATGACCTTTCCCGCCCTCCCATAACCAGGGCATGCTAAGTAGAGTTCTACTGTCCTTTACTCATACAAGATGGATAACATTTCATTACCCCTGCATTCAATATGTAAAACTGTTATTAAAGCTTATATTAAAATTATCTAAAACAGGGTTAATGAAAAAGTTTCTATTCATCCCGGTATAATGCTAATATGTTATCCCAAAGTAGCAAATTTTATTTAAAAAGTCATAAAATGTATTAAGTACATATCTGCAATGTCCCAAATTAGGGTTAATACATTTGACAGTACAATTTAAATATCCAGTATCCAGATCAGTCATGAGATGTTATACTAGGGGCAGCTTGCAGAAAATAAATACAGTAATGAATGTACATTGTCCCTCAGTAATTGAGAATTTAAGGTAGGTTGTCTCTGAATAAATATGGTGATTTGTAACTCAAAACCAGCCAAAAATTGATCACTTTGCCAAAGCAGCTCCATCTGCTAAGCACCTAGGTAGAGTAGGTGTGTCTATGCAAATACCATATGCTCCCAAAGTCTTTTCTCCAGCTCATCACTAGATGTCAGGAGAGAGCTCCTTCAGACCCTTCTTACAGAGAAATAAATTGCAGAAACTGGGACAGCGAATATCACCAGGCTAGATTATAATCACATGTTGGGTGTTAAAAAATGTCTTACAGAGTTAAATAACTCATATCTAGTATAACTGCCTCAGTCAATTTGAAATACTCTCAGTGATATTTTGATCACAAAAAATATAGACAACCAAAAGGGAACTGTGTAATGTAGCGACCTGCATGGAACTTGGAGGGAGGACCACAAGTTGCAGGAGGGATGAGTTTAAAGGTGGCACCAGGAATTTAGTCTGTGTGTACATGGGTAGAATGCTATTTGCAACTGTATTTAATTCTAGACAACATTCCTCTGTTTGTAGAGGGCATTCCAGAAGTAATATTCAGATACGGATGATAGCATCCAGATAAAATAAAAAGTATTTATTATTTTTATCGAGTAAGGTTTATATTTTAACTATAAAGTAGAGTATGTGGAACTGGTTCTGATCTCTAATTCTGGTGTAAATCTGAAGTCAGTAAGCATCATTGTAACTAAGAGGAAGAATATATTATTTTTGCTGAGGTTGTCAAATGACAGCATCAGATATTTGTTCATAATATTTGAAATTAAATGTTACTTAACTCTACATTGTTGTAGTATGGGATATAATGAGAATCTTAGCTTGGTTTCAAAATCATAGATGTTTCCCTATATGTGCTCTACTGAAGGCCATCGCACTAAAGGATATGGTATATCATTGTTCATTCATTGTTATCAATGAGTTAGCCTTGTAAATTCAAGGACTGTGAAGGCCAGTGTCATAACAATTTCCTTTTTAGGCTTGAGTCCAGAGTTTTTATTAGATTGTTATTTTTATTTAATAATATGTATAGTTCAAATTTCATACCAGTATCCAATTTGTACTCTAGAATATAGCTCTGGTGAAGTAAATGCCCTTATGACAAGGAATTATGAGAAAGTGGCAAGAACACTACATTACATAGCCTATCTGAACACTATAACATAGTGTCCAGAGGGCGTTTTAACATTTTTTGCAGTAGAAAGAGTTAGTCTGAGCTGAGGCTAAAGCATATTGGGCTAAATTGTCACTGAATGCCCAGGCATTAGCAGACATTCCAATTTAATACTAATATGAGTTGATCATCTACTTCCCCATGTGGTACCTTAAACATTTTTCCCTAGTATATTTAATACCAGCTAAAATGCATTGGTGAGATCTGTCATTGGGTAGAAAGGCCATAGACATGTTATTCTTGCTTGGAAGACAATATAGGTGACAATCACCAACACTTGGCACTGACAATCTGACTCTTGTCCTCCATTAGTGTCTAAGCCAGGGGTCGGCAACCTTTCAGATGTGGTGTGCCGAATCTTCATTTATTCACTCTAATTTAAGGTCTCTTTGTATAAGTCTATAATATATAACTAAACTCTTGTTGTATGTAAAGTGAATAAAGTTTAAAAAATGTTAAAGAAACTTCATTTAAAATTAAATTAAAATGCAGAGGCCCCCAGACTGGTGGCCAGGACCTGGGCAGTGCGAGTGCCACTAAAAATCAGCTCACGTGCCAAAGGCGTCACCAGTGCCATAGGTTGCCTACCCCTGGTCTAAGCCGATAGCACATATTTTTTATAAGAGACTGTTTACAAAAGTTTGTGGGAAGATAGCTTTCCATGTACCAATGTGCCTCAGATCCCCGTGATCCTCAATAGTTTGGATACAATACCACAAATTTCATTGCAAAATTTTCTACAAAAAAAATATAAACCCCCATAATTTTAAACAACATTTGTCCAAATGTTTTCAATCATCGGGTAATGCTTCCCCCACCCCAACCACTGTATGTAATAAAATACTGCAGGTCAAATTATGCCTTCAATTACAACCAAGAAAACCTTTTGCCATATTATGCCCTCAATTACACAAGTGCAATGTCATTAACTTTCACTGCTAATGAGTAACCCTTGATGCAGAAATTATTGGATGAGGTTCTATGGACTGTAGACTGCAGGAGGTCAGACTAGATGATCATAAGGACTGTTCAGGCCTTAAAAATGTATGAATCTATTAGTCTAGGAGTAATGCAGCCATCTTAAACTCATGCTAACAAAATCTTTAGACCACACACCACGCTACATAATGAACATTAGATAAATAAAAACAAGCTCTGGGGGGAAAAAAAGCAAACAAAAAAAGCTAATGCCATCATGATATACACCATGCAAGCAAAATGAAGAGATAGCATGCTATAGCATAAGTCCTCCAGGAAATGCAGATATGCCAAACTTCCTGACATACACTTCCTGCTGAGGGAGAAACAAAAGAAAAAAAATCTCAGGACATAGCAGTCACAGGCTGAGAAAGTTTTGTTACATAATTTTGGTTCATAACAAATGGTTTATTTTGACACTGGCTTGCTCATCAGTAAGATACTAAATGTTAGCACAGAGCCTGTGCAACTGCAAGTAACTTCCCCACTACCCCTGAGAATCAGGGGAAATGCTCAATAAGCCTTAAGAAGGTTCAAACAGAAATTTGAACTGTATAGGATGAACCCAGGGGCAAGTCATCATTTCTCTGCTATTAGTGACAAGCAAAAAAGTATGATGTACTCCATACTGATGGTGGTGGGGAGAAACAGAAAAGCTTTGCAGAAATAGTGAAAACGTTTGATGATCATTGTGGCCCTAGAAAAAAAAAGTGTTTCATATGAGAGATACATGTTCTGTGAGAGCACAGAAAGAAGGGTGAAAACTAGAGGAGTATGTCACAGACTTAAAACTGCAAATATTCCTGTGAGTATGGAATCTTAAAAGACTTTTGCATTGAAGACCAGATTGCCCTGGGTTGTAACAATGAAAAAAAAAGTCTGAACAGTTACTCATGGAGATGGATCTGACACTAGAAAGGGAAAAATGTACATGCTCAGCAACAGAACAAACACACAAATAAAAAGCTCAGCAGAGGGCACAGAGCACATGACTGTTTACTATAGCTAACTCAACAAGGGAAAAGTTCACAAATTAAATTGGCCATGGAACAAAACGTGGAAAGCAAGAAACAATGCCAACAATGTGGTAGCCAGCAGGCATATAGGAAATGCCCAGCATTCAGGCAAATATGTAGCAACTGTAACAAACCCAACCATTATGGTAAAATGTGAAGAAAAAAGAAGCAACGTAAGGCAGAAAGGGATTCCTCAAGTAAAGGGGAAGAGCTGTTCTTAAGCACAATAATGAAGACTGAAAACTCAAAAGACTGGCTACTTAAAATCTATACAAATGGCAGCAATTATGTGACATACAAGATAGACATTGGGGCACAAGTAAAGGTAATAACTGAAACTAAGAGATGTAAGGAGCACATAAAAGTGGCAGGGCCAAACACGTCTATGAAAGACTATAATGGAGGAACTCCAGTGTTGGAAGAGCACACATTGATATTTAAATACAAAGAGAAAACAGAATAAGAGTTTGTGGTGGTACACAGAAACAAATAACCCCTCTGGGGCCTACTCATGTTTGAGGTGCTTAGTCTCACTAAGAAGATGTAAGCCATACAGAAAGAGAAGGACAACACACAACCAGCTATGAAAGAATTAACAACATCATAGAATTATAGAAATGTAAGTTTGGAATGGACCTTGAGATGTCATCTACTCTAGCCTCCCGCACTGAGGCAAGACCAAGTAAACATAGACTATCCCTGACAGGTGTTTGTCTAACCTGGTCTTAAAACCTCCAATGATGGGGGTTCCACAACTTCCATTGGAAGCCTGTTCCAGTACTTAGGTATCATTATAGTTAGAAAGTTTTTACTAATATCTAACCTAGATCTCCTTTGCTGCAGATTAAGCTGGTTGCTTCTTGTCCTACCTTCAATGGAAATGGAGAACAACTGGTAAGAACCCTAATGGAATCAAATATAGAAAAAGAAAGAACAACATATTAATATATTCTTTAGAATCTTTATCTTCAACAAAGAGTATGTGTGAATTCTAAAGCCCAGAACACTGGTCCTTGACTGAAAAGTAACCCTATTCAGGCATTTGATCTATTTTGCTATATTTTAACAATCTTAGGTGCCTTCATATCTATACAACTCCAGAAATTCTTGTAAACCATGTCCTTAACATATCTATATATAATGCTTACATAAGCATATATAGACATGGGAAACTAATAAGGGAAGAATGTTATAGCAGATGTTTCCTGCTGGGGAAATCAACAGGGAAGAATGATGGTGGGGTAAGAAGAGATATTATCTTGAAGAATTATTAGTCTAACCAGTTGTAAATATGAGAGAAAATTCTTGGCAACGCAGCTTCCTTTGTCTGAAACACTATATAATGATACTGAAGTGGAAACGTAGTTGGCGGAATAAAGACAGTGTGTCCCTTCCAGATGCAGATATCCAGCTCTTAGTCTGACAACAAAAGGTGGTAATGTATCTATTTGTTTCTCTATTCTGTATAACGTTATACTAATCTTCTTGATAATCTTAGATTAAATAGTTCCAATTGAGCCTGTTATTTCGACAATCTTGGGTCATTAGCTCAGACATGCAACAAACAACAATTGGTATCTTTTGGAGAACAGAAGAACCAGATTTGGTTCAATCTTCAGTAATCTTTAGAAGAAAAAAGGAGGCACACTTTGGCTGTGTGTGAATCCTAGAGAGCTGAACAAGAACATACACAGAGAACATTTCCGCTTGCCCACAAGAAAAAAAAACAACACTATTGTTAGTGATGCCAGTAGCCAAATTCTTCGACCAATTAGATGTGAAGGAAGGATTCTGGCAGATCCCCTTGGACACCGATACCTCTAAGATATGCATTTTATCACATCATTAGGCAGATACTGTTTCCTAAAACTGTCAGAATATGTGCATCTCCAGAAGTATTTCACCATGAGCCGGATGTTAGAGGGTGTGGAAATGTACAGTGCTGACATAATTTGGGGCACCACTACCACTGTATGTAAGGAATGACTGAGGACAGTACTGGAAACTGCAAGAGCTAATAACCTTAAATTGGATACAGCCAAATATAATTTTAGACAAGGGAACCAACGTACTGGGGAAAGAGACTGACCTCAAAGGGGATCTTGCCCACTGAAACAAAGACTCAGGCAATACTGAACATGCTGTTCAGTAGCTTAAAAAGGAAATTTAAAGGCTGCTAATTATGTTGAATTATATCAACTAATTCATACCCACCTATATGACGACAACAATGACCCCAATATACAGCTCTTACAACTCACTTAAGGCTACGTCTACACTGAGTGCTAGGGATGTGATTCCCCTGCTCATGTACATATACTTGCACTAGTTTTCAATCTACACTAGCCAGCAAAGCTATGGTAGAACAGGTAGTGGCAGGGAAGGCTCAGCTGACTCATACTGAGCAGAAACCCACTTGAAACTGGTTGGTAAGTTCTCAGTAAGGCTCAGCCATGCCTCTGTTGCTGCTACCATGGCTACACTGCTATTTATACTTGTGCTAGCTCAATAAGGCCTAGTGTATGTACATGCAAACAGGGGATTCACACTCCTAGCTTGTAGTGTTGATATAGTTAGCTCTGTGTTCTTGGGGAACCAGGGTGCAGAGTCTAGCCTGTCTGACTCATGAAAGACAGCCCCCCCCATCCCCCAGCCTCTGCTTGAACCAAAACCGATGAGAGAAAAGGCTTGCAGAGAGCAGTGAAGGGTGTTGGGAAACACACCTAGACCCCTCCTGACAAGGGTGCCAAGATTAAGATATCTCTATTTGCATACAGAATGGAGAGCAGAGACAACTCCCATAGCCTCATCTGCATGAAAGATGGGACAGGGATTAGCATACAGAATGAAGAACAGAGAACCGCACTGAACTCTGGGACCAGAAAAAGAAGGGAAGCACTGCATCATGGGAATATCTGCTCCAGATGTTAATGAACCTCCACCTGCACACACCCAGCTCAGCAGTTATCAGACCAATTCTAGTAATGAATCCTTGATTGATATCCAAAATACTGAAGCAGCCTAGTTGCATTGTAAGCTCCCTGGAAGAAAACACCACCCATAACCAAGAGTGATCAGCTCCTATTGTCTAGCCTAAAGAAAACCCTTGAGTCATCAGTTTACTCATAAACAAATCTAGTGTTTTGCCTTGAACCATTGTTGTTTCTCTACAAAACCCCTACTTATGTTCAAGTAAGTGTTCTGATGCTTAGATCCAAACTATGCATCAGTTCCACTGGGATGCTGTCTTCTCTTGACTGATTGTGCTGGGGACTCTGTCTGTCTCCAGCACTCAGGACCCTGAGCTACCACCATCACTGGGAACCCCTGACCAGTTCAAGCCTCACGGAGTGGGTGAGATCCCCTTCTTTCTCTCTCTCTGTTTTCCTTTCTACCCTAGGTATTAACCTTTAATAATGTATGTTATGTTGGTTTAAGCTCTCCTTGTGTAGTTATCACTATTATTCAATAAATAACTTTTATGGTTAAGCTGGTTGCGTCTCTCTCTCTCTCTTGCTGAACTTTACTCTTTTGTGTTTTTAGCTTCCCCCATTTACTCTACAGCAACGCTTCTTTTACCTAAGCTAAAGATCCCTGCAGTGCCCAAAATACTGTGGGGTTTGCTCATTGAGTAGGTTACTACCAGTACAATTGTGATGTGGGAGTGGGGATAGGGACATGCTGAATCTGGGACACATAAGAGTGGAAGCTTGAAAGTGCTGCTTGACTCAGTCCATTGAGCCCAGAGGCACATAAGGGGGTGGGGGCAGCTTGAAAGTGCTGCTTCATCTAGCCCATTGAGTTCAGAGACATATAAAGGGTCAGCTTGAAAGTGCTGATTGACCCGATCCGCTCAGACTTGCTCTGTTAATGTATGTTTGTGTGTATGTGTGTGTGCGTATGTGTGTGTTCATCGGGGGCTGGAGGAACCCAGCCCTAGGGAACCTAGGTCCTGCAGGATAGCTACATTGGGAGGGGACTTGCAGAAGGGAGAAGTAGAACTCCATATGAAAACACAAGTGACACAAGTAGTACATTGACAGAATTATAGAAAACCTCTCCTGTCCCCCAGAAGAGTAACCCAAATAAATGAGCATACCCCAAAGTAATGGGCAGATCTGGTAACAGTGTAGACATAGAACATGAAAGAGTTCAATGATTTAAAGCACATTATGACATCAGAGTCAGTGGTGCAGTTTTTTGATCCATTGTAAGACATCAAATTCTCCATAAATGCCTCAAAAGGAGAGCGGAGAACATTATTATTACAGTATGATGGAACTGATTTGTTGGTAGTCTCTCATGCATATAGGGCTATGACCAGTTTCAGAGACAATATACACACGTATTGAAAAAGAGACACTAGGTATGGCATATGGATATACAAGATTTCATTAGTTTCTCAATCAGACCTTCAACCCAGAAACCACTGATTGCAGTACACAAAAAGGGACCAGGAGAATTACTATCAAGGATACTTTTGACAATACAGAAGTATAGTATGACCCTGAAATTACAACCTGGGTGCCACTTAGTAATGGCAGACACTATCAAGTGCATATGCTCCATCTGACAATACACAGTCTGATGATCTGGAACAAGCAGTAAACATGATAAAGGTGTCACCGTATCTCCAGGCATATGGGATGAACTACAGACAGGAACAGCTAAAGATGATATGCTGCAAGCAGTGATACAAGTAAATGTGTGTGTGTGTGTGTGTGTGTGTGTGTGCGGGGGGGATCAATACTTCACATGCTTCTTCCTACTTTAAAAATGAGGTTTCATTTATTTCAGGAGTGCTCTTGAAGGGGACATAGACTGTGATGAAAAGGAAAAAAAATTGGAATGAATACAAAAATGGCACCTAGAATGCCCAATTCCAAAAGGAGAGCTGGAGTTGTATTCTGGCCACAGATGAATGGTGACATCAAAGAAATGGGTGAGGAGGTATGGAAGTTGTACTGAGATTCCAGGTTAAAAAGCCAATGATTCTGCATGAACAACTTTAAATTCCATTGGACAAGTTGGAATTGACATGTTCAGCTTGGGAAGACATGAACACTTGTTGGTAAAGTACTCCATTATAAATTTCTCAGACGTAGTCACTCTTGAAGATAGTAGAGGTAATCAGTTGTCAACACATTAAATATGTATTTGCATGTCATGGAATTCCAAGAACAGTAGAAAACTAACAACAAACCATAGTTCAAGACTAGGGAATTCCTGGACTGTGCTAAAATGTACAACTTTCATCATGAGACATCATGAAACCAATGGATCAACTCAGTGTGGAATACTTATAGTGAAGAAGTTGCTCAAAAAAAGCAATGGATGCAAGAGAAGATCCATACTTGGCATTACTCAACTGTAGAGCTACACCACTATGTTGAAAGTCACAAAGTCATGCATCCAACAAAGTGGGTAGTCACCCACAAAAGCTCATGCTCCAATATGTCTGTTAGTCTATAAGTGCCACAGGACTCTTTGCTGCTTTTACAGATCCAGACTAACACGGCTACCCCTCTGATACTGAACTCCTCTAAAACAGACATGTAAATACCTGATTACCAGTTATGGGACTAAAATGAAGAATGACTAAGGAGTTTGATAATGAGGAAAAGACTAGGAAAGTACAATCAGCCAAAAGACTGTTCAATCTCAGTGCTTCTTTGTCACCAATTTGCTACCAATTTCTGAAGGCATTTAGTTCCCCAGAATATCTGAGAAAAATGTATGAATTATGAATGTGTTTAATGATAAAACACACACCAACAATCAGAATCTCTTTACCGCTGACAAGAATTCCAGCCTCATTATGTTGTCTCTGAAGCTAATATATAAATTTATTTGACAAAGGGCACAAATGCCATTATGTAAACCTGAACTCTTACAGGATTGTTACACACACTATTTAAACATTCTTACTAAGCTGTTTCATAGAATTTGACATGAACTGTATATAAAAATTATATGCAGTACCTTTGCTGTCCCTTTCTCCAAATATGAACCTTCTTATCTATGTGCTTTTTAGATAGCATATGTAGAAAACAAAGATTACAAACTTATTGTATGGGATTCAGGCTTGGAACCCAGGCCAACACATGCCCAAGTAGTAATCAGACCCTGGCCATAACTCACCTAAACCACTGGAGAAGGGAGAAGTGGAGCTGTAGCTTGCAAAGGGCCCCACTCACACAGCCCCCGACTCGGGGAGATGTCCAGCCCACTGATTGGCTGGGATGTTCTATTTAAACCAGAAAGAGGAACAGAAAGTTATTTGAGCAACTATGTCAATTTCTGGCTGGCTACCACTATTGAACCTCCCTACTTGATACCAAACTGGGAGGGAACTGCAACTGCTTTCAGGGTAGGGTCATAATTCAAAATGATCTGGATACATTGGAGAAATGGTCTGAGGTAAACAGGATGAAGTTTAATAAAGACAAATGCAAAGTGCTCCACTTAGGAAGGAACAATCAATTTCACACATATAGAATGGGAAGAGACTGTCTAGGAAGGAGTACGGCAGAAAAGGATCTAGGGGTTATAGTGGACCACAAGCTAAATATGAGTCAAGAGTGTGATGCTGTTGCAAAAAAAGCAAACATGATTCTGGGATGCATTAACAGGTGTGTTGTGAGCAAGACACGAGAAATCATTCTTCCGCTCTACTCTGCGCTGGTTAGGCCTCAACTGGAATATTGTGTCCAGTTCTGGGCACCACATTTAAAAAAGATGTGGAGAAATTGGAGAGGGTCCAGAGAAGAGCAATAAGAATGATTAAAGGTCTAGAGAACATGACCTATGAAGGAAGGCTGAAAGAATTGGGTTTGTTTAGTTTGGAAAAGAGAAGACTGAGAGGGGACATGATAGCAGTTTTCAGGTATCTAAAAGGGTGTCATAAGGAGGAGGGAGAAAACTTGTTCATCTTAGCATCTAAGGATAGAACAAGAAGCAATGGGCTTAAACTGCAGCAAGGGAGGTTTAGGTTGGACATTAGGAAAAAGTTTCTAACTGTCAGGGTGGTTAAACACTGGAATAAATTGCCTAGGGAGGTTGCGGAATCTGGAGATATTTAAGAGTAGGTTAGATAAATGTCTATCAGGGATGGTCTAGACAGTATTTGGTCCTGCCATGGCCTCTCGAGGTCCCTTCCAGCCCTATAATCTATGAATCTACTTGCTTGACTCCTGAGCCTTTCCTTACTGCTGGTCTTTTCATTACCCCAGAAACCCATCTGTTCCTGGTTTTGACCTTTGGATTGACTCCTGAATGTCTCCAGCTCTGACCTTCGGCTTGGTACCAGACTCTGGCTCAGGTTCCAGGTGCCTAACTCTAACCATTAGGCATGACTGCCCACACCTTGGTCCTTGCACTTATTGTGCCTCCAGAATACACACAAATATTTAAAACAGTGTTTTTTCCAAGGATCATATCATCATAACTCATTTTAGGTGGTATTTTCCTATAAGGATGTAGTGAATGCACACGGAAGTAGATTATCAATGTCAGATTACAAGTAGACCATCACTTTACAGCAACCTGTAGTAAAGTAGCCTATTTTTTCACCTCAGTGCACACAATGGGTCAAATTCTCCCCTAGCTCACAGTGGTACAAATGAAGAGTAATTTTACCAATTAGATTAACTTCAGTGTAAGACTGGTGTAATTGATAGGAAATTCAGACCTTCAAAGTGCACTTCCAGTTCAACATGTATACAGTTTCTCCTCACTTAAAAAGGAAAGCTCTCCAAGAAGATATACATTTATAAGGTCTTCAACTTTGATTTAATAAGACATAAAGGGTCAGATAAGCTTCAGTCATGCTACGGACTGGTATAAAGTGGCTTAATTAGCCAGCAGATGTTTCTTTCTGCATTGGAGAACTTACGGGTGACTAGTACCCCACATCTCCTTATGTTAATAGCAAAGGAAGCATAGGGATTATTTCTTTTTCTCACATGACATTTCTGAGCTACTGCAATGTGACCAAGTTTTTTAAAGTGAGGCACTTCATCCAATTCTAGAACTGAACTCCCACTATGTTGAATATTTTGCAATATACCAGACTCTCAGCCACAAGCACTGAAAACCTCAAGCCCTAAGAATTGTAGCTCTGTTGTAATTTTTTTTATAGTATAGTAGTTGTTCCTCAAGCTCTATTTGTAATATAACCCACCACCACCAAAATTAAGTCCCCCCCCGCAATCTGATGATTCCCCCAGCCCCCTGCCGCCGAGTGTCTAATAATTTAAATTGGTATTCTCTAGCCCTCATCCTGGTGGTATAATTATGGAATCAGACTTCAGAGTGAAAACAATTGTTACCTAATATAATCCTTTGCCAGTGCAAGACTATCCCACTCAGTATGATTTCTAGCCTATTGCCCATATTTAAGTGTCCAAATATGGAAACTTTAATTGCTTCCTCTTGCAACTAATCAGTTTTTTCCAGTCTAACAGAATATATTGCTAGAAAATTCTTCCATCCACATTTAACCTATACCCAATCTGTTTCATACTCAGTTTAATGATCTTGTAGCACCCAAAACAGTTGTTCCTCTTTGATTTTACAGTAGAGTTGTGATGAATTGCAGTGAATCAGTTTCAGTTTTAAGTGATTTTCTGACAATTTGAAATTAGACTAATTTTGATGGTCACTTGATTGTCTACTGTTGCCCATTACAGCCTGGCAGCCCAGTGATCTGTCAAGCATATGTTGAAAATCAGCCAATATGGACCCATTTACTGTGGATAGATGAGTGGGAAAAGGAAGAACATGATGACTTGGGAGCTATTCCTCAGTTATTCAGAGTAACCCTAAGTGTAAAGTTTGTTAAGTGTTTCTTGAGGGAATGTTGTATGGCTAATCCTAATCAGCTATGAGAAAGCGTATTTAGCAAAGCATCCATAAGCACACTGAGAGGGTTAACAGAGCACCATACACAGCTTTTTGGCCATGTCACAACTCCACAAACAGTACTCAGAAACATGGAGAACACTCAAGGTGCATCCTCTGGAGCAACTAATAGATACACAGGGCTAGATCCTCCGGTATGCTGAGCTGTTCTCAGCACAGGGGCAATCAAAAGGTGTCTTTACAATGGGGCTCTTGTTGAAAACATCTCAAAACATTGTTAAACCTTCGTGTCATAAGAAGATTTCACTCTTACCTTGGTTCTTATGAATATTAGGTTGAAGCTTCTACCTTTATCATACTATTTGCTATGGCCCGATCCCCCGAGGAGAGGCTAAGGATAACAGTGATGTTAGCCCTGTAGAGTCTTTCTACTTTCTGAACATGAAAATTCTTATTTTTCTAAGGAGCTAGCTCTTTTTACTCTTTCCCTCACTTGAAGACCCATGCAGGGCTGTGGAAAATGCCACACTAAATGTCCTAAAATGCTGAAGTAATAAGTAGCAGTGACTCACAAACTAATGTTGTGTGGTTCTTCATTGAAAAGATTTTTTTTTTCAACGAAAGGCATAGCTGTTCATATCACCATGCTGCTGGCATTACCGGAGCCATCTTTTGCAGTTGGGGGTAGGCCATGAATCAGTGTTTCATTCCTGTTCACCAAAAAGCACATCACTATTATCAGAATTTGTATGCGATATTGGACATTTCCAGGGGAGGGCAACTGTGTAATATAATCAGTATCTGCCAGGTCTACAAAAGAGACATCCTGTTAAATACTTGTTGATTTGCATATTGTGCAAAATTAAAACTGGGAAGGGGGCGGGGAAGAGGAAGAAAAGTATTTTTACAGCAGTGACACCTGCATCTCCATATTGGAAATTTGTTAGAAATACTGTTCATATTAAAATATATTTTAATATTTAAAGAAAATGAGCCTCTTCCTAGACTTCTGGGACTTCAGATTTCCATTTTATAACATCTTTCTGTTGTGCAGAGAATCTCTCATAGAAACAGCATATAAGCTATCTATATTTAAAAATTATCTATTTTCCCTATCTTATAATATACCCAAAATCAACTGATTCTTTGATCTTTTTCCAATTGCTCTCTTTTACAGTACCTGAAATACTGCCACCGTCTGACTGCCATAAGTAAAAACTGACACAACATGCTGTCATACTATACATAGGGGAGCTGTTAATTATCATTAATGAAATTCTGCCTGCCAGTTCTGTTCTTCAGCCTCCCTTAATGCTACCCTTCAGGACTCTTTATGCACAATTCTAAGGAGGCACCCATTTTCTTGGCACTTAAAAACTCTTTAGCAATGACAATTAAGACTGTAATGAAGATTCTTGGCCTAACAGCTCACACTGAAAACTGATTCCTTTTTAAACTGAGTAGAATTAAGCAATAAGATATGGGAGGCCATGCTGTAGTGAAGATGAATGCATACCTCAGAAATACAGTGAGGCATACTGTGCAGAAGTCTATTTTCCACATAATCATCGCTGTCTTTTACATAATCCCATAGTAACAGAATTTCTCACAGAATCCATCCCCTGCTGCACAATGTGCACCAGAAACTCTGATTCATTTCATTTAAAAAAAATTCTGGGCCATTACAAAACCATTTGGTCATAAACTGATGCCGCATTCTTCTTCTGATGCCGCGTCTACACTTAAACAACTACAGCAGCAGAGTTGCAACACCGCAGCTGCTTGTTTGTAGCGCTTCATTGTAGACACACTCTACCATGATGGGCGAGGTTCTGCCATCACTGTAGCTAATCTAGCTCCCTGAGAGGCAGTAACTAAATTGACAGAAGAATTCTTTAGTGACATAGCTGAGTCGACCTAAGTTTTTCATGTATCAGAGGGGTAGCCGGGTTAGTCTGGATCTGTAAAAGCAGCAAAGAATCCTGTGGCACCTTATAGACTAACAGACGTTTTGCAGCATGAGCTTTCATGGGTGAATACCCACTTCATCGGATGCAAGTAGTTTTTCATGTGGTCCTCACCTGAGTCTGTAAACTGATAGCTTGGAAATGACGCCAAGAGGCATAAACTCATTTATTTCCATAGTGTGTTAACTATGAATCTCAATGAGAAAGGCTTAAGTATAAACATTGTTAAATGCTGATCCTTTTAGGAGAACCAGCTATTGTGCTTAGCCATCATTGTTGGATGCTGTCTGATAGCTGGTTCCTATGAAGGGTTTCTGCCTAGTTCCCAATTCCTATCCTTCATCTGCTCCCCCAAAACAACATGGAACTACTATATGATCATAGAATTATAGAAACGTAGGGCTGGAAGGGAACTCGAGATATCATCAAGTTCAGTCCTCTGCACTGAGGCAGGACTATGTAAATCCAGACCATTCCTGCAGGTATTTGATCTTCTCTATCTATGAGTCAACAAATTCTGAGTAGCTCCCGACCGTGTAAAAATAAAAACAGTGGATTTTGGGGGGAGGGTAGTGTCAGACCAAGAACCCACACTTATTTTCTATTGTGATAGTACCCGATGGCCCAGTCAGGATGGTGTATTGCTAGACAACTTGCAAACACATTACCCTTATCATGAAAGATTTAAGCCAGCCACAGCCTCATACACCTATTCATTTTGCCATAATCTCACAAGGGACTGAGTGTAGCTGTACCTTCTAAGAAGAGTAAGATGTGCTTGCAGTTGCTTGGGGTATGGGGTACCTCTAAATAATGCACAAAGATGGAAAGCAACACTAAATGGATCTTCACTGCCTGAGCTATAAAGAGGTTGGCTGCAAACACTGAGCACCCAATGCTATGCTCTGGCTGAGGGTACATCCCCATAGCTTACAGCAGCGAGTCTACAGCGAGTCGGACACATTTTATGGCACTAAAATAGCTAACAAAAGCCCAACCCCATCCATAGGCTTCAGAGTCCCAGCCCAACCCTGGACATTTGTACAAATATTTATAGTGCCCTAGCACAATTCTATAGACCCAGGTTCAGACTCACTCCTGCAGGCTGCCACTTGCTGCATAGATATGTTCCCTAAGAGGGATGATACAGTTCTTAGATGCATAAATTTGGGAATATTGAGTAGCAGTAGGGATGCGATATTGCCTCTGTATATAGCACTGGTGAGACTATTATTGGGATACTGTGTTCAGTTCTGGTGACCGCACTTCAAAGAAGTATGTTGAAAAAGGTTCCGAAAAAGAGCTTCAAGAATGAAATGAGGTCTGGAAAAATCTGCCTTACCGTGAGAGACTAAAAAAAAAAGCTCAATCTATATAGTTTATCAAAGAGAAGGTTGAGAGGTGACTAAATCTCAGTTTATAAGTACACACATAGGGAGATGCTTTCTGATAGTAGAGGGTTCTTTACACTAGTAAGCAAAGGCATAACAAGACCCCACAGTTGGAATCTAAAGACAGATAAATTTAGGCTAGAGATAAAGTGAAAATTTTTAACTGTGAGGGAGTTAACCAATGGAGTTTTAACAGTGAGGGAGTAAATACAATTTGCCAAGAAATATGGTGGAATCTCCATCACTTGACATTTTTAAATCAAGACTGGATGTTTTTCTAGGAAATGCTGCAGCTCAACTACAAGATATGGACTGGATAAAGGAATGACTGGACAAAGTTCTTTGCCCTGTATTAAACAGAAGGTCAGATTAGATTATCATAATAGTCCCTTCTGGCCTTAAAAATCAGTGAGGTATTCCTGAAGACCTATTTTTGCCTGCCTTAAAAAAACACCCAAAACAATATCTGTACTATTGTCAGGGAGCATGTATGAACATGTGGATCACTCAACTTGATGTTTAGACCCCTGCCCCCCCTTTTCTGCTCCTCTCATGGGAGGCCTATGGAAAAGTGAATCCTTGTATTTGGGCAGAAGGTGGCTGATTTCTAATTCATGCTTGTGCTGCTGGAGTTTTGTGATAGGAACCTACCAGTGCTTGCCAGAATTTGGCCCCAAAATATTCAATTTGCATTTAGATTTCCCCCAAGTATCAACATATTATCTCTGTTCCATTTAATGCTCTCTGCTGGTCTTAACAAGCCAAACTCATTACGGAGGATGACTAGGTAGCATCATAAGAGGATTTTGTGATTCATCCATTGTAGTGTGAGCACTGGCAACTGCCAGAATTCTAAATTGCTTCTCCATAATTAAAATGCTTGCCAGTGGTTTGACAGATTATCCTGAATCTAACGGAACCCCAATTTTTTAAAAAAGAGGATCAATCTCTGAAACTTCTGGAGAGTCTTTTGACTTGGTGGAATTTGTGTGCTCTCATATTTTAATTTTTTTAGTTTATAAAATCTGCCTATCAAGATGTTTGTGTGCAGAGTATTTTTTTAAATTTAAGAACATACATATATTCCTTAATTAAACTAATGTCAAATTAGTATTCAGGAAGCCACTCCTCCCTCTATAAACAGAAAAAATCTCATTCCTCCTTCTTAAGAGAAGCTTGAGAAAAATAGATAGGTTTTGCACACATTCCCTAAAGGCCTATAAACCACACTATGACAGATCAAGTGGGATAGGTAACAGAGTTTTCCCCCTCCACTCTTGGTCCCTAGAGATATAAATCTAAGAATTTCCATTTTAATAGGTTTAGGTGATCTAAAATTAGCAGAAAACAAAGAAGCTGTCACTAAGGCAGCCAAAATCTGTCAAAAAGTACTTTCTAGGCCAAGCAACTTTATTTACCCCCAGAGAAGGTATGGGAAGTCAGAATTACCTATGGCATAGAAATGCAATCTTCCATGTGTGTGAACTACCTTTACGTATCATAATATGAGGCTTCCTGTTTACATAATCTAATGTTTGAGTGGGTTTCACGAGTCGTTCCAGGTAGAATGCATTGGAAATAATCCAACTGGTCCATATTTGAGAGGAAGGATCACAATCTCCCTGCTAAGAAAAGATGGTGGGGGAGAGGGTAGGGAGGAAGAAGAGAAAAATCACTTTAGACACAGTTGCTATCTGGACATCCAGAAACAGCTCAGACTCTAACAGGACTACCAGTGAACTAGCATCATCTCTCTCAAGTTGAGGTTGACTTTTGCTCAAGCAGTTCATCCCGGGCTCAGATTTGGCTAGAGAGTGGGAAATCCAAACCATTTCACTGTCTGAGCCTGGAGAAACAAAATGTAGAGATTACTGTCATCAGCATACTGGTGGCAACACGATCCAAATACTGCAGAAAAATTCAGCTGCCCAATACACATCAAGCATAAGGGCTAACAGAAAAGACCCTTGTATTACATAGGAGAACCCTTCAGACTGCTCTTTTGGTCCTCTCTCCAAAAAGGAACTGAGCCTCTCATGCATCTTTCCCTGCCAGGATTGTAGATGGATCAACATCACCATGTTAATCAATTTCATCAGGGACAGATGTTTGACAGACAGTGGCTAGGCAATAGGTCTTTACAAAAAGACAGCATGGACACTTAACATGTGTCAGTGCCAGAAAGTGTCCATACTATACCCAGAACAAAACTAAAATGGATTGAAAGGAGTCAAGGGTCTCGCTGGTCCACAGATACTGCAGAACTGCACCTCCACAATCTGGTCAATAATCTTCCCCTCATTCCCATAAAGAAAGATTAGCAACAGGGTGTTAAATAGTTAAATGGCAAGAATATCAACACCATGGATTGCCTCTTGGATTACAGGCCAAACAATTGCTTGCTTTGAGAAATGCAGGCATGATTAATGGACTCCATATTTTCTCTGATAGATTTTGCCAGCCAAGAGAAGCATGGTTCCAAGTCACCCCTAGCCTTTCTAGAGGCTCTGAGTGAGACTGGTTAGAATCCAAGCAGAGACACTTTGACATTGTCAACAACTTAAATGGATCTGCTATCACAAAAGTGACTGAGTCGGTTTGAGCATGATCAGAATTATCACTAAGCAGATAGAAAGCTCTTCATAGTGAAAAATCTTTGACTCTCTGAAGAGAAACTACCTATATAGGCCACGCCACCCACTGCTCAGAAAGGTTTTACTGGGAACTGATCCAATGCCTATTGGAGTCAATGGCAGGGGTTCCCCCCCATTTACTTCAATAGGATTTGCATCAAGCCCTAAGTCAGGATTTTATAAACACCGCAGAGGAGGGGAAATACTCTAGTCACTAGTGATTCTCAAGCTTATTATCTCTCTCTCTCTCTCTTTCTCTCACCCAATGAATCTATATGTCTATATAATAAGCTCTCTGTGTACCACTCAGAAGTTAGACTGTTGGTTGAGTCAATGTGAAGCAATGGAAATAGCTGTAAGCATGGCTGAGTGCTCTTTTTGTTCCGAATATCACCAGGTTCTATAATTACTGGGTTTCAGCTGAAAAATTTTGCTCAGCTCTGATACACATACAAGCATGGGGATAATAGATTAATGTACAAGGATAAACTAAATTCAACTATAGGTTGGGACTTGCTCTTGTTCATTCTGCACTCACAGACACCTCCTGGAGAATGCTGGAAAGCAATCTTATTTAGAAACTGTTCTCGTAAGTGTTTGCGTTGGCTCCTGCCCTGTCAGCTTAGGACTTCAGTGCCCTGCCTGGTTTGAGCCAGACTCACTGGCTTGCTGCAAACCCAGGCCCAGGTCTGAACCATGTCCCCTAACAGCTGTAGGCTTAACTGAAAGCAGCTTACAGAGGTGTTCTCATTTTTAACACTTAGATGCCCAACTTTCAATGGGATCTAAACCCAAATAAATCCGTTTTACCCTGTATAAAGTTTAATTATTCACCCTCTATAACACTGAAAGAGATATGCACAGCTGTTTGCCTCCCCCCCTGTATTAATACATACTCTGAGTTAATTAAGTAAAAAATGATTTTATTAAATACAGAAAGTAGGATTTAAGTGGTTCCACATAGTAACAGACAGAACAAAGTGAATTACCAAGAAAAATAAAACACGCGAGTCTATAGCTAAGAAAACTGAATACAGATAAGATTTCACCATTTCCAGTAAGCTTCCTTTTACAGACTAGTTTCCTGCTAGTCTGGGTCCAGCAATTACTCACCCACACCCCTCATGGTGACTGTTCTTTGTTTCAGTTTCTTTCAGATATCCTTGGGGTGGAGAGGCTCTCTCTTTAACCAGCTGAAGATAAAATGGAGGGGCTCCCACAGGTTTAAATAGACTCTCTCTTGTGGGTGGAGACCCTCTCCTCTCTCCTATGCAAAGTCCAGCTCCAAGATGGAGTTTTGGAGTCACATGTGCAAGCCACATGTCCATGCATGACTAAGACCTCTAGGTAGAAGCCATTGTTCAAATGCTACCTTGAACATCCTCATGTAGACTTCTTATGTGGATTGGAGCATTCCAAGATCCATTGTTCCTTAAGTGCTTCTTGATTGGGTACTTAAATTCCTTTCTAAAGAAGCTGACCAAATGCCTTACAAGCCTTACTTAGAAATCAAGCAAGTATATAGCCAATGTTCATAACTTCAATTACAAAAATGATATATGTGTACAAATAGGATGAATAGATTCAGTAGACCATAACCTTTACAGAAATATGTTACACGGTACACGTAGCATAAAACATATTCCAGTTATGTCATATTCCCATAAAACATTATGGGATACATCGTCACAAATGGGATCTGTGTAGCTTAGCATTTCATCTCCTTTTTTCTCACCTGAAGTAATAATTCCATAACATGACAATTAGTTGATGTGGAAAAGATAATACAAACAAAGAATTATGACTCAAATAAGGAAAGCAGCAGGAGCAAAAAAAGCTCTTATCAAATAATAATCCTATTATTGTGCAAATGCCCTTGAATGCAGTCCTGAAATTCTTACTCAGATTAATCATGACATGGAATTCATTAGTTTTTTGTTGTTTTTTTTGTAACCTGATCAAGAGCTTCAATCATGTCAGCAGAGTTTCATGCACTATAACTAAAATGTTTAAAGATTTCCATAGGGCATGAGGCGGATTTAAACACATAGCAAGGATTCAAGAAGTACTGTAGTATCTTTTCCCTCCCGCTATGAAAAGCTTAATGAATTCATTGTTCTTTATGAAGAATACCACCCATGCTCACTTCCTCAGTGAAAAGACAAGACTGTCGATGATAACCAAATACATTCTTCTTGGTATCTTAATAGTACAGACCTATATGAGGGTGCCATGCAAGAAAGATATTGCTATGGCAATTACTCTATTTATTAACAGCTATTACTGTGACAATACCATCCCAGGCACATTGTTAGCAGTCAGGTTGGAAATGGCTGTGGGCATTTATCTGTGAATACTCTGCATAGTTGTCTGGCTTAATAAACTAAACATGTCATAACACTACACCAAGAACACCTCCTTTTTATATTATGAGGCTGTGCCTCAGTGGAAGGCTACTCCCTTCCTTGCAGCGCACCACAGCATTTGTGTATGGAGAGAAGAATCTAAAGACTAATAGCACACTGTACATCTGGCACTTGTAAATTACTGGTTCTGTAAACTACCATAAACAAGAGATAGAACCCTGAACAACTGTTACACAAATCAATCTCTGTCTGTTTAACTATCATCTCTACTGCCATATTCCTCCATAACCTGCAAACATAACATTCAATTAGGGAAGGCATAATGGGAGTTCTGAAGCTTAATTCTCCGGAATGAGAGTTTTACCTGCAGACTAAAAATTCTTCTGATTCTTAAAGGCTGATTCTCTTTTTATCCCCCACCATCCTAATTAGAGATCTTGATGTGACTTTTTATTTTTGTGTTTGATTTTCCATCCAAGAGGAGTTGATATTCATTGAATTAAGGGACAAATGCCATGGCCTAGAGCCCATACTCATCAGAATTGAGTAATCCTGGCAGGGGTTACTCACTTCTGACATGATAAATTTCTGTCTGTTTTGCCTCTCTGCATTCCCTGAGCAAAGATTTGCTGATTGTGTGTGGTGGTCGTCGTGGGGGAACAACATTAATTGAATGGAATGAATGAGAGATTGATAGCACTGTTTATCCACAAAGTGCAGCATGAATAGTGGCACTTTGCTGCATTGCCCCACCAATGGATCTCTACTGTAGTAATGAAAGTAGGTCATTTTTCTTGCCGTGCAGTCATGGCCCTCTGGAGCAGATTAAGTAAAATCCCTTATTCTACACAAAGATGAAGTCAGCACATGCTTATTTCAGTAAGGTCGCTTGATTTAGTTATTCATGGCCAAAACAGGATACCCAAAGTTAGGGTTCTGCCACGCTCGGATCACATCATATAAGGATCATGTTTTATATCCACAGTGACCTGAGGCAAGGAAAGGAGTTTATTGCATACGTGCTTTCCACTCCAGCTTCGATGTATCCAAGATGAAAGATTGCTAAAGAGGAAGAAGAAACCTGGGTGACGAAATTAGAGCCTTTTATTTATTAGAAGTTTCTACTGGTGTCCATCACCTGCATACTTTACATGTATAAAGCTGCCAAACAATTTTATAACAAACTTTTGTTTTAAGGAACGCCCCCTGCTCCGTAATTAACATCACATTGTTCTAACTATGAATACAAGATCTGACAGAGACCTGGCCAAGCAGACTGTACAATGACGTGAACAGAGGCAGAAATAGGTTAACACCTTTTGAAACCTAAACCTGAAGTTCCTTAAGCTCAAGCTCTGACAAACCACTTGACAGGAAGTGAGTTGTGAAAAAGTCTGTGGCCAATACACAGAGAAAACCCTGAAATGATAAGTCCCAGCTCAGATATCCTCTAGGAGTGGGCCCCGTGGATCATAATGCAAAGATGGATCAGAGAGAGAAGTGATTTCCCAGATCAGTGGATCCCAGAGATTTAAGGCTGCCTAAATAATCACCAACTCCTTGAGCTGTACTCAGAAGTGAAATGGTGGCCAACACAGAATGTGTTTATGATCATAGAGACAAGTCTTGCAAAATGATGAGCAGCTTTGAATCAGCACCCTGCAAAACGCACTCCATAGTGATGTCTCTGTAGGAAAGTTGCTGCAGTCTGGTCTATTTTAGTTTTTTATTTTTTTTTGTGTCCCCAAGTGGAGAAGAGTTCATAATAATAATATTCAATAAAAATAAAAACAGCACTGATGCCGGAGGCTTGTTTGGCATGCCAAAGGAGTCCAATGTCCAAATTTTCAGAGATGTTGAGCACCCACATTGCAATCAATGGCATGTACAACTCTAAGAATCAGGCATCTGGTCTTTACCTTAATAAATGAAAATTATAATGCCATGCAACAAGATTTGAGAAAGAGGTAACCCCCAAAAGGGAACTTCCCCATTTCTACTTGCAACTAATCATAGTTCTGATGTAAAAAGTAGGGCACTCAGAGAAAGATTGATGTTTTTAGGAAAGTACAAGAAAGTTCTTTGAATTCACCCTTTTCTCCTGCCACAAAGAGATGCAGATAATAAAATTAGTTTTAGACCAGGGATTCATTAGATAAGGCATTTTCCACTTAATAGTGCAATGAGATTCTGATCACAGAAATTGAATGAGATTGCCAATGCTTAAAAAAAAAAGAAAGAAAGAAAAATGCTTTCTATTCTGACTGCTTGACTTTTTAAACTCCAATACTTCAGTCTAACGTGTTTGGAGACATTCAGGGAAGACATAAAACATGACTTTTTTCACCTAGCTAACTTGGCACTTAAGCTTCAGAAGTGGCTGAACACTATCAAATACTTGGAGAAACACATTTTTTAACATTTGAGGACTACTGTATTTTGAGAGGCTAGAAAGGATTTATAATGGTCTATGAGATCTATTGATGAAAAGTGCAGTATAAGAGCTAAGAATTATTGATCATTAATTGGTGGACAGGGCACTGGACTAGGATTGAGAACCTCATTTGATTCCTAGCTTAGCTACGGATTTCCTCTATGACTTTGGACACGTAGCTTAAGCTAACCTGTGCCTCAGTTTCCCAAAAATGGGGACAGGATTCTCTTTACCTCAAAGGGCACCTGCAGTGATAGAAATCCATTTATGAATGTGAGGTTTTCAAGTACTACAGCAATGAGGGTCATATGTGTAGCTGGACAGATACATCTCTTTCTACAGGCCTTACCATCTTGATGAGGTGCATATAGATAAATTCAGAGATAAGACTGAGAAAGTCTAGAATAAGTTTAAATGGATGTAGCATGCCTTCTTTTGATGCTGTGAATGTGTTCATTGCACCAACTTTAACTTCACTCTAAACTCCATTGGGAATAAACAAAATACAATTCCCTCAGACTCATTTACCACATGTTGAGATTTTCCACATACCCGTTTCCTTGAACTACTTCTAATACCTGCAAGTTAAGCACTTTCCTTCCAAGTGGGAATGAGACGAAACTGATGTCATTTAGGAATGGAATTTCAATGGGATTTTTTCCAAACCTGAATAGTGATGCAACCCCTAAAGCAAGGAACCAAGCCTCACCCCACAGAATAGGAGTCATTGCGGTGTGGTGAGTGCAGAGCAGGCTTGCTCTCCAATTCTCCCCTCCACACCGGGCCAGGATTAGGGTTGCAGTGTCAGGGCAGAAGGTGCTGCTGAGGGTGGTCAGTGCCCTCTCAGCAGGGTGAGGAGGAAGTAGCAGATGAGGAAAAGGCCACTGACCTATGATTTTGTATTTCCCCCATGAATTTGGACCCTAGCTGGATAGCAAAAAAAAATAAAATAAAAATGCAGTTGGTGGGTCACCTTAGTAAAAGGTTTGGGAATCACTGTTGTAGATGGTCTCTAGTTATATCCTCCAAAAGTATATTCTGCACAATGTTAGATTAACAGGACCCAACAAACTGGAATGAGTACAGGAAGTTTCTACATTAAAAAACTAATTTTAGGTGGCATGGATATCAGAACTGTGAGAGTGAAGAATCCCTCCTCCTCCATGTCACAACCTGACCATCTGACTGACTTGTGAGCCTCTCTCACTGACAAACTGCCTGTAGCTGTCATGCTATTTCCATTACCATCTCTCAAGGCCTCTTATGAGCTCACTTTGTGAACCACTTCAAGTGGCTACTAACCTTCTCCTTTAAAAACAAACAATAGACCAAATCCTTCTGTCATAATTCATGTAAGACTCCCACTGATTTCAGTTCTTCCTGAATAATGACTGCAGTTTTGGTGCATTATCCTTCTGAGGAAACTCATTAGGAGGCTCTAAATCAGAAGGAATGTTATGCTTCTATGAAAAACACACAGTATTCAAATATCTGTTAAAGCAAATTAAGTGGCCTTTAATTATTTTTTAATATGCTGAAGATTTTGAGCCAAGTGCAGCTATAAAAATCAACAGGAAAGAATCCAATAGTAACATTATGGGTGTACATTTGGCAAATAAATACCCCAGGAAAGCATTAACAGTTAAAATTATGCATATTTCAGTTAACCACAGGCTAAATTGTTAATTTTCATTCTGATTGCATTACTGATACTATTCATAATGAAATTGGACAAACCCCTTGCCTTTCGATGTTATTTAATTGCAGACAAATATTAAGTGGATATCTCCTAATTCAATACACTTGTCAGTAAAGATATTAATCTATGATATTTTATTTAATTGGGCTGTCAGCAGCAATATGTCAAATTGGTGATGCAAGCAAGACGTCTCCATATTTAGGTGTTTTTTTCTGATTTTTATTAACACAATAGGTTGGACCACACACAAAACAACACCATCATATTAGATGAGTGTGTATAGATAAGGGGTGTATTTATCATTACTGTGCAGAAATCTGAGCAAAAATAGAAATGAGTAAAAATACAAAAAGGTCCTTCATGTTTAAAATGGTCCATTTGGGGCCCCATTTGGTACAGGAACTTATTTTGGCATCGCTCATTGAGAATGAGTAAGAAAAGAGAATGTGTACAAGAGTTTCCCAGCAAGTCGTAAAGTTGACTAAATTCTGTCAATCAAAATCTCTAGAGGCATTGCCATGGCTGACTATTCAACAATTAAAATGAGGAGCACACTGAAGTCAAATTTCCGCATTAGAACAGCACTATGGAAATAGCTGAAAAGAGCATTGTACCCTAAGGGAAATGACGCTGATTAATAACCAGCCAGTTTCTTTTGTTGAGGCTTTGGATGTCTGAGGCTAGGAGTACAATTCCCAGATTGCACAGACACACTCACGCTAGCTCACTAAAAATAGTTTAGCCATGGTACAGGCCATGGGCAGAGGCACGGACTAGCAGCCCCAAATACAAACCCTCCTGGACCCCCTTCACATCTATTTGGGGCAGCAAGCCTGTGCTGTTACTCACTGCTGCCCATGCTACTGTAGCTACATTATTTTTAGCATGTGAGCTCAGATGAGAGCCCCTAGCTCCAAGGGTAGATGTAGCCGGAGGCATTTAAAAGTGCCTGAGTAGAGGGGTTCTAATCCAGACGGTCAGGGTCCTTTTCCAAAATTAGTTTTCATGTACTGCTATTACTGATCTATTATTGAAATCTTCTTATTGCAGTAGTGCCTAGAGACTAACCAATTCAGGGTTGCGTTGAACAGGACACCATACAGATTTAAAATAAATACATTTTAAAAAATAGCTTCAAAGAGCTTACCAAAAAAGACAAGACATAACAGTTGGATGAGAAACAAGCAGGTCAGGGTTGAGGTAAGCATGTTCGCATGCAGGTGCTAATGGGTCATACGGTCAAACTAGTATGCCTAAAGTATCTAAATGCTTGTTGAGATTCCTGAATTCTATTTAGGTGGCTAATTTTGCCTTTTGACCCCTAATACAGGTATTTTGTTGCCTACATACAGCTTTAGGTATCTAACTAGGCACTTGGATTTGAATATTGACTCACTAGAAACTACATTAAGAGGTTAGTTATTCCTGCTGAAACAACATTGACTGTCATGACTCATTCAAAAAAGCACAAATGCTTTTGATCACTAAGTACCAGAATGATACTGCACAGCTTCCTCGGAATTCTAATATTCCTGATAAGTAGGTCAATAGAGTACTTGAGAGAAATCTAACATTCCATTTACTGCAGTCCATTAGGATAATAGTATGTTTTGTTTTTTAAACGAAGATTGACTATCCATAAGGCATAGTATAGTTCCTTATTATTGGAGCCAGTAAAATTAGGTTGCTTTTCTGATATTTCATTTTTCATACAGAAGGATCATATAGCTGGCCCTTAAAAGAATCCATCAAGATAATACATCTGTATTTCAGTGACATTTAGGGCAGTGCTGAATGAATATTTCCAGAAAGTTTATTAAAGCCCCTGTGTATGCTCTATTTCAGGATTGGGAAGCAAACCACTAGAGAACAACAAAGAGTCCTGTGACACCTTATAGACTAACAGACGTATTGGAGCATGAGCTTTCGTGGGTGAATACCCACTTCGTCGGATGCAGGACGGGGTATTCACCCACGACAGCTCATGCTCCAATACATCTGTTAGTCTATAAGGTGCCACAGGACTCTTTGCTGCTTTTACAGATCCAGACTAACATGGCTACCCCTCTGATACTTGACACTAGAGAACAGCATGATATGTCTATGTAAAAAGCTATTCACAAAGGTTTACCATCAATCAGTGTGATCAGCATCCCAGGCCAAAATCTTTTTTTTTTTTACTTCTATTTCTAAGCAAATACCTTGTGTCTTTGAAATGAAAACTTTACTGTTTTGGGCAGTCTTGGAGCATGGCTCTTCATCTTCACATTGATAATATGAAAAGGAACCCCCTTAAATTGAAGAGTCCAAAGTTAGCAGCTTTAACTTGGATCAGTGTCTCGGTGTCAGCTGCAGAGGTAATTACAACAATTTGCCAAAGTGCAAAGGGTAAAGAAGTCCAAGTTGGTTAGACTGGCAAATCAAGGAGAGAGGAGGAGAGCTTGAACCACTTTAACTTACACCTTTTTACATCTGCCTGTTAGGGACATAGGAAGAAAAGCTACTTTCTTCTTGCCTCTGAAACGATAGATGTGGAGATAAGATTTCATTTAAAAATAAAACAAAACAAAAAAACCCCTTTTACTTGCAGAGACAACCTCAAAGTCCATTCTGATTGATAGGGAGGTTTATCATTGGAAAAAGTTATCCACCTTAATTGCACAAGCCGTTGGAAAATTAAAAGTCATATTCAAAGGGTAGAATTCATGATTAGAAATTTGTTCTACTTAAAAAAAAAACCCAAACAAACAGCGCTTACCTTGTAGGATGGACAGTGGGAGAAAATTAAAAATAATTTTCCATTTAGATAAGGTGAGGGAGGAAGAGGCTCTTCCTGGTCCCCATCCATCCCATTTCCTTGTGAGTCCCAGTACCTCTTTCCTACAGATTTAAAGGTACTAGCTTGTGAGGTGATCTTAAAATGTCTTGCTGGGGAAAAATTAAAAACCTAGGCCCTGAACTGAATAAAGTATCCCAAAATGCAACAGATAAAAATTACGGATAAGGGTTTTTTTTAGTGATTTACAAGCGTGATGCTAAAAATCCCCTGAAAACCCATGTTTGGAAATAAGACTATGCCGACATTAGGGTCAGGTTGTCTCCCCTCATTTTTATAGGCATAGAAAAGTTGAGGTTATGTTAATGAGTAATTTAGGATAATCCATGTATACTGAACTACAATATTAAAAAATGAAGAAAATTGCTAAATGGTAGAAAATAAGGGTTACATTTTGTTAGTTATTGTTGATATAATGTTAATGATTTGTAACACAGGAAAATGAAATTACGTTTAGATAAATGTATAACTGTGTGTGTGTGTAGTGTTCGATTACATATTCATTAGCTTTCCTCCAATCAATGTTATTTGGAAAGATATTTAAAAAAATGAGTAAAAAAGGCCCCAAATTGGAGAATACCAGCGAGGTACAGGTGACCACAAAACAGTGGCGAAGAGCTTCCCAGTACCCAGTAACTTGGGCCCCTATCTGTTCTGGCTTATCTGTTATACATGTCTGATAAGACACTATAAGGAACAATGATTTTATGTGACAATTTCTAAATAAAAGGTAAAAATTGATTAAGCTTAAGTTGGGTGGAGTTGTGCCTCGGTTTCCAACCTTACAGTCTGTAGAAGGCGCATCCGTGTGTGCATGTGTTTATATAGAATGGGTAGGGTTGGGCTGAGAAAAGCATGGAATTTGCAGGAGCACTGGAGAGCAAAGATAGGAAGATTTCAATAGAGGGGCAATATAGAAGGTGAGCTCCTGCAGCCCTTAATCAGTTCATCAGGGCACTCAAACCACCACCACCACTTTATCCATGTCCCAGTAGAGTTGCAACAAAGTCACATTCCAAAGGTTGATTTAGATCTAGACTGTGAAACCCTTGTTTATATTATGGGTGAGTGAGAAAATTACGCCCCCCCCATTGAAGTCAGTGGGACTATTCAATTTGAGTAACAGTATCTAGCTTTTAGGAAGCTAGATATAATATTTCCACAGTTTAGATTAAGGGTGTCTGTTCAATTGGATGTCTAAGCTAGGCAAGTCAGGGAAATTGGGGCCAGAGCCTCAGCTAGGGTAAAGCAGCATAGCTCCACTCACTATGCCAATTTACACCAGCTTGTTGACTTGATTAATTGACCAACTGTCTAATTCTGATTCATGCGTGCCTAGCCTGGAAGGTTGTTTGATGCTCTTTTTGGCAAATACAAGTGTAAATTCACAGCCTACAATTTTGGGCATCTGTAATTTAACAGATGAGAAATCCTTTGTATGAAGGATTGTGTTCATAGTTTTAAATAAGATCTTTTAGGAAAATAAGTTAATTAAAAATATACAGCACTTCTGCATTTGAACTGTTGACTCTTGACAGAGGAGCAGAGCACTTGTCACCTTTGAAGCTGAAAGAGGTTTCCTATAGGTACACAGCAGTAGAATGGAGAAGTCTATTGTTCTCTGTGTGTGTATGAAAAGTCAGTTTTCAATTATGTGCATTCTGAAGTGCAGCATTAGAAACAACTTATTTGCACCAAGACAACCATTCACAGTAATGGAATCCTGGCTGGTTCCCCCCTATTTGAAAGCATGAGTTGTGTCTTAATGCTCTCTCCTGAGCCAGAGTATTTTGGGAGAAATTCTGTGGAAGTGTAATCTTACTTCAGAATTTCCTGACTTTCAGATATTTGATTTTATTGCAGTTGCTGATCTCTGCTTGCAAACTGAACAAAATTTCATTTTTGGCTGGGAATAGACTAGACAACTAAGTAGTCCTTTCCATGCATAATTTTTGTAAAAACCATGGTCATTGTGGGTGCAGTCCACATTCCTGAGTGCTAGTAGTTATATGATAGTTTAAATGCATTGCAGTTATTTTAACTTCCTCTAATTATTGCTCATTTGTAAGCATGTCTAGTGAACTCCACTAATGACTAACGAAAGCCCCAAAATAAGGAGAGGGCTAGTTTTACACAATAGCTTGTTTCAAAAGTACTGTGACATTTTTGTTAGACAGTCATAGTTCTATTATTGCTTTGTGTATATTGGGATTTTTCTCACTTTTTTTGGAAAATGCTACTGTTGTAAAGGTCAAATATAAAACCTTGAATTTAGCTTCTTCCCTGAGCTTAGCTGTCCCTACAGTTTCCCTTGAGGGCCTCATCTGTCCCTGGCTCCCTCTCTAAAGAGCTACTCCTAGTGTTTAAAGTGTGCACGCAGGGTGGGGAGGGAGAGGGGATCACAGACCCTGCAAAAACATGGTTTTAGTCAAGTGGGGTCCCAGACAGACAAAGCCCTGACTTTTCAGTCCACTTTAAGCACTGGCTACTCCCGCTTACTTATAAACTAGGAAACTTTAAACAAACCAAAGCTGGCTAGAGTAGCAGCAGAAATTCAGCAGCTTTAGGTAAGATTCAAATACCTGCTTAGAGATGGGTAAACAGAAGGTTCCTGACACCCAGTTACATCTTTCCCTACAGAACAAGATTCAGGGCATGGCTACATTAGGGAATTTACAGCGGCACAGCTGTACTGATGCAGCTGTGCCACTGTAAATTCTCCAATGTAGCTGCTCTAAGCCAACAGGAGAAAGTCCTCCCATTGGCTTAATTACTCCAGCCCCTCCCCCAACCCCCCCATGAGCAACAAGTAGCTATGTTCATGGGAGAAGCTCTCCTGCTGTCATAGCGCTGTCCATACCAATGCTTGTGTCAGTATAACTTATATTGCTCTGGGGGGTGTTTTATTCACACCCCTGAGAAACACAGTTATGCTGTCCTAAGATGTAATGTAGGCATAGCCTCAGGATGTATTGGCCTTTATTTTCTCCTGTGCAGTCTACTCAAAACCCAAGTCCTGAAGTGTCATGTTGTTGCTAGTAATGGTTGGAGCTGTTACCAATTTCTTCGCTGTCTGTGGTGCTTCTTGTGCCAGGCCATGAGCCAGATTTGAGATCTCATGCTCCAAGTATGCTCTGGAATCCAAGAGATGAAAAGTGCTTCCAAGGTTCTTCTTAAGGCAACTGGCCAGGACAAGGAGCAGGACACCCCTTCCTGGAGTCACTGCACCTGTCCCCTTCCATTAAGGGAAATTACAGCCTAATACTTGTTTTGATTCCAGTCAGTCTCTTGGAAATAGGTGGGTACCATTTCCTGTCCCTTATCTCAGTAGGGTTGAAGTACTAATCTTTTACCAGCCCTCTACATAACAGTTTAAGCTCCTTTAATAGGAACCAAAAAGCTGCCCTGAAGAGAATCCCAGTGTCAGATGCAGGAGCTGAATTGACTTCAATAGAACTTTTGTTGACCTACACCAGCAACGCAGGGCCCTGTAACACCATGCTGGAGTATTGGCTCGGTACTCAAAGAAATACCAAATCACAAAGTTTAACCAGAAATGAACCATTCATTTAAAAAAAAGTTTACAAGATCTGAAGGCATTCTATCTGAGTCTGCGACAAAGATTTCATTAATCTTGTTTCTTTCCAAGTTGGTCATCCATATATCAGATGATGATGATGACATTAAAGATGCAAACCATTTCCATTAGACTCAGACATAAAAGAGTGAGATTTAGGAAAGTCATATCTCAGCACACACAGAGAACAAAGCAAAGGATTGCATGCTTCATCTTAAAATGAAGCAAACATCAACATTCTTCAGATACCATTCTCTATCCCCTCAATCTCAGTTTTTCCAATGTCAAAAAAATTACTGACTATTTTCCCCTTTGTATAGCAAAAGATCTTTACTGGCTTGAACAGCTGCAGTTTGCCCAAAAACTGCCCCAAGGGTGAATGGTAGAGTTGGCCAGGTTGAGCAAATAATGGGAGGTTGTGAAATATAGATTAGCTGGTGCCAAGCTTTTTGAAAAGCTGGAATTTTTCCTGCCCTCTGACTCTCTCATGTACTTTTGCTCACAAACTTGATAAAATTAAACTGGAGGAAGAGGGGAGGGATTTTCAAAGAGACAGTGGGAAATTGGGCCCCTAACTCTCCTTTGCATCTCTGAACATCTTCTCCAGAATACTTAATACCATAACCTCACATTTGCTGGGATGAGATTTGCTTCAGCCAGTGTTAAGCATTAAAACAAAAGTGTGGCCCAAATCACTGAGATTTGTACATTTGAAATAGATACACTTAAAATAATGGCAAACATTTCCCAAAGATGCAAGCAAAGACTCATCTGGAGAAAGACAATACTTGCCATATGCATTTCATTTTCACTTTAATCAACCTATAACACTGAAGAGAAGATGGATTGATTCATGTTTTTCTATTTTAGTAAAGGTGTATCTAAGGATGGGACACAGTAGCTCACTTATTGGTTTGACAGTCAACATTTACCTTCCATACCTTGCTAACCACCCCACATTCCACCTGAAGCATAGATGATGGAACTAGGGGTGTGGGGAGTGCTGCAGAACCCCCTGGCTTGAAGTGTTTTTCATTATATCCAGGGTTTACAGTTTGGTTCAATGGCTCTCAGCAGCCCCACTATACAAATTGTTCCAGCTCCCCTGACCCAAAATATTCAAGAAAAGAATCATGAGACAGGTCCCCCAAAAGTCAATCATTAGACTGCTTTCAAAACCATGGGATTTTGAAAACACATTTGAAGTTTTTAATTGTTTGCCTTCTGGTACTGTGTGTTTAAGGTTCATGTTTTCCAGGAAAAGAAGGGCTAGCACGGTCATTAAAAAAAAAAAAAAAAAAAAGCTCAAATTCTCTGGTATTAACCCAATTCCAGTTGCTGCGGGGCTTCAAAAACCTGACAAATTGAAAGACTCACTAAAATTATGAGCATTGGAAACACTGATCCAGATAGGTAGCTAAAGGTGAGGTTCATTATTGGAAGGGGGCGGGGGACTTTCTGAACTTATTTTTGTGCTTAAAGCTACTCCGCTTGGTTTCACTTTACAACTCCGAAGAATGTTGTAGCACTAGGTATCTGAAGAAATTAAGAAATCCAACAATCCTTAGAGTACTCACACAGAAGCACCTGTTGCCCCTAGAACGGTGACAGGCAGTTCCACTCGCAAGAGAACGCTCCTTCGGCCTCTCTCCATCCACCCCCACCCAAACACAGCCTGTGGGAGAGAGGCAGATTACTCCATCACCATCAAAATAATGGAAAAAAAGGGGGGGGCGAGGACTGACAACTTAATCAACACCATTTTCATAACAGCTATGTCACACTAAATTAAGATTGTTCCATTTTATTCTTACTGGATTTACAAATAATGGGCTCAATGGTACATGACCTCGCACATGCCAGTGAGCTGCTGCACACCCTGAATTCCAAAGTATACTCATTACCCATAAGAACAAGGCTCATTATAATTAGCAGCCTTAGATCAACTGCAAAGAAAGTTATATCTATGGACTCTGCCCCCAAACCCGCAGTGAGCTCTGCAAAGGTGTACCCCTGTGCCTTGTGGACCTCACTGAAGAACTGGAGTGTCTATATGTTTATTAATATCTTTACAAATCACACAAGAGATTAATGGGGTGACCCATTTGGGGAAATAAGATCAACAATATCAGCCTTGAATGCCTAAAGTTCAGCTCCTAAATAAATGTTCTAATTTTCAGAGGTGCTGAACAGCCACAGCTACTCTTGACTTCGCCCATACCTCTCACAGAAGTCAAGGGTGGCTGCTCCCTACCTCTGAAAATTAGGACACTTATCTAAGAGCCTAAGTAAGTATCATACTTGTCAACACTGACCTGTGCACTATTTTCATTTAGCTAACCCCTCCACACACACCAAAGAGTCTCTTCCCACTTCTCAAAGATTTCATAGAGTACTGAAGAGATATCTGATGAGTAAAACTCATTTCATTACATTTACATTAACATCAAGTTAACATTTCTACAGAGGTTATCACCATGGTACTGTAGAGAATATAAAGCGTTTAATGAAAGATTTAAACTACTCTGGTCAAGTGAACAAAGCACTTTTTCTAAGACATTATCGTTTTAATTGTTTATTCAAACTGTAGTTAGGGCAAATAATTGAGGATTATAAAAATGGCTGAATTATTCAGACAGTGGTGTCATTTTGCAGATCAGATCTGAGACCGTTTTGTAAATTTAGAGGAATGTAATTTTTAAAGGACATACAGCAGTGCAGAATTGTCAACTTTCACTAGTGCAGTAGGAGATTTTTCTGATTACAATTACAAAGTCGGTTATATTGTAAGGCCAAAACTTAAAGGATCCAATTCCAATCTAATACATGTGTAACTCCACAGATGTCATGGCATTAGCAGTGTTAAACCTGCTAAAGCAAGATCAGAAATATTCAGTGTGGAAGAGTCAACACATTTGCAAACAGAGTGCAAAAGCTCTTGCAGCCTCCCTAACAAAGCCTCAAGATTCCCCCCTGCTAATTTATTTGTACTTTGTCCATGGCAAGATCTTGAAATGAGCAGAATTCACATCGTCAATCCAGCCCTGAAAATAGCTTAGCCTATAACCTGAGCCCCTGCAGCAGCACCAGCAAGTGTGAAGGGGCAAAACTAAAAAGGTAGAAAAATTGGTCCAGGGTAAAGACTGCTGAAAATTCAAATTATTTTTCACAAACTAAATTCTAGTTTCCTTTGTTGTTTGGTTTAAGCCAAGGTGTTTTGCAGAAATTTTGTTGCATTGACAGTTTAAAATTGTTTTGTTTTTTGACAGTCCCCCCAGTAGCAGTTATTCTTCCCTTTCTTTCATTTTAACTCCCCACCACCGACAAAAAGCTTGGCAATTTTTTCTTCCACCTAGTTGTAGTGAGAACACCTACATTCAAGAAGTCTGAGAAAACTGCCATAGAAGGGGTTCCTTAGAATCAGAGTGGAGACATTACTGGGCCCTGTTGGGAAACCTATGCTACAAACACTGTTCCGTGGATATAAGCACTGGATGTCAGCCTTCACAGCTGTCAGGATAGTATCAGACTTAAATGACCTTACATATAAAGAAAATATTTATATTTAAAACACAGCATATCTGGCAAACAGAACTAGGACTTTCTATGCCTTTCTTTTGAATATTGCTAGTTTTTAAATGAACAGTCTTGGTCTGCTTATCTAAAACACATATTAAGTTGTCAAGGCTTAACAACCCATCCTTTTTGTACAAAATTTTAAACATAACACATCTGTTCAGTTTGGAAGGCAGTAGGCAAAAAGCATTTCAGTAAAACAGGACAAATATTTTCTCAAATTTTATTATCTGTTTAAAATCATTCATATTTTACCAGGCTTTATAATTGGGATAAAAACAACTAAAGTTTCCAAATCACGTAGCAATGGACACTTATATTAACTCTGACTTAGTCACCCGGAAAACGCTGTAGGAGAGAAGAGAGAACTGTACATTTGCCCTTCCATAATTAGAAATTAGTAAAAATCTCATTGAATGAGTGGTAAAGTTCAGAGTGTGTTTTATAGTAGCTAGTGAATATTTTTCCTAGAGACAAAAGATTTGCTAGGTGCTTTACAGAGCAAATAAAAAATGAAAAACATGGTAAACTCTTCAGGACACAAGCAATCTAAATTGTAAGGACGCTCAGCAATTGACATAGTACAAACGCATGGTTACTCAGATCCATACATCTTTATGATTCCATTATATTTTAGAACAGAACAACATACTTCTTGATGGAATTAAGTTCTTAAGAGAAGCCGGTGGCTAGGTGAATAGAAATTAATGACCCATCCAAGGGCTGAATGCAAAGGTCTGTGTGTCTGGTTGGATTCTGCTTTGTGCAGGACCAGAAGAGTTTCATGCTATTTCTAAGCCTCACCCCATCATACAGCCATCTGTACCGTGGCCCCAAAGGGCCACTGTAACTACCAGAAATCCCTGGAATTTCCACAGTGCTCAGGCCAAGTGTTCTTTTCCAGGGATATACTCACAACTCATCACATGCGTTGGAGAACTGTGGAGAGTGCTGAAGAAGAGCTGGTCAAAGTGTGATTTTTTACAGTTCATGAGAAATTTCATCTTTTCAAAATTTGGATTTGTTCTGAATCAGAAGCCATCTGGCCTAGGAGTCTGGAAGCTTGGTCTCTCTGCTGTCCAGCCCTGCCAGGACAGTCCTCATGGCAGGGCTGGAGACCCTGGGAGCCTATTCCAGGACTTTCAGGGTCCCAGCTCCACAGCAGTGACCCTGGAAGCTAGAGCCCACAGGGTTTCCAGACTCCTTGTTGTGGAGCCACAAACCAAGACCCTATTACAGTCATGACTCCTAGGGCTTCCAGGCTCTTGGTTCCATGAGAGTGAGCCTGCAAACACTAGCATGATGGAGCTGCCCAGAGCCTGGGGTCCCCGGGTTCTGTGGCAGACCACATGGCAGAGCTGCCCTGGAGTCCATTAGAACCCTGCCAGAGATTTGATGAAGTTCGTCAAACACAACTTGCTTTTGCAAGAAAAATTCAGGTATGACAAATTGGCATTTTCCAATAAAAAAAAATCTAGCTGGAAAATCCACCCCCCGCTCGCCTGCCTTCCTTCCAAACTCAAAATATGCCTCCATTTCCCTGCCTTTCTTAGCCACCCATGTCCTAGCAATTTGGTCCCTGCTACATCCCATTCTTCCCAACCTGAGGGGAGGGTCAGGAACCAGGAGCAGGAATAAAATGTCATTCTAAGATCAAACACTAAGGAGTGTAGGAGAGAACATGGGTTTTGATGAAGAGAAGCAGAATTCACTTCAGACAAGGGTCTTAAACACTGTAGTCAGGCACCCTCTGTTGTGGCTAGCCCAGTGCTATTTCAGTAAAAAAAAATCCTTAGAATTAATCTGTTCCCAGTTGTTTAAAAGCTGGTATGTAAATGGAGTTTTCATACATCATTTTTACAATCCTGCCTTTGTGGTCTCCCTAATTTCCAATCCATGTTCTCTTTTTAATGTTAACAGCTGTGAATACAAGTTAACATTTCTTCCCTCTACATTATTAGCAGAATTATCAATATCCTTTCAGGAATGAATAGTCACATTATTCCAATGCTGGAAAAATACCCTGTTTAATGCATATTCGATTTTGAAGTCTCATGCAGAGAATTCTTCCCAGACCTTAGGCAATTTAGCATCTCCAGATCTTTGATCTTATGTGCTTATCAATACTTCACTTTGTCACATACAATGTTCTGAGTAATGAGAGAAAAAAGCTAAAATGTTTTTCATCTCAGTTTTGTATAGAAGTTCAGTTGGAGGCAATGAAGTTGTTCCATACTGAGTAATTAAACAATAAATCCAGAATCAAAGAATTTGAGCTCTTTTCACTTGTAGCTGATTGCATGCATTCCTTCCAAACCCAGTTAAAGCTTCTTAAATTTTCCCCAAAGTGACTGCAAAAAGATACTCAGAAGCTTAAATATTTAATAGCACACTTCTATAATAAAGTATGAAGTCACAAATTTTTAAATAAAAGCAACAAAGAATCCTGTGGCACCTTATAGACTAACAAACGTTTTGCAGTATGAGCTTTCGTGGGTGAATACCCACTTCTTCGGATGCAAATTTTTAAATGTGAACTGCTGTGAAATGGACTGGTAAGGTTTTCTTGTAGCTGAACAACAAGAGTAAATTAACAATGTAATAAGAATGGCCATACTGGGTCGGACCATCTAGCCCCGTATCCTGTCTTCCGACACTGGCCAATGCCAAGTGCTTCACAGGAAGTGAACAGAACAGGTAATCATCAAGTGATCCATCCCTGTTGTCCATTCCCAGCTTCTGGCAAACAGAGGCTAGGGACACCATCCCTCCCCATCCTGGCTAATGGCCACTGATGGACCTATCTTCCATTAATTTATCTAGTTCTTTATAGTTTTGGCCTTCACAACATCCTTTAGTAAAGATTTTCACAGGTTGACTGTGCGTTGTGTGAAAAAAACAACAACTTGCTTTTGTTTGTTTTAAACCTGCTGCCAATTAATTTCATTTGGTGACCTAGTTCTTGTGTTATGAACATGACTAAATAACGCTTATTTACTTTCTCCACACCAGTCATGATTTTATAGACCTCTATCATATCCCAACCTTAGTTGTCTCTTTTCCAAGCTGAAAATTCCCAGTCTTATTACTCTTTCCTCATATGAAAGCTGTTCCATACCCTTAATCATGATTGTTGCCCTTTTCTGAACCTTTTCCAATATATCTTTTTTTTTTTTTGAGATGAGGTGACCACATCTGCACTCAGTATTCAAGATAGGGGTGTACCGTGGATTTATATAGACACAATGATATTTTTGTCTTATTACCTATCCCTTTCTTAATGATTCCCAATAGGTTGATATGAAAGTCATTTTCCTAGGGTATTCCATGACTTGGGGAATTCTATGTTCTCCCATATTGTCAAGGAATAGGCACAATGATAGTCTCAGAAAGAGCACTCACAGGATCAATTGTACCACCACCAGTAGTTGGACCAGGGACATTTATAAACACAACTCATGAAAGCCTTCCAGTTCCAAATGACAATATGGTCCAACCCTATTTGAAAACATTGACTCTAATGTGTATCAAAGCATTTTTTGATGAAAGTTTGCTTGTTGACCAAAATTCATTTTCAGTGAAAATTTTTATTTTGGTCAAAGATTTGGATTTTTATGAAGATTTTATTGAAAATATTTCAATTTTGTTTGAATTAAAAAAAACACCATGAAATGTTTCAAAGACAATTTTGAAGTTTCCTGCACAAAAGACATTTTTCTAACTATCTCTGATACATATGATTTAACCCCTCATGACCTACCTTGAATACTGTCAGACATTAATTTCTAGTTTGAATTGTAAAGATAGTAATATGCTGTAGAGAATAATCCTGCAGTACCAAGAGCTGTACTAGAAGACTTACAAATATTTAAGTACGTTTGTCTAGTCTATTTTAAATTTACCACAGTGATTGATTTGCCCTATTATTGTATGCTTCACAACTTGCATACGATTGGGAAATATGGAATTTGTTCAAGAGCAATATTTTCACCTCAGTTATGATGCTACTTATGTTAGCACCGATAAATCTTGAAGTGGTTTGGCTATTGTGATTGAAATATTGTTTTACAAAGTGATTAAACCACTCCCTCACAATCAGTGGGTTACCCTGCGGTGAGCGATGTTGTAATACACTGAAGTGACTCCACTGAAGTAAAACAGTACCCCAGATTTTCATCAGCATAACAGTGAATTAGGCAAGTGCATAAAAGTGACAATTTTTAAAGTATATGTTTGTATGAAATATATTAATATACACTACACCCAGATTACTGCAGCTATTTATATTTGGAATGATTTTTTGGGGAAATCCACTTATCCCTACAGCTTCAGATTGCTGGTGCAAGTAATGCAAGCATAAGCTCTTTGGGGCAGGGAACATTTGTTACACCTTTGTACAATGTGCAGGTCCATGACTGGGGCTCCTCAGTACTACTGGAAGACAAATACTAAAATAATTCCCCAGGTAGTTTCCTGCTGGGAGCTGCAGGAGCTAGTTCTTCCAATTCCTTTGGGAGAGTGGTCATAGTTGCACCAGTATAACGCTGGCATGAGAGAACAACAGGTTTTAATACTGAAATCTTATTCTGAAACTTATCCTTAAAGGAGCTGTCCCTCTGGATTCCCAACAACCCTAAATTGCCACTTGAACTCAGTTCTCCAAACACTTGAGCTGACTGTGTCAAACAGTCCAATGATGTACCATCCTTAGATCTCCTAGTATGCCAATAATGTGAAGCAAATATTTACTTTATGTTTTGCATTTTAAATATCACCTGCTACCCTTGGAAAGCTTGGAAGAGTTTTACATACAAACAGGTATTTTAGCACTACATCTCTAGTACAGGGGTAGGCAACCTATCTCACGCGTGCCAAAGGCAGCACACAAGTTGATTTTTCAGTGGCACTCACACTGTCTGGATCCTGGCCACCAGTCTGGAGGGCTGGGTGTTTTAATTTAATTTTAAATGAAGCTTCTTAAACATTAAAAACCTTGTTTACTTTACATACAATAGTTTAGTTATATATTATAGACTTATAGAAAGAGACCTTCTAAAAACGTTAAAAATGTATTACTGGCACACGAAACCTTAAATTAGAGTGAATAAAGGAAGACTCTGCCACGCCACTTCTGAAAGGTTGCCGACCCCTGCTCTAGTACCCGAGGCTCTTGTAAACTGGCATTTTAAAATTAATCTTTAGAACACTAGGAGCCAAAGAACATAATTGCAAATTGCATTTTAAGAGTTTACCATTGAGCATGTTTGTAACTATGAAACACTATAAACAAGGTCATGTTTGAGGAAATACTAAAGGGAAAGAGATGTGACCTTAATGAAGGTTCTTAGTAAAAAAGCAAGTCGTGCTGAGTTCACAGAGGCAAACTAGCAGAATCCAAACCCAGGTTTAATCAAAATAGCGCTATATAGTAATAGTTCTTACAGTTAATTAACTGTTGCCATCATCTCTTAAGCTCTAGACAACAATATAATTATCTGAAAGGACAAAAATAGGTATTAAGAACTGCAGTAAGTTGTCCAACTGGCTGTTTTAAATAATTACCTGCTAGTACAGAAGAATACTGGCACTAAAATTAAAAGTTTAACTCATTATGAAGCACAACAACAACCACCACCATGTTTTTATAGCGGTGTGACAGTTCATGATTGTTTGCTCCAGCCACGATGAATTCCTTTTACTATATTTGAAATGGATTTTTGAGTATGTTATGTGTACATGCAGGACCACATATGGCTCAGACACTTACATTAGATTTAACAGAGTTTTCAAGCAAGTTTCACAGGCACCTGAGGTCCATAGTGTATTATCCCACATTATCAATTTAAGAAATACTTCCTTCATAAATTGATTAAGTACTAAAATAATTTCATTTACATAAGCAAAAAAGGCTTTCTAATGTTTGCTTTTCTTGAGAAGATGGGTTATCCTAAGAACTGAGGCCAAGCAAGACCATTCCAATGAAATTAAAGATTTTTCAAATCCTTAGAATTGCCTACAACAAGGTAAATGACAACAACAATGCAAACTTTGTAGATTATATCCTTTGGCATGAGGGGAAGGTATGGACTTTAATGTTCTAATGGATAAAGCCATAAGCTAAAGTACAATCATCAACAAGGAGAACACACTAATTGATTCTTTCTCTTTCAACCCAGGTTAATTCAACATAACAACCAAACAGTAAGAAGATTGTTTCCTCCCTGTTCAACAGAAAGTATTTGTATTATTATGGAAGGAGTCACCAGGTGCTGCTGATATACATGGTCTGCCAAGAACTTTTTCTTAGAGTACCAAAAAAAAAAGTGTTCAGTCTTAGGAAGACTGTAAGCACTTAGGACTCACCTCTGCAGCACCTCCTGCTGGTCATCTCTGGGAATTAGCTCAACCCCAGCTCCAGTGCGCCCTCTGATGGCTGATGTCTCACCTGCCTCAGGCCCCGTGTCCCTCCTGGACCCCAGTGCCCCTTTACCTCCGTGTTCTTTCCCAGCAATACCCACTCTCTGGGTCTCCCCTCCCCGGGGAACCCCCAACCCTCTATCCCACCTGCCTCAGTGGCTACTGCCAGTCATCATCTAGCTCCCATTCACTGGGGCAGACTGCAGTGTAATGGCCACTCATCATTGGCAAGGGGGTTTGGACCAGCTGCCCCTGCCTAACCCCACACTGCACCTCTACAACCCCAGTACCTGCTTGGGCCTTTAGCAAGGCCCACAGCCTGAGGATTTGCCAGGCTGGAGCTCCCCAGCTCCTCTTGCCTTTCCCTAGCACTGCTCTACTCCCAGTACCCTGAGCTCCCAGGCAGCCAGGTCCTTCTCTCTCCAAGGCTGGAGAGAGACTCTCTACCTTCTGGCCCTGCAGCCCTTTTATAGGGCCCAGCCTCACCCTGATTGGCTGCCTCTCAGACTTTTTTGATTCGCACTCAGCCCCAGCCCTTTCTAAGAGCTGCCTTTTAACCCTTGCTGAACTGGAGCAGGGTGACTGCTCCACTACATTTCAGATGTTTGATGTAGATTTTCAGAGCTGTACTGATATCTAAAGATGTGCCATTTCTTTTCCATCAGACGTTGTGGATAATTAATGGAACATGTTAAGACCAGGGTACAAAATGTATAGGAATGATAGAGTAGGTCATGCTGGTGAGGGAGTAACGGTATATACGAAAGAAATCATAGAGTCAAAGAAAAACCTCTTAAATGAATCAAACTGCACCATGGAACGGCATAGTATAGCAGGAGAAATATGTTATCCACTGCCTGACCATCATGGTGACTGTGGTTGTGAAATGCTCAGGGAGATTAGCGAGGCTGCAAATGCAAAAAACCACAATAGTAATTGGGGATTTCTACCCTCATAGTGACTGAGTACATGTCACCTCAAGATACGATGCAGAGATTAAGGGTATGGCTACACTTAGAGCTGCACAGCGCTTCCACGGGAGCGCTCCCGCGGCAGCGCTTTGAAGTGTGAGTGTGGTCGCAGCGCCAGCGCTGGGAGAGAGCTCTCCCAGCACTGCACGTACTCCACCTCCCCGTGGGGATTAGGTGTGGAGATTGCTGGGGCAGTGTTTACACTGGCGCTTTGCAGCGCTGTAACTTGCTGCACTCAGGGGGGCGTTTTTTGCTTGTGTGACTTGTCGTTAGCCAGTGGGGTGAGACCAAAGTCCTCTTTGTCTGGCTGGTTTGGTTTGCCTTAGAGGTGAAAAAACCCAGCCTTGGGCTGTAACTGCCCTGTTTAAGCAATTTGTCCTGAACTGGCACTCTCAGTTGGATCCTGCCAGAACTGCATCGTTACAAGGTGTCAAGGGGGGTAAGAACTGGAACCTGTTCTGTTCAACATATTTAGAAGTGATCTGGAAAAGGGAGTAAACAAGTGAGGTGACAAAATTTATAGACAATACAAAATTAGCTAGGATAGCTAAAGTCCAAAGCTGACTACAAAGAGTTACAAAGCAATCTCACTAAACTGGGTGACTAGGGAACAAAATGGCAGATTAAATTCAATTTTGATAAGTGCAAGACAATGCACACTATAAAAAATAATCCCAACATATAAAATGAGGGGTTCTAAATTAGCTGTTACCTGCGAAGAAAGATCTTGGAGTCATTGTGGATAGTTCTCTGTAAGCATCCACTTAATGTGCAATGGCAGGAACAATTAGGAAAAGGATAGATAAACAGAAAATATCATAATGCTGCTATAGAAATCCATGGTACACCTGCACCTTGAATACTGTGTGCAGTTCTGGCCATCTCATCTCAAAAAAGAAAAGATGCAGAAGAAGGCAACTATAATATTTAGGGAGATTTAACCTCTCCACACAATGAGATCTAAAGGACTGTGATTGATTCATTTAGAATTGAGATGACTGGGTGTGGAGATAGTGAATAAGGAATCGTTATTTACCTCTTCACATAACAATGAATGGAAATGAATTGATCCTAAGTGGATAATAAACCATTTGTTGATACACTGTACAAAAAAAAAAAGATAGTTGATTTTAATACTTTTTTTTAAATTTCTTCTCTTAGGTAGAGTTTAGACTGCCTCTGGATTTTACCATAAAATTCACGCTCACTAATACAGCTGGTCAGAAATTTTTTATTTGGAAGATCCTGTTTCAACCAAATTTTTTCCGCCAAAAAATTGTTTCAACCAAATATTTGGTTTAAAAAATTGGAAAGAACATTTTCAAAATATCCTGGTTTGATATTTTTGGATCAGAAAGTTTTGATTTTACATAAAGTTCAAAATTGAAATAAAATCTTTTCAGACCCAGTTTGGGATTTTTTTTTTAAATGTCAAAATTTTTAATGGGATGGAAAAATCAATTTTCTAATCAATTCTACTTACTGCAGCTCTTTAAAATTTCTCCATTTAGTCTAATGGAATTTAGATTCTCCTTCCTTTTAATATGGTAAATACCTTGAAGATTTAATGTCAAATTATTTAAAGATGAAGACAGCATCCTGAAATAACTATTTGCATAAAGATCCTTCTCTTCTTTACCTCCCAGAAAGAATAATGGAAGCTGTCATCCCACTCAACTAAAAGATAATCAGGAAGATGGAATTTTAAAATTTAGACAATAATTAGGTTTGTCGACATCTAATAACTCATGGAATATGTAACAAGGATGATTAAGTATGATTGTGGGAAATGACTGGGAAAAATTTAAGCCATTATAAAGAATTAACATTATTGCAAGTCAAGAGATATACAAAACACTGCTGATGCTGGGTGTTTTTGGAATAAGTATTTTATACTTGGAAATAAGTATTTCCCATATGGATAAATTGAAACTTTTTGAGACAGAGCTTCAACTGATGCAAATTAGCATAGCTCCACAGAAATTATGCTGATTTACACCAGTGTAGGATCTGGCCCTTAGATTACAATAAATCAAGTGCTACTCTATACTAGTAATCTGGCATAAAACATTCTTATTGTCAGCTGGCTTCTAACTGGGTCACTGATTTTTAAATGTATATTATAGTCTAATATATATTTAAAACTTTTGGGGTTCACAACCAACAAAGTGTAAAAAAAAAAAAAAAAAAGGAAAAATCTTATCTGCAGTTAATCGGTGTTACTGCATGCTTCCAAGTATCCTTGTGTTCAAATGTCTTCAGTGTAGCCGAAGATGGGAACTGTAGACAGGCATATGGAATAAGTGTGTATACTGGTCGGGAGACATAGGCCCTAACACTTGCCATCCCAGTCAATGGCAAAATTTCCATTGATTTTGAGTGCAGCAGAACTTGGAGTGAAGCTGGTGAAAATGGGATGTATTTGGCATTTTGCTCATTACCTGTCTGAAAGCACAGGTAAGCCAGGTCCACTGCAGATATTAAAAACTGATCAGCCTCAGTTTTGCTTGTACTCCTACACCCTCTCGTCTGATGTGCAACTGACAGGGAGCAAATGGTCAACATGAGTTTAAATTTTTTTAAACTATATATGGTTCAATACTGGTCCACTCTCATCCTACTCCTTAGCCACAGAAAGGGTATGAACAGAGGCTCTCCACATGGCTGCTTCACTAACAGCTCCCCTGCTCAACCCTGTCATGGGGCTTAAATGGGTGAGAGTACCCAAGATTGGTTCTCTGCATAAAGGTGACTATCACCATGGAATGAGCCTGCATCACACATTAAGTAAAGTACAAACACAGTCCTAGCCCTCAGTTTGTAGCATACAGGGTATAACTGGTCCTGGCAATTCAGTTGGTATCTAGGGTCATTTGACAATCCAGAGCTAACCTCTGTGTAACAATTTCTGGCACAGTTATAAAGCTGAGACAAGAGATCGCTAAGAGGAAAATCGATAATGAAAATAATTTTTTTTAAAATGAGATAAAAAATGCAGGGGGGAGACCAGACTTGTGGGTCTTACTCAAAAGAATCCTGGTTTGATTGCAGTCTTGACAAGAAAGGTCATTTTTAACATAGCGACTACAGTGTTTCATATGCAAAGAATCACCCAAGATGAAAGACAACGAAAAATTTCCCAAGGCAATTGAATGATATTGTAATTCCAGTGTTGCTGTAGCCATGTTGGGCCCAGGATATTAGAGAGATGGGGGTTAAGGTAATATTTTTATTGGGCCAGCTTCTGTTGGTGAAAGAGATGAGCTCTGTGTAAGCTCAACATTGGTTCAGTAAAAGGTATTACCTCACATCCCCCTTGTCTCTCCATTGAAATTCCAAAGAGGAAGAACTTTAGCATTATGAAATGGTATCATACACATCTGTCTTGTAAAAGGTTAGTGCAGGTCCAAATAATGCACATAATTTTCTCATACATCTGTTTTTACTTGTTCTCCATTGTGAATTGCCTTTAAAAATCCACTTTGGAGCTGCCCCATTCCCTGTTTTGCAAGCCACAGAACCATTAGTAAAAGTAAGGTAAATCAGGGGAATTATTGCACTCTAGGCTCTAATCGGGGATGAAGATTATGAATCAGATACCTTCCCTTCCTACATGGGGCAGGAGGAAAGAAGAACTATTGTAAGCCTTCCATCCATGTCCTTTAACATCAAAAATATGAAGGAAGATACTTAGAGACAAATTCTTCCATGGTGTTTTCACCAGAGGAGCTATAGTAGGAAGTAACCACATGTAAGTTAACTAAGCTTTTACAAAGCTTATAAAAGGTATGAGTTTTATTCAGTTTTGCATTAATTGTTTATCTGAAGTCTATTGTCCATTGATGTGAATTCTTTAGTGCAGTGCTTTGGCATTAGCTGGTTCTCTTGGCTGGGTTCCTGTAATGAGCCCATGCTTATTGTAAATTCCTATTGGACTTCTCTCTATTTTACTGCACAAAAAAGTTAGAAAGATTATGAAAGACAGTTGCATGGTCTCTGCTTGTGCCTTCCTGCTCTGAACCCCACTTCCAAACCCTGTGGAGCCTCATCTGTGTGATACCTCAGTGAATGGGAATCTCTAGGGATCAAGGAATGGAAGATTGCACCGGAAGGATGATATCCACATGCAGATTCCAGGGGAAGGATCTGGCATTAAGAAGACATTTAGAACAATAGTCTTCCATTACATGGGATTCTTACTATTTCAATCCAAATTTACAGATGCAAACTTGAGTATTTTCCCCTTCTGTAAGCCTGTTTAAATGAGGCTAAGTTTTATGTCTATCATGAACATTTGACAGATTAACACTAAACTTGTTTGGAAGATGAGCAGAGAGACCTTTCCAAGTCCTTATTTTAGAGTGCAAATGATATTAAGCCTGATCCTGCTTCCACTGAAGAATGTGAGACTTTTGCTATAGAGAGACTTCAATAGGAGTAGGGTTATTATGCTCAAGTTTTGTATTCTCTGCTTTAGAGTCTATTCAAGATATCCACTTTGGTTTTAAGCATCACAGTCCTAGGAGAGTATGAGTCATTCTTCACCTCCAGTGTCCTTACAGCCCTAGAAAATGATTTCTAATGTAGCAGTTTTGGGTTTTAAGAGAACTAAGATGATCCCTCTCCTTTTAAGTTAGAATGTGAGAGCTTGTCACCATACTTCACTTACTCATTTGATAGCATCTTACTTGCAGAGAGCTATCATGGAGACCCTCATCTATGTGATCCCCCTGCAAAGAAGCAAAAATTGCTGCTGCATATTTGAAAGCCTCATGCTTTTTGTGACAAAATATAAATAGGAAATTTAGAGTCCTTTTAAAATGATCGCTGCTTAGTAATTTAGCCTTTAAGCAATACCAACACATGCCAATTTGATCAGCATCTATAACCTACTCTATCTGTATAAATTAGCTTTAAGGAAAGAATTACTTTCAACAGCCTCTGCAATAATTTAATTAGCAAAAACCAGACTTTCCCTAATTAAGCTGAAAAACATACAGGCAACCAATGTTTGTCCCAGAGCTTGTAGTGCAAGATCCAAGAGATGGAGCAATAAAAGACTATTAAAATAACACATTTAAGATTCAAGCTGTTACTAAATACATCACAACTTCTACCAACATCAAGTAACATAAAATTAAAGGGGTTCTAGGCAGAGAAGTACAAAACAAATATAAAAAGAAACCTAATAGGGAAATGAGATGGACAATATCAGTTAGATTGTCCTTGTGATGATTTTTCCACCATGGTACATTTTCTGGTGCATTATCCAAGTAAGACTCTTAAGTGGTAACTTCCCTTGGGAGACTATTCCACCTGAAGTTTTTCGACATGCCCCACCCAGAAACATTCTTATGTAATGGAATAGTAATGGGGCCAGTGAGCAGAAGAAAACAGGAGAAAAAAAAACTTAGCCAGGGAAGCAGATTCTTACATGCTCAGGGGTAAAGCTGTTCAGTATTTGAAGAACAAGCTAAAACAGCTTTGGGGGCCAATTTGAAATCAGAGGGAAGTCCTTATTTTAGAAGTGTTTATCTGTGCTTTGGTTTCTGTGTAACTCATTTTAAAGTCAAATATTTGACCTCTGAAGTATCAATAGCCTAAAGTGAAAAGATTTACTAGTATGTGTTGCTGACATTTAAAGAGGCTTTACATACTCAGACTCTACAGCACATTTTTAATCAGGGCTGGCAAGAAAAAAAGTTCTGTTTGACAAAAAAAATGAAATTTGGGGAATTGTTTTAGCTCCACATTGGGATGAAACCAAGTCTTTTCAGAAAAAAAAGAATTGTGGAAAAAAGAAGAGTCACATCCCAGAGTATCCAATAGTTCAGGCATGTATCTGCAATGTGGAAGATCCTCATTCAAGTCTCAGCTCTGAATCAGGCAGAGCAGGGAGCTGTATCTGGGTCTCCTGCATCCCAGGTGAGTGCCCTCATCACTGGGTATTGGCTATTCTGGGGCTCTTACCCCCCTTGATACCTTGTAACAATGCAGTTCTGGCAGGACCCAACTGAGAGTGCCAGTTCAAGACAAATTGCTTAAACAGGGCAGTTACAGCCCAAGGCTGGGGTTTTTCCACCTCTAAGGCAAACCAAACCAGCCAAACAGAGGACTTTGGTCTCACCCCACTGGCTAACGACAAGTCACATAAGCAATTTCCTTAGACACTCCAGTATCACCACCAGTGCCACTCGTCCTGGGGATGAATGGTTATGAAAACCATTCTCATAAAAGAAAAAGAAAAAGGTTCTTTTGATCCCAAAGAGTCAAGCCCCAGACCCAAGTCAATATACAAATCAGATATTACCCACAAATCATGCTGTTGCCAATCCTTTAGAATTTAAAATCTAAAGGTTTATTCATAAAAGGAATAAGATATAGATGAGAGCTAGAATCGGTTAAATGGAATCAATTACATACAGTAATGGCAAAGTTCTTAGTTCAGGCTTGTAGCAGTGATGAAGTAAACTGCAGGTTCAAATCAAGTCTCTGGAGTACATCCCGCACTGGGATGGGTCATTCAGTCCTTTGTTCTGAGCTTCAGTTTGTAGCAAAGTCCCTCCAGAGGTAAGAAGCAGGATTGAAGACAAGATGGAGATGTGGCATCAGCCTTTTTCCAGGTGTAAGAACCTCTTTGTCCTTACTGTGGAAAATTACAGCAAAATGGAGTCTGGAGTCACATGGGCAAGTTCCTGCATACTTTGCTGAGTTACAAGGTCTATCTGCCTTTTCTCAATGGGTCAGTTGTGTAGCTGATGGTCCTTAATGGGCCATCAAGCAGGCTAGGCAGAGCTACCACCAACTTGTCTGGGATGTCACCCAGAAGCACAGCATAAGTTTGAAGTACAGACAGTACAGAGCCAATATTCATAACTTCAACTACAAAAATGATACATGCATACAGACAGCATAATCATAACCAGAAACCCATAACCTGGTCTTAGACACCTCATTTGACTGCCCTTTATACAAGATTTGGTGCCACTACAGGACTTTGGTTGCAACCATGTTCTATATGGTCCCAGATTATATCAATAACGTCACACACCTCCTACCTAAATATGATGGCCCCTTCGTAGAAATTGACCCTTTTCTATGAAAATTTCAGATTCAATGTTTTGACATTTAAAAAAAGGTTTCGTTGGAAAATTCCCAAATAGCTTTACTTTTAATGTAATGTACAGAGATCAGTATATTAGTGCAATATAAAAAGCTCGGATATTTAATTAAGGAATTTATTATTGCAGCTAAAGTGCTTGTTTCCTATCACCATGGTTTATTGCTTAATTCCTTCCACCCCCACAAAAGGTTAGTTAATAGAGTTAATCATTGGTTCCAGCTCATGTGGTTTAATTTGACTTAAATTAAAATATTATCTTCCCTACTATTTTATGGCTATGTTTGCTGTAAAAAACATGAAAAATGAGGATGAGAATCAAAAAGTGGTTACCTTGTTCTGCCTAATTTTATCTATACTAGGCAGAGTAGTTACTACTTTAAAGCATGGGTCTTCAAACAGGGGGAATGTGCCCCCCAATAGGGGGGCATGAGAAGGGCCAGGCAGATCACGGCTGCCCTCTTTCCTGATAGAGACAAATGAGGGGTTCCTTCCCCTCACCCCCATTTGAAATATGGTGTCACAGCAAGAAAGAGGTTGAGGACCACTGTTTTAAAGCCCAAGTTTTGGAAACACTTTGGTTGATACTACTGTGACCGAATGTACCCCTGTTTTCACACCCTACACACTATTGTAATATTCTAGAATGTGATAACTACTAACCCAGTAATGGCACTGCGATTTCTATTTCACCCCTTCCCCCACAATATTGATATAAGCAAAGTGGCATAGTCATGGAATCTTGTGTATTTCACTGATTCTTCAAGTGCCTCTCTCTAATCAGTAGACCTAATTATTATTCCAAGGTATGTGAGTTATAAGGATTCTCTTTCTAGAAGGAATGTCATTTAATGGCACACCACTCTCTTAATGGTGATAAATATGCATGATCTCAAACGCTTTGCGTTTAATCTTTATACACAACATTTGTTTCCCTAGGCTGTTCCCATTGTCAATCCTTTGCAGGATTGCAACTGTATAGACAATACTGAAGTACCAGACCTTATATTATACTTTTTATTTTCTCATTCTCCACCTATCCCACTGGTTAATTGTCTTGGGGACAAAATCTTAAGAGCTAATTTAGCTTTTACTGAGTCTTTCAGACAGATCTCCACTGAAGTCAATATAAATCTGCCTAACTAAGACAAGAATTTATAGGATTTATCCTCACAATCTAGCCTTTTGTCTCAACCATAGGATTTATTATAATTCTTGTCACCACAATATCTAAGTACTATTTGTTCATAGCACTCAACTAGGGCAAATATTGCATCTCTTGCGCAAATTATTTTTTTAACTACTAGTTTTAAACTAGAATGTTATTATCTGCCCTGAGTAAGAGATAACATGCTGGTACACTTCCCCAGAACAGACCCAGGAATGAGTTATGGCACCCTCCCCTTAGTCCAAGACAAGAGATGTAATCTGCTACTGGTATATGCCAGTATACAGATCAATGACTCTCTGAAATGGCTCTGCTCTGCTAACTGGCTGAAGGGCCATGGGAGTGGAGTTAAGGCTCTGTTTATTTCCAACATGTTCCAAACACTTTCACAGAAAGATCAGTATCAGTCCCATGGTGTCTGATGTCTCCCCTGCACTGTGACCTTCAATGTAGATATGCCACTTTTCTTCCCTGTGCAGGCTAATGCATCACTTATGCCCCTTTACTTCCCTGAAACCCTTGGTGTTAGCCTTTCAGTTACAAGTTGCCAGTATTTGCCCCTAAAGAATCAGAAGACAGAAAAGTAAAGTGCTAGGGCATTAGAAACTCCCTCCTCATCTGAATGCATACATTTGAGGCCAAATCCTGATCTTATTTATATAAGTACCCCATTGTGCCAAATCTTGAGGTACCTGGTTTTCCTGAGAAGGACTGAGTAAGGAATTTAGGATTTGGTCCCCTGACTTCAATGCAACCACTCATGTGCAGAAGAAAAGTAGGATTTGGTCCCTCAAGTAAGTGTTCCAACAACACTCTGACTCAAACAAAAGCTCTTAAAAGAAAAACCATGCTTCCTTCCCCGTCCCTTCTCACATACCCTCCATAGGAAACTAGTCAACAACAGCAAACCAGTAATATTAAGTATTTGTACTCTGAAGAGAAATCAATGTTTAATTTATGGTCATTTAGGAATGATTGTTATTACATGGCACCTCAAAACGGCATGGACCAGGAGCTTAGTAACAAACAATATCTCTGTTACACAGAATTTTATAACCAGGACTCATTCATAAGAAATATGGGATAGACACAGTTTGATATATTTCACAATTGTAAATTCTTATTAGAATATATTCAAAAGCTCTATTTTTTTAAACAAAATAATATTTAAGGATACATTTCAAATGATAGATCAGAGCATGTCCTCACAAGTACTGGCACACTCACTACATCTTGTCTAACCCCCTCCACCAGCACTTCCCCCCGCCCAGTTCCCAGATTGATTAGTTGCATGTGCAAGATTACTTGTGATACCTCTGCAAATCAGAAGACAGCATATAAGCAAATGACATGAGACTTACCATTATGTTGGGTTTCTCTGGGCCTGTAGTATCAAGCACTGAAATAAACACAATAGCCAAACATTGTAGCCCTATTCCTTTCTTTAAAGCAGATGCCTGTTTCTCAAGGAGAAGGTTGATGTTTAGCTGTGATCTGAGACATAGAATCATTCAACTGGAAGGGACCTCGAGAGGTCATCTAGTCCAGTCTCCTGCACTCATGGCAGGACTAAGTATTATCTAGACCATTCCTGACAGGTGTATGTCAAAACTGCTTTTAAAGACCTCCAATGACAGAGATTTCACAACCTCCCAGGGCAATTTATTCCAATGCTTAACCACCCTGACAGTTAGGAAGTTTTTCCTAATGTCCAGCCTCAACCACCCTTGCTGCAATTTAAGCCCATTGCTTCAAGTTCTATTCTCAGAAGTTAAGGAAAAAATGTATCCCTCCTTGTAACAACCTTTTATGTACTTGAAAACTGTTATGATGTCCCCTCTTAGTCTTCTCTTCTCCAGACTAAACAAACTCAATTTTTTCTAGTCTTCTCTCAGAGGTCACATTTTCTAGACCTTTAATCATTTTTGTTGCTCTTCTCCGGACTCTCTCCAATTTGTCCACATCTTTCCTGAAACATGGCTCCCCGAACTGGACACAATACTCCAGCTGAGGCCTAATCAGTGTGGAGCAGAGCAGAAGAATTACTTTTCATGTCTTGCTTATAACATTCCTGCGAATACGTCCCAGAATGTTTGCTTTTTTTGCAAGAGTATTACACTGTTGACTCATATTCAGCTTGTGAATCATTATGACCCCCAGATCCCTTTCCATAGTATTGCTTTCTTGGCAGCTATTTCCCATTTTGTATGTGTGCAACTGATTGTTCCTTCCTAAATGGAGTGCTTTGCATTTGTCCTTATTGAATTTCATGCTATTTATTTCAGACCATACCAGCAATCCTCTTCCCACACCTCTGGCAGGCTCAGATTTTAAAACAAAAGAAGGAATTAAGTGGGCTTATCTGCAAACTTCTACAGGAAGAGTACACAAGAAGTAATCCATTTCCTCAGGTTTCTCCTTCCTGTGATGGGCTCCATTCCATCCTAGCTTAGGAGAAAGTTCCTTCCTGGTCCCTTCCCTTAGAAAATAATAAAAAAGCCTTTTCTTCCTCTGTTTTATGGTGAAGCAAGTTTATATACTGAGAGTCTATAATCACCACTGCATCCCAGAGGAGGAGACATAACAGGGACTCCCTTCTGACAGGAACAGAGGCATCCATTTGCTGGCCCGACATGATGTCCTGGGAAGTGAGCTGCCTGCCTGTATCTCCCTTTCCAAGACATTACAGAAAGGTTGATGCAGTGCATCTGTCCCTCTACTCACTAATGGGCAAGCCCATCATCAAAAGCAAGTTCCCCACAGACCAGGACACCAACTCAAAGCAGCACCAGATCATGCCAGAACAGATGCAAAATCTGTCGACATATAGCCACTGCTGTGATTATCAACACCCCTCACAACACACTTTTCAAGATCCATGGGTCCTACCCATACCTATCACAACACCGTGCAATTCATCCAGTGCACTAAATGCCCCAACAACTATGTGGGTGAAATGACAATCATTACACTCTCAAATGAACTCATGCAGAAAAATTATAAAAGACAAAACACTTTTCACAAAGGGATCACTCAATATCTGACCTCTCAGTCCTCATTCTCAAAAGGAAACCTGTACAAAACATTCAAAAGACAAGTCTTGGAGCTTAAATTCATAATTTTGCTAGACACTAAAAATAATGAACTGAATAAAGACATCAGATTTATGGTTTATTACAATAATCTATAACCTACTAAGCTGCCTCCCCAACTCCAAGATTATAGAGGTTTAATGGGCCACTTCATCTTGGAAGGTCCCTTGAAATGTGTTAGCTATTTATGCTAAACAATCTGTTCCACCTTATATTTATCAGTCACATTGAGTACATTTTCCAGACTGGAAAAAGAGCTCTGTGTAAGCTTGAAAGCTTGTCACTCTCACCAACATAAGTTGGTCTAATAAAACATATTACCTCATCCACCTACTCTTCTAATATCCTGGGACCAACATAGCTACAACAACATTACATTCAGAAGAGATGGTGGTTTTTTAAGCAGACAATATTAAAAAAAGATACAACTGCAAACTATCCTGATCCGAAGGAAAGATAGGAAGAATAGTAAGAGATCAATATGGCTCCAACAGGACCTCTTTAATGACCTGAAAAATCAAAAACGACTCCTACAAAAAGTGGAAACATCGACAAATTGCTAAGTGTACAAAATAGCACAGGCATATGGGAACAAAATCAGAAGAGCTAAGGCCAAAAATAAATTACACCTAGCAAGGGATACAAAAAGGCAATAAGAAAAGATTCCCTTAAATACATTAGGAGAAAGAGAAAGATGAAGAAAAGTGTAGGCCCTCTAATTAGCAGGGAAGATAAGCAGGGGTGAGCTGGAGCCGGTTCGCCCGAACCCGTTGTTAAATTTAGAAGCGGTTTTAGAACGGCTTGTTAACTAGCTTCCCTGCGAGGGAAGCTTTGATGGGCTCTGCCTGGGAAGCCTGTAATTCCTCCTCCCGGCCGCCGGGGGGCGCTGCGCTGTGCTGCGAGAGCCATGTGAGCTGCCTCCTGGCCCTGTTGCTGCTCCTGCACTTTGGACCTCTGGCCCTGGGGCTCCTGCTGCTGCCTGGTGAGTCCCTGGCTGCGTCCTGCTGCTCCCAGCCCCCCCACCCCCGTGTGAGTGTCTGCGCCCCTCCCCCGCCTTCCTGCTGCCAGCAACCCCTGCCCCAGCCAGCCCCCCTGCCCCTGCCACCCCTGCCCCCAGCCAGCCCCTGCCCCTGCCACCCCTGCCCCCAGCCAGCCCCCTGCCCCTGCCACCCCGCCCCAGCCAGCCCCAGCCACCCCTGCCCCCAGCCAGCCCCAGCCACCCCTGCCCCCAGCCGGCCCCAGCCACTGCCCCAGCCAGCCCCCTGCCCGCAGCCACCCGCAGCCCCACCCCTTGCCCCCAGCCAGCCCCTGCCAGCCCCTGCCCCCAGCCAGCCCCTGCCCCCAGCCGCCCCAGCCACACCCTGCCCCAGCCACCCCTGCCCCCAGCCAGCCCCAGCCACCTTGCCCCAGCCACCCCTGCCCCAGCCACCCCCTGCCCGCAGCTACCCGCAGCCCCACCCCTTGCCCCCAGCCACCCCCTGCCCCCTGCCAGCCCCAGCCACCCCCTGCCCCCAGCCACCCCCAGCCACCCCTGCCCCCAGCCACCCCTGCCCACAGCTACCCGCAGCCCCACCCCTTGCCCCCAGCCACCCCCTGCCCGCCCCTGCCCCCAGCCACCCCCTGCCCCCAGCCAGTCCCAGCCACCCCCTGCCCCCAGCCACCCCCAGCCATCCCCTGCCCCCAGCCCCCCCCTGCCCCACCCCCTGCCCATAGCCACCCGCAGCCAGCCCCTGCCCCCAGCCAGCCCCTGCCCCCAGCCAGCCTCTGCATGCAGCCCCTGCCACAGCCACCCTCTGCCCCCAGCCAGCCCCTGCCCCCAGCCCCTGCCCACAGCCACCCACAGCCACCCCTGCCCCCAGCCACCCCTGCCCACAGCCAGCCCCTGCCCGCAGCCAGCCCCTGCCAGCCCCTGCCCACAGCCAGCCCCTGCCCACAGCCGCCCCTGCCCCACCCCTGCCCACAGCCCCTGCCCGCAGCCAGCCCCTGCCCGCAGCCAGCCCCTGCCCACAGCCACCCGCAGCCACCCCTGCCCGCAGCCACCCGCAGCCAGCCCCTGCCCACAGCCGCCTCTGCCCCAGCCAGCTCCTGCCCCCAGCCGCCCCTGCCCCGCCCCTGCCCACAGCCACCTGCAGCCAGCCCCTGCCCCCAGCCGCCCACTGCCCCCAGCCAGCCCCTGCCCCCAGCCACCCGCAGCCAGCCCCTGCCCACAGCTGCCCTCTGCCCGCAGCCAGCCTCTGCCTGCAGCCCCTGCCACAGCCACCCCCTGCCTGCAGCCAGCCTCTGCCCACAGCCGCCCGCAGCCACCCCCTGCCCACAGCCACCCGCAGCCCGCCCGTCTGCATCACCTGCCCACAGCCAGCCCGTGTCACTCCCTGCCTCCAGCTAGCCCTGCCCCACGCCCCTATATGCAGCCAGCCCCACATCCACTGGTGCCCTGCAGTTCCCAGGGCAGTAACCCTGCACACCTGCTTCAATGAGGGGGGGCAGGGAGCAACTGGGACCTACACATGTGCACACCCTAGAGTGACCAGACAGCAAGTGTGAAAAATCGGGACGGGGGTGATAGGAGCCTATATAAGAAAAAGACCCAAAAATTGAGAATGTCCCTGATCACCACCCACACATGTGAAACGGAGCTCATTTCTAGTTCAGCCCCATCTTTTTAAAAAAGAACTTTAGGTAGGGTTAAAATACATCTGTATTTTCCTGGACTTGTCAGGCTTTTCGGTTCTTAATCACCTCCTGGGAAAATATGGACGTATGGTAACCCTATTGGTACAAAAAATACATGCTGTCGCACATCCCTTAAATCAGAACTTTTTATAGGGAACCCGTTGTTAAGATTTTGGCAGCTCATCACTGAAGATAAGTGATAAAGAAGGCTGAGGTGTTAATGCTTATTTTGCTTCAGTCTTCACTTAAAAGGTTACTAATTACTAGATTCTCAACTAAATTAATAACAACAACAAGGTTGAAGGAATGCAAGCCAAACAGGGAAAGAAGAGTTTAAAGAAATATTTAGATAAGTTAGATGTATTCAAGTTGGGAAGGCCTGATGAAATTCATCCTGGAATACTTAAAGAACTAACTGAAGCAGTCTTAGAACCATTAACAATCATCTTTTAGAACTCATGGAGGATGGGTGAGGGCCCAGAAGACTGAAGAAGGGCAAACATTGTTCCCCTTTTTAAAGATATGTACTAAGAGAACCCAGGAAATTATAGAGCAGTAAGTCTAACTTTGATATTTGGAAAGCTACTGGATCTAATTATTATATCAACAATTTGTAAGCAGCTAGTAGAAAATAGGATTATAAAAAACAGCCAACTTGGATTTGTCAAGAACACATCATGCCAAACCAACCTAATTTAATGGATCTAGTGGATAGAGGAGAATAAGCACATGTGATATATCTTGATTTAGTAAGGCTTTTGGAACAGTCCCACATGACATTCTCATAAGCAATTACTATAATGTGGATGCACAACTGATTGAAAAATTGTACTCAGAGTAGTTATGAATGGTCCTGTCAAATTGGGAGGCCATATATAGTGTGATCCTCCAGGGTCTGGTACTACTCGGTATTTTCATTAATGAGACTTGGATAATGGAGTATAAACTATGACACCAAACTGGGAGGGCTTGCAAGTATTTTTGAGGATATGATTAAAATTCAAAACAACCTTGTCTAATTGGAGAATAGGTCTGAATTCAACAAGATGCAATTATTTTTCATGTATTTCAATGTACTTCACTTAGGACAAAATCAAATGGACAATAAAATGGGGGATAACTGTCTAGGTGGTAGGACTACTGAAAAGGACCTCGGGGTTACAGGGCCGCCCGGGGGTGGGGGTTGCAAGTAGGGCAATCTGCCCCAGGCCCTGGGCCACACAGGGGCCCCCACAAGAATGTCTGAGGCTCCCCCCTGGTCCCACCCCCTCATTCCCCCATCCCTCAGCACCTCAGCACGCTGCGTCCAGGAGTGGCCCTGGACAGAGCTAAAGCGGCGTGGCTCCAGTGGGGCCTGAGCTCCTCCCACTCAGAGCCGCATGGTAAGGGGGTGGGGCTCCAAGTCCCGTAGAGCCAGGCTCCTTTAGCTCTGTCCCGGGCCACTCCTGGACACAGCTCACTGAGGCTCCGGGAGAGGGGGGAGGTGGGGGTAAGTGGCATGGTAAGGGGGCCGGGTTGCATAAGGGGCAGGGAGTCCTGGGGCCAGTCAGGGGACAGGGAGGAGGAAGAGGTTCTGGGGGGGGGCGGTCAGGGGATGGGGAATGGGGGGTTGGATCATGGGCATTCTGGGGGTCTGTCAGGACTCGGCAGGGGGGTGGGTGGATAGGGGTCGGGGCAGTCGGGGACAGAGATCGGGGGGTATGTGGGTGCTGGGGTCCCGGGGTGGTGGTTGGGGGGTATCGGGGGGGTGGTGAGGGGACAAGTAGCAGGATGGGTCAGGGATTCTGAGGGGGGCAGGAAGTGGGTGGGGGTCGGATGGGGGCAGGGCCAGGCTGTTTGGGGAGGCACAGCCTTCCCTACCCTAAATCTCATTCAGCATTTTGAGGCCTGCAGACAGCTCTTTAACACAAAGAGCCAAGCTGTTATCTTTTCCCTTAGGACGACCACCCTTTCACTTCACAAATGCCAAATTATAGTCTACATTTAATTTCAGTGCGATAGGGAGATTCATGTCAGGAGAGGGTAGCCTCATTTAAAATTAGCCACTTTAGATTAACAGTGATAGAGCCAAGAGAGCCATGGGGGAGGGATCACATGAGAAGAGCAATATCCTACACCACCTACCTCCTTCCCAACCCTACCAAGGGAGACCCCCCCTCCCCTGCATTCCCCAAAGCTCCAGAGGGGTTAATTCAGTGGTGCTCAAACTTTTGTACTGGTGACCCCTTTCACACAGCAAACCTCTGAGTGTGACAACCCCCCTTATAAATTAAAAACACTTTTTTATATATTTAACACTATTATAAATGCTGAGGCAAAGCAGGGTTTGAGGTAGAGGCTGACAGCTCGCAACCCCCAGCAATAACCTTGTGACCCCATGAGGGGTCCCGACCCCCAGTTTGAGAACCCCTGGGTTAATTTAATTTTAGCACCCTGTGTCCATTCACATGCATGTGCTATTTTGAGCATTTCAGTTTTCACAACATAGGCTCATCCCAGATTCTGGAACAAGCTCAAATGCTCAGTTTGTGGAGTATGTACATAAGCTATACTAAAGACAAACCCACAGTAACCGTCTCCAGTTTGTGAGGGACCCTGTGGAGCCAGTCTCTAGGAAACAGATAAATTCATGGAGGTTAAGTCCATTAATGGCTATTAACCAGAATGAGTAAGGAATGGTGTCCTTAGCCTCTGTTTGTCAGAGGGCGGAGATGGATGGCAGGAGAGAGATCACGTGATCATTACCTCTGGGGCACTTGGAATTGGCCACTGTTGGTAAACAGGATACTGGGCTGGATGGACCTTTGGTCTGACCCAGTATGGCCATTCTTATGTTCTAAGCTAAATGAACCCAAAGTTATGGAGACAGATATGAGTCAAGGAAGCCAGCAGAGTATCAGAAACCTGGAAAAAATCTCTGACTGAATGGGCACAGGCGTTTTGGTCACAAGCTGAGGTGGTTCAAAAGTTTTGGATTTTTTTTAAGCAGAATTTTTTCATTGTTTCTTTAAACAATCAAACACAGCAAGCAGCAAATATTTGGCCACACACTTCTGAAACCCCAAACCAAGTTCAGGTTTTGGCAGACTAAAAAAAAAAAACACAACAAATTTTGAAGGAAAGCAGACATTGTCCGTATTTTTTTCTGCTTTTTAAAAACCCCTGGTTTTCGATCCAAAAAAAGTTTTGATGGAAAATATTTGTCTAACCCTTTTAATGAGCTTTAGTGCCTTTTAGCACTAGCTGATGCTGAGAACCAGTGATAACTTGTAAAGGGGACTTAAAAAGACGTTTTCTCAAAACTGAGTTTTTGCCAAGATGCGGAAAGTTTTTAAATGTTTATTTTTCCCAGGGCTGCCCGGGGGCGGGGGTGGAGGGGGAGGAAGTGGGGCAATTTGCCCTGGACCCTGCAGGGGCCCCCATGAGAATATAGTATTTTATAGTATTGCAAATTTTTGTATGGAAGGGGCCCCCGAAATTGCTTTGCCCCAGGCCCCCTGAATCCTTTTGGCAGCCCTGCGGGGTTATAGTGGATTACAAATCAATACGAGTCAGTATGATGCAGCTGCAAAAAAGGCTACTGTCATTCTGGGATGTATTAACAAGAGAGTGGTATGTAAGATACAGGAAGTAGTTGCCTCGCTGCATTTGGCACTGGTGAGCCCCCAGCTGGAATATTGTGTTCCATTCTGGGCATCAGTCTCAAGGAAAGTGTATAACTAGGAGAGAGCCCTGGAGAGCCACAAAAGTGATAAGAGATTTAGGAAACCTGACCTATGAGGAAAGCTAAAAAGCTGGTCATGTTTATTCTTCAGAAAAGAAGACCGAGATGAGGAGATGGTAAGTCTTCATATATGTTAAGGGATGTTATGAAGAGGACAGTGATCAATTTGTCCACTGAAGGTAGGACAAGAAATAATGGGTTTAAACTGCAGCAAGGGAGATTTAGGTTAGATTTTAGGAAAAACTTTTGAACTATAAGGGTAGTTAAGCTCTGGAACAGGCTTCCCAGGGAGGTTGCGGAATCCCCACCACTGGAGATTATTAAAAACAGTTTGGACCAACACCTGTCAGGTATAGTCTAGGTTTATTTGGTCCTGCCACAGCACACAGAGCTGGACTTGACTTCTCAATGTCCCTCCAAACCTTACATTTCTTTAATTCCATGATTCATGCCCCAATACTCTTACTCTGCTCTATATACTTAAGAAAATGAAGTCGAGACAAGTCTTTTCTGCTTCCTGATTTGTTCAAATAAGTGCCTCCATGGAGCCAGGTGAAAGCTTCCTTACTCTAATTGACAGGTATGGCAAATTCTGGGAGGCAAGGAAGGTACCCTGCTAGGAATTAACCCCTTGTCTCCCTGCTCCAGCATGGGGTATGCACACTCCATCAAAAGCAGTAAATGAATGCTAAATCACTGTAAATAAGAGAAAAAGAACTGGGTACCGCCAATTTAAAAAGGTTCACTCTAGTGATGTGCAAGTTTGTGACCCTTGGGGTAAATGATTTTGCAGTTTCTTTGCCGGAAATTTCACATCCACTAAATTTGACTGTTAGTATAAATTCACGTTTTACAGTTTCTGCTCGAAAAATCAAATGATTTTCAAATGAATGAAATATATAGGAATATCTATAAAGAAATGGATTAAATACAAATGAAAACCATAGATTTCCCCTCAAATTGCAACAAAATTAGAAATTCAAATTGTATTGTGAATATTTGGCACTATATTCTAGCTTGAGGGTTTTTGAGAGAGAAATATTGCAGAGTATAGATATGACTTCAGCATGCACCCTCACCCTGAAGAGGTCTTTGGTGTTAAGTTTCTAGCATGATGGAATACCATTCATTCCCCTTTACAATACACAGAGTGAGTTCTACACACCACTCTGGCCCACTTATACCAGGTAAAAAGGGTGACAGAATAAAGAGCCCCAGGTCTATGCAGGATAGGAATCCCTCTGGGCAGGGACTCAGGAGAACAGCCATAAGTCTGCCTTCTAAGAAATGCTTCACAAACCCTGGCATAGGAATGTGCCAGGGGCAGCGTGCATGCACTCAATGCTGCTGCCCATATGGCAACATAAGAACAGGCAGCTGTAACTTACACAGGCCCCCAGGGCTATTTAAGTGATGCTGAGGACAACTCCAGCCTAGGGTTGCCAACCCTCCAGAATTGTCCTGGAGTCTCCAGGAATTTAAGATTAATTTTTAATTAAAGATTATGTCAGATGATGAAGCCTCCAGGAATACGTCCAAACAAAACTGGCAACCCTACTCCAGCCCCTGGACCAGTGCAGGATTGGGAGTGTGCAAAGGTGCTTAAACCCACCTTAGTAACCCTCCCTCCCACTTACCCCGGCAGTGAGTTCTGTGCTGCACCTCTCAGATGCAGTGCACAGATTCACCTGTACTTTTTAATGTAATGGCAGTCTGGATGAAACTGCTATGTTCTTTTAGTTCAGCTGTGGAATTAGAAAAGTGCCAAGAAATGTAATTGACATGTTCTATTAATATATATTCATAAAAAGTAAAACAACTCACAAATTACTGGAAAGAATATTTTAATTCATAATCGCCCCAAATCCTTCCTTTTTAAGAACATTAAACACTCCTGTATCATTGAAGTCAGAGTTTTGTCATTTATTTTAATGGCCACAGAAATGACCCCTAATTGCACTTCAGTGTGAGCTGGTTTTCTCTGAAATGTTCTTTAAAAAAAAAATACACTCCTGGAAAAATAGATACCTAGAATGAGGTCAGATTTTCAGTCCATAGTACATAAAAAGGGTCAGTTAAAAAAAATCCACAGTAGCAGAGTTATTGCAAGGAAAAAAGTTAACCACCCAGGCTGCTGACCGATTACAATGCAGCACTCAGTGTTTGCCATTTAATCAATTCAACACCACCTCATTAATCCTCTTATATTAAATCCTAAATATTCATTAAGAAATGCAATTAAGACATTTTTTAAAAATTATATGGGCCAACAATACTTCTCGTTGCTTTCAGTTGCCTTGTTCATTTCTGTTATTTGAAAGAAAACCTTGGTGCTTAAAACTCATGGATCTACCCACAGCGTAGCCTCTGCAAACTATGAAAATCCTTGATTTATGTGGAATCTTAAAATGCATCTCCTCGTGAAGGAAAGAGTAATGCCCTGTAAAGTATGCACAGTAGTATATATCTTAAATAGGTATATGTGTAGTGAGAGACCAGAATACTTCACAAGCAAACTCTAGGGTTTTTGTTCTGATGTTTTAAAGATCCTGGGTGCAAAAAAGTGCATCTAGAAAAACCATAATATACATTCATTGCAAAATGGTAAATATGTCCAATGGCCTATGATGGGACACTAGATAGGGTGGGATCTGAATTACTACAGAGAATTCTTTCCTGGGTATCTGGCTGGTGAGTCTTGCCCACATGCTCAGGATTTAGCTGATTGCCATATTTGGGGTTGGGAAGGAATTTTCCTTCAGGGCAGATTGGCAGAGGCCCTATGGGTTTTTCACCTTCCTCTGCAGCGTGGGGCATGGGTCACTTGCTGGAGGATTCTCTGCACCTTGATGTCTTTAAACCACAGGTTGAGGACTTCAATAGCTCAGACATAGGTCAGGGGTTTGTTACAGGAGTGGGTGGGTGAGATTCTGTGGCCTTGTGCAGGAGGTTAGACTAGAAGATCATAATGGTCCCTTCTGACCTTAAAGTCTATGAGTCTAAACCATTTTTTGCTTAGGGAGAATTAAACAGATATGTCACAACAGAGGGTGAAGCTAGTTTAAAAAACCCAACTATTTGATACACACTTTGATGGATTGATTAATTTGAATACAAGATCCAAGGTCTGCTTTCAGATACAAGAATGTAAAAACAGTAATTCCAGACTTCAGTACAATTACTCCAGATCAGTCAGTCAGTCTTAATTCTGCAAACTGCTCTGCTCAGATGACTCTCTGGGTATGTCTACACTACGAAATTAGGTCAAATTTATAGAAGTCGATTTTTTAGAAATTGTTTTTATACAGTCGATTGTGCGTGTCCCCACACAAAATCTCTAAGTGCATTAAGTCAGCGGACTGCGTCCACAGTACCAAGGCTAGCGTCGACTTCCAGAGCGTTTAACTGCGGGTAGCTATCCCACAGTTCCTGCAGTCTCCGCTGCCCATTGGAATTCTGGGTTGAGATCCCAATGCCTGATGGGGCAAAAACAGTGTCGTGGGTGGTTCTGGGTACATGTCGTCAGGCCCCCCCTCTCCCTCTCTCCCTCCATGAAAGCAATCGCAGACAATGGTTTTGTGCCTTTTTTCCTGAGTTACCTGAGCAGACGCCATATCACGGCAAGCATGGAGCCCACTCAGCTTACTGTCACTGTACGTCTCCTGGGTGCTGGCAGACATGGGACTGCATTGCTACACAGCAGCAGTTCATTGCCTTTTGGCAGCAGACAGTGCATTACGATTGCTGGCCATCGTCGTCGTACTCCTGGGTGCTCTTTTAGCCAACCTCAGTGAGGTCGGTCAGGGGCGTCTGGGCAGACATGGGAGTGACTTAGTCATGTCATTCCCATCTTCTGCCGAGCACCCAGGAGATGACGATGGCTAGCAGTTGTACTGCACCGTCTTCTGGTGAGCAGCCATGAGATGATGATGGCTAGCAATCATAATGCAGCATCTTCTGCCGAGCACCCAGGAGATGACAATGGCTAGCAGTCGTACTGCACCGTCTGCTGCCAGCCTAAGATGTAAAAGATGGATGGAGTGGATCAAAACAAGAAATTGACTCAATTTGTTTTGTGAAATCAATGGCCTGCTAAACCCAGGGTTTTGAGTTAAATCCTTGAGGGAGCCATTCTGTGTGACAGTTGTTTGTGTTTCTCCTTGATGCAACGCCACCCCTTTTGTTGATTTTAATTCCCTGTAAGCCATGTCGTCAGTCACCTCTCCCTCCATCAGGGCAATGGCAGGGAATTGTTTTGCGCCTTTTTTCAGCGCAGAACCAGAAGCTGCAAAAGCAAAACCAGGCGAGGAGGCGACGGCAGCGCGGTGATGAGAGTGATGAGGACATAGACATGGACATAGACTTCTCACAAAGTATGGGCCAGGCAATGTGCACATCATGCTGATGAGCTCTGCATGGTCACCTGTGCTGATCAGCTCACCACACTGGCCAAACAGGAAATGCAATTCAAAAGTTCGCAGGCCTTTTCCTGTCTACCTGGCCTTTTCCTGTCTACTGAGTTGCCAGAGCGGTCACAATGGCTCCCGGAGGCCAATACCGTTGAATTGCATCCACACTACACCAAATTTGACCCGGCAAGTCTGATTTCAGTGCTAATTCCCTCATCGGAGGTGGAGTAAAGAAATCAATTTAAAGAGCCCTTTAAATCGAAAAAAAAGGGCTTTGTCATGTGGACGGGTCCAGGCTTAAATTGAGGTAACGCTGCTAAATTCGACCTAAAATTGTAGTGTAGATCAGGCCTCTGTGCCAGTGTGGAGTCCTACTATCTTTACAGGAGCTCCACACAGGTGTAGGGTACCATGTTCCAGGAACATAGGAACATAACAGGAAGAAAAGTTGGTGAGGGGAAGGAGATTGGGAGCTGATGTTGAGAAGGGAGTTGTGTCTGAATATAAGGTACATTGGTAGGAATGGCAATGGACATTGAATACAATCTTCTTGAAAAAAAGGTAACATTTTTGCAAACCCTCACAGTTCAGATTAGATTTGCTTAAGAACCTAAACTTCTAGGCTTTACTGGAATACCACATTGTTACAGCTGTCATACCAATACTGTCAGGAGGAGTATAGCTGCTCCAGCCTCACTTAAACACATCTAACTAGAATCTTTTATGCTACCTGTTGGACTTTAAAATATCTGACCAGTCCAGCTCTATTTGATCAAGATGTACAGATATTTCTACTAAAATCAGACTGGAGGCACTAATTCACACAGCATACTGTCGAGACTTCTACTTAAAAAGGGCTGAGCACAGAGATTAGATCAGTGTTTCTGGCCATTGTGGTATGTTATTTAATAGCTCTACTTGGAGCACAATCATCTCATCAATTGCACATGTACAGCTCTTGTTAAAGTCAATGGGATTTGCACACAGCAAACAAGATGAATGGGTCCCTAGACTTTCCTTTAAGTGACAGAGAGCTTTAAGTTCCTATTAAAATTCTTGAAAAAGGGGATTTGGATCACGTTAACGCTAAGAATTGAACAGTAAGAAATCATTTTAGTGATTAAGAAAAGCATTGCTTAGTGTCAGCTAATCTAATCTGTCATTTCTATGTATGTGTCCCTGATGTGTGACTGAAAAAAATGGCATCATCATCAGGGGAACAAATTCTGCAATAATAATAGTTTAAACCTGAAAATTTTGTATGTTAGGCTCTCAGTTGTGTTATAAAATAACTCTGCCTTTGGGAAATACTACAATTAGTGCTGTATTCATTTTTGTATTTATTGGGATTCATTGGGATTCCCTGCCTCACCCTCGATTTGGTCTGTTTTGTCTCCATAAACACCTGCTTTAAAAAAAAAACACCCCAAAAAATAAAACAAATCTGTGCTAGCCTTCTGAAAAGAATTCAGTCAAATTAATCCAGGGGATTAAGGCTCTGACAATTATTAGTTTTAATACTCTAGGTCATTAGTAACTGAACAATAACCCACTCTTCCCACTGAAATGATGAAATACCATTTGAATTTATCAAATAATGAACATTCACATAATTTTCACCACAGGCACCAGGAAGACTAAGATTTAAAAAGCTGTACAAAATGGTTCTTTAGAAAGAGTGCTTTATCTGTCGCTGGCAGGCAGCCAACATCTGCCTGCCACTTTTTGTATTTTTGCTCCCCATAAAGATAGATTTTACCCATTTTCTTTTGGAAGTGGGAAATTTTATTTAAGGTACCGCATCCTATTTTTTCCCTATGATTACAACTGTCCAACTTTTGTTTAAAGAGAAAGGCAAATGAAGGAGGTGTTGAATTTTCAAGGACAACTGCTGAGAGAAATACAAAAAGTACTAGTCAAAAAGCAGCTATATAGCTAGGTCAAGGTATAATTAGTAACAAGCTTCTTTTCTTTGTGCTGTGGATAAAGAGATAAATAGGAGATCTAACTCCTTTCATATTATTTCTCCAACATTTTCCACATTCATTTACGTAAGCAGCTAAAAACCTTTTGGACCCTAAACTAATTTGTATTAAAAAAAACAACAACCCCCCCCCATGTGAACAATGAAGATAGTATCAATTTTTTTTTCCATGTGTGTACGTGTGTGAGTGAGAGAACACACTGCAACATACAGCCTTAAGGCAGTATTTACTATATCGGCTTTTGAATTGTGTGACATCTCTAAAAATAAGAGAAGTAGCAGCAGTTTTAGGGAAGGATCCCAATGGCTAGCTTGTTCTAATTAAAGATGCTGCATGAGATATGGGTATCAGGGATAAAAGAATAGGGAAACATGTCTGAATTATCTGGTAATTACTTTTACAGTAATCTTGCAAATTTTCAAGGTAACATTATTAAGTCTGCACAAAACCTGCAAGTTTCAATACAAATAAGGCCTGGTGAACCCTTTTTATTGTTTACTTCAGTAAGTATAATTTGGAGGTTTGCTTTGGATTACGGGTTTGAACGAATCAAAGTCGAAACTGAAATTTATTTAAAACATCAGAGATTTTCTGGTTTTGGATCAAAACCCCTGAATGTTTTGTGGTTTTTGTTTGAAACCAATCAATCCTTCACTGACACTTGCAGGGAGACTAGGACTTTTTTAGAAACTCAGACGTGATTTGTAAACTCGATGCAATGTGCCACATTTAGGGTTCTTAATAAAGCCACAAACCATCAATGTTTTCTAGTTTTAGTTAGTTCTGAAGTTTTGCATAATTCTAAATGATATGTAAATGACATGGGGTAGAAATTGTACATTAAAATATGGCAGTGGAAACTAGAGCTGAGCTGCAGAGGATTTCCATTCCTGAAGTGTTTAGGAGCTTCATACAATTTAAGGTCAGATTTAGTTGCTGCCCAGGAGTGGAACATGATGAGACCTCCAATAATCCATCTGATGAACTGAAGCTCTCAAGTACTGTATCTGCCTAGACCCACATGAAGTACAGTTCCCGTCTGGCAGTACAAATCAACACCACCCTTACCTAAAATGGTACAGTTTAAACCAAATACAAGAGATGGACACAGATAAGAACCACAGTTGCCAACTTTCACGTGATAAATAAGCACCCCGACTTTCACAATAAGCCAAAAATCAAGCTAACCCAATTCAAAACAGGGCCAAAACAAGCCAGTCCCTAAGAACCCCAATACTCTATATGACTAGATCCCCCCAGCATGCAGTTTGGGACTGTAATGGGCCCACTGTGCACCCCTGACTCTCTCCCCCCTTACCCCTGCCTGCCGGGAGCCAATAAAAAAAGAGAAGCAACAAGCTACAAGCCAAAAACTAGCCAACAAACAACTCATACGTCAATTAAGCCCAAAACACGCCCATTTTTTTTTTTTTTGGTGAGTTTGGCATGTCTGATAAGAACAATGAATCCAAATAACTTCGGGGGAATTCAGAATTCAATACAAATCTAAATCATATGACAGAGTTCCCATCCCTAAACTAAAAGACTAGTACAAATACTTGAACCAGTAGGGCCACAGTCTCCTACAAGGCAAGATTTCCGTTAAAGTCAGTGGGAGCTTGTCTCCTGAAGGACTCCAGGATTTGGTCTCTAGGGAATAAAGTTGATGTGATTTAGAATTACTGACCATTTTCAGCAAATCTTTTTGCCCTATCATTTTGTTAACCCATAATGATAACTCTAAATGTTTGTGTGTGTAAAAAATATGGCATACAATGGGACACTCATCCAATATGCAGTTAGGCATGAATGCAGACTAACTAAAGAGCAGCCATCACAGCAGAGAGGTCAGATAAATCAGCATTCTTTACTTGATCCTGGTATATGATTAAAAAAGAAGTTTAAAGTGTTATATGACCATCCCTTGCAAGACCTAAACATACCTATTTCTATAATAGCTGTAACTTACCATTCTCTGAGCTATATTAGGACTTGGGCCTAGAGGGACTCTAAATTCACACATTCATCCAGATCATCCCCACCCAAAGCCTGTTACACCTACTTAGACATTCCTTTTGATTTACTATCATTAGCCTACTCTACTGCAGAAAGACTTCTTTGGGACTTGTCTACATGGTGCAGCCATGCACACTGGAGGCTGTAAATTATAGAGCACTCTAAAGTGTTCTTTAAGTGCATTATGTAGACCCCGCTGATTAGCTCTAAAAGATACCTAGAATATGTTAACTTAGACCTGTTTGAAATAGTACTAGATCAGCATAGACTAGGTACCTTTTAGAGCAGTGGTGGGTAACCTGCGGCCCGTCAGGATAATCAGCTGGTGAGCCTCCAGACCATTTGTTTACATTTGCATGGCCGTCCCCAGCTCCTAGTGGCCGCGGTTCACCGTCCCCAGCCAATGGGAACTGCGGAAAGCGGCAGCCAGGCCACAGGTTGCCCATCACTGTTCTAATACCTTTAAATGCCTCTCACATTAAGTGGCCATGTACAAATGTGACAATCATTATCTTGGCTGACACGGAACTACCAAAAGCAGGGACCTCCACAGCTAAAAGCATGACTCCCTTCAGTTTCAGCTAAAGAGCCAGGCACTGTAGCTGGAGGCTATACCAGACTAGTTTCTTATGTAGACTGGGCACTGAAGGACACGTTGATCCACAGATTGCACAAATACTTGTTTTAGATACATAAATCAGGCAAGTTGCAAATGCATACATACTATTGCTTATGCTTCGGTGTGAAGCCTATTTTAATGTTGTTTTAAGGTGAAAAAAATCACGTTTGCAACTGTGAAACTACATTTTAGAACATTTTCCCTCTTAAATGGTTATTCTTTAAGGGAAAATATATTGAATTTTTAAAACAACCTCAAGAATTCTATAGCTAGGACCTCTGTTAAATTAAATGTCATAGGACAGTTTACAATTATAGAGAGTATCTCATTATCTATTCTATTCAATTTCAGGGTGATTTCTATAGATACCTATTAAATATTAAGAGTACCTTAAATGATTTTTACTCCTATTAAATTCTATATGATTTTCTATAATACTCTTTTTTTTTTTTGGTAACTGAAATGGTGGCTTCTTTCCCCAATTCCTTTCTTCATAGGAAGATTTCTATAAAGAAAAAAATGTCACCCATTCATTTCTGCCACTAACTGTTACATGTTATTGTAAATTGTAAATAGCAGCCACATACAAAAAGATAACATCTAATCATCAAAAATCTATTGACTTCTGGTGCACAGCATCATCTCAAGTTTTGTCCATGACTTCTACAGAAGATACTATTTTAAATAGAAAACAAGACTAATTTCTGAGCCTGCTAAGTGTTTCGGGGCACGCCACTCACTGCTGGACTGGCACCTCCTCCTGGTCACTCCAGAGATTGGCTCAAGGCTGACATCTTTGTCCGTGGTTTGCACACCATCACTCTTGATGACTCACATTAGACCCAGAACCATAGCATCCAATTCGTGACTCAACAACCCTTCATCTGTGTTTTCCCCCTTCTAGGGAGTAAGTATACCACAGTCCATTCATCAAGCTACTTCTCCAGTGGCAAGTGGGGGAACGCAGGCTCACCCAACACTCTGGGTCCTGACCCAGGGATGCTGTATTGTGCTACATTCCCTCCAACTGCTCAGTACATTTTCCTGGGCTACTTCCCCACAGCCCCAGCATCTTTTTTCACCCTTTGTCTCAGCGTATCAGTCCCAGCAGCCAGCCAGGAACTCGCTCCCAGTCCCTGCTAGCAACTGTTCTGTCCCTGGTGCTAGCGTCCATCCACCTACTAGGAGCCCAGTCCTCCCTCTCTAAGCTCCAGGCAATGACTAATTCTGGCCCAGCAGCTTCTTTTATGTGAGCCTGCTGGGCCCTGATTGGTTGCTCCCTGCAGCCCTTTCCTGATGGATTGCATCCAACACAGTTTGTCTGGGCTGCTTGGAGGACTCACCTCCACTGCTCATTCCTGGGATTAACCCCTTCTACACCTGTGTGGGGTAGACACCTCATCACACTGAGTAACATTTAAATGTGGCAGCTACCAGTATCTATGTACTTCATATTTTTAATGACAGTAAGTAGACTGTGCAGGATAAGCCAATACTAAACTATTATTTTTTTGCATTTCAAATGAGCAGTGTTTTATGACCTGTGTGATGGAGGGAGACCAAATATTAAAGGAAACTGATCTGGTTCCTACTTATTCTTCTGTGCTCTTATATTGGACTGGCAAACTCAACAGGTTTTCTTTGTTTCTCTGTGTATAAGTGTGTTTATTTCTCAACCAATTTTAAGTGAAATCTGAGTGTTTGAACTGCTTTGTCTCCTTCATGGCTGTAATTGTCTATGATTGCATCTGATTTCCTGTGATTGTTTATTTCCATTCCCCGACTGTTGCAATGGAAGTGACAGCTGGAATCAGTTGGACAAAAAATAGAGAATAACTAAGAGGGACTATTGAAATGAAAACAGACCCACAAAAACACTTAGGTGCATAGGTGTTGGTTTTACTCACAACTGCAATTCACAAAACTCCCACTCAGCTGCCACCTGTAGGTGCTTAAACTTTTTTTTTTTTTTTTGCAGAAAAATTTCTGCCAGTTTCATTTAGAGTCAGGCAGCCTCTGAGCACGCCTATTGGATCAGGCCCTGCAAGAGATTTAGGCAGAGGAGAGTTTATCTTTCACCTATTTGTGGATCATTAGCAGAGATTGGTGCATCCCTGTAGCCTGGACTTAGATGCCTGTTTTTGAGGCGGAGGAGCTCAAGAATGTACCTATCTCATCAGCGTCTCCCATTAGCTAGCTTATGAGTCTCCTCCACCTAGCATTCTGGCTTTGTACATCACACCCTTTGGCACCTGTCTCTCCGCATGCATTGTATAGGGTGTAAAGGCACCTAATTCAGGCTTTGTGAATCACAGTGTTGTTCCTGTGATTTTCTAGAAACCTAAAAGTGAGATGCTGCAACACTCAGCTTCACAACTAAATCACTTTGGGTGACCAGGCCTACGCTGTGCTCTTTTTACTCTTTTGTATTTGCTTATTTATCTTGTTAGTTTCCTCTGTTTATTTAAACCATAAGTCTAGAGCAGGGGTAGGCAACCTATGGCACATGTGCCGAAGGCGGCACATGAGTTGATTTTCAGTGGCACTTACACTGCCCAGGTCCTGGCCATCGGTCCAGGGGGCTCTGCATTTTAATTTAATTTTAAGTGAAGCTTCTTAAACATTTTAAAAACCTTATTTACTTTACATATAACAATAGTTATAGGAAGGTATAAAGTTATAGAGTATGGCCAGATGAGACTATGAACCATTGTGCAGGACATCATGGACACACTGTAAGTGAGTAGCTGTCCAGATGGCAGAGAATTGAAGACATGGTATGTGTGAGTAACTGGTTCTGTGGTGGGGAAAGCAGAAGTGGGCTAAAATTACTGAAAATAGCAGATTTGACTGCTCAGGCTGATTGGATGAGAAAAGGACCAAATGGGAATAATAGTCTTTACAGAACGCTGAGACAGAGGCAGTCCCTGGATGCTGCTCAGACTTAGTGGGCTTAGAAGCACATAAGATCCAGTACAGTATTTGGATCAAAAAAATTGCAGCCTAATGAGTGTCCAACAAGGGGAGCTCGACTGGGTCTGTGATACATTGTAGCCAATTTATTCCTACATACTCAGGCCCCAGGTCTGGGTAGTTTGGCTAGGGGCATAAAGGAGAGATGGAGGTGGGGGAAGGCCATTTCAAACTCACCCTTATGCCCGTGTGGATGCACAGTTCATATTAAACTCTAACTTAAAATGTATACCCTTCTGTCTTTTCATGATGACTATGAATGAAAAGCCCTTGGCTAAGACACATAAAGCCCAAGTCAATTAAGCTACAACATGGAAAGGGTGCATCTGACACCACTCTGTCATTTAGAGGAACATCTGATCATGGGCAAAATCTAGCATAGGCTCCATGCTTTTAAAGGAGCCAGGATTTCACCCCTGGTTGTTAGGTTAAGAGGACAAAGGTGTGGACTTAGCTCTCTCTCTCTCTCTCTCTCTCTCTCTCTCTCTCACACACACACACACACACACACACACACACACACACACACACACACACACACACCTCTATGTGAGAGAGGGAGAGAATGGTTTGTACAGAACAGAATGTGACATGCACCATCTTAACTGTGGAGTTTCTACAGCTTTCGTTGGTATTGCACTTCATCAAGGACAGGGATATGTAGACAGGTATCATCCCTTTCTCTCTGAGGTTCCACCCAGAGTCTTTAAAATAACTATAAGGTGCCACAGGACTCTCTGATGCTTTTAAAATAACATCCTCCCTCTCCTGGGGGTTCTCCATAAGCAGCTCCTATAGCACATTCCCCTCCAATAGCTTTCCCCTAACTGGGTTTCTTTTGAGTCATCCAACCAGTTGCCTGAACACCCCTCTAATCATTTTGAGGTTGAGCTAATAACCCCAAACACCTGTCTGTGGTGGCTTGGAGAGAAGGAAGCCTTATCCTGCCCACTCAACAAGGCTCCTGTCCCCGTACCCTTAATGAAACAGTAGTCTGGGTTGGCCCTATATGTCCCCACTCCCAGACACTAACTGCTCCCTAGGACTCTTTCCCATTGACTACTCCAATTATTCTGGACACCTGAAATGGAGTACTTGGACTTCTACACTATCTTAAAGGGCCAGTATCCCATTACAGGATGTGCTGAAAGCAGAAACCAACAGAATTATGTGAGCATGTGTATAATGAACAGTAAAATGCAGTAGAGGACGTGCAGATTCTAGGAATTAAAGCAGTAAAGTCACAGAGGTATAGGCCAAAATTTGCAAATGGATTCTGAAGTTAGGTACCTAAATGCATATTATATTATACTCATCTACGCAAGTGGCCTGAATTTCAGAAGTGCCGAGCCAACACACCTCTCATTTAAGTCAATGGGAGGTGTGGGGCGTGCTTGGCACTTCTGAAAACCGTGCTGCTTATATAATCTACTAAATACGGCATTAAGTACCTAACCTTAGGAACCCAAGTTTGAAAATATTTGCCTTAATGATTAAGGTATAATCATACAGGTATCAGGAATCTTCCTTTTATAGCAAACAGGTAAATTGCTCTTCCAACTACTATCCAATTTTCCATTGTTTCTCTACCCAGCCATTATCTTTATCTACTTCATCTTTCTGTTTTGGAATACCCAGACATAGGTAGACATCACATAACATCCCTAATTCTTTTAATTTCATTTTGATCTTTTCCTTTTCAACATAGTAAAGATTAATGTGGTGTTCTGCATATTTATCGTGAATTCAAATTCCATGCTATTGGGGAAGTTTTGTGTTTGTTTGTTTTTATCAGAACTTCAAGGTTTTCAAAAAGTGCAACAAACTAGAATGTCTCAGGCTTTTCTTCACTTTCTTAATGCCCATTTTCCTCTCATTAAATGTTGCTGAAAACCCTCAGTAAGAAATCATCTCTTTCTCCAAATTTTTATGCTAGATCCATCTCTTTACTCTTCTTGTCAAGTCTAAAAATGTATCTAGTATTCATGTGGGATTTTTCCTTGTAGCATCTGTAGGCTTTTAAACAATGTTACATAGACAAGAAAATCATACACCCAGTTTACACCAGCTGAGTATTTGGGCTGATGAGATGCTGAAGGCAGTTGTGCAATATTCAGTCTCTACAGCTTGCTTTCTCTGGGCCAGTACTAAGGTCTAGAGCCATGTTATCCAATCCAAATGCACACATACATGAATGCTGTTCACTGAAAAGTATTGTTCGACACAGTATCACAGAGCTGCTTGAAATGTTTTGGATGAAGTGTTTCACAGTGAGACTCACTCTACAGCTTTCTGGTTAGGCCACGTGTCTGGGGTAGGGGACAGGTTCAAATCCCTGTTCTGCCTGATTCAGAGTAGAATTTTTCATCACAGATCATTCAATCAGACAATCAAGAACTTGAATCTCTAGAAGAACCATCCAATACATAGATGACCTTTTGCCATAAAAGCCTTGTACTCTTCTCTGTAGTATTCAGGCAGTTTATCCTTGAATTTGGACAAAGCCTTCCAATTAAGAAAGTCATACTTACTTAACAGCACTTGCTAGTTAGCCTTACACATCTGGAGAGATAAGGCAGAATAAATCTTTCCATCCAATGCATCCAGTTTTTTGGGTTCTCTTTCTTTGGGAGCTTCTTTGAACTTCCCTTGCTTCAATCTTTTGTTGGTGGCCATAACCACTGTGGAATTTGGGACCAGAAGCAAATAAAAAACACTCAAACCCATGTGTGGGAGCACAGTAGTCCATGCATTTAACTGTGGGATAAAATGAAGCTGGTGTATTCCATGGGGCCTTTTCTTGCTTCAAAAAAGCATCATTATTTGGGAGAGCTAGTCTTCTTATCCCCCTTGAAGAATCCTGAACAGCTTGCAAATATTTTCTTACAGCAGCTCAGCTTGCATACTGAGAGCAGAGGTTAGCCTCCTAAGTAGATCTTGGTAGGATTTAAAATCCTTTGGAACTGGTGCAGAGGAGTTTGGGATTATTGAGTCATTATGGGGAGGGACAAAGATAAAAAGAGAAGTAAAAGTAGGTTCCAGAGACAAGATTCGTTCTTCCAATAGGGTCATCTTGTGGGAGCTACTGGTCAGGAGAGATAACATCTGCTTGCACCTTCAATATATGGAGGTTCTAGAGACTGGGTCATGGCAGGGTCCAGTGACCTTCTCCTTGAGTGAGGAGAAAATGTGACTGGAGGATCTAGGCATCCCCCAAGGATTCCACAGAGTCCAGTGAAGGAGAATATAGGGCATAGGTGACCAGTAAGCATCAGGCCATGCTGATCTGTCTCTACTGGAAGATTGGTATTGAAGGTCTTCCTCCAAAGGCGGTTGGAACACTTTCCTGGACCTAGTGCACCTAGGAGGTGGGAAGGTAAGGAAGTGGAAGATTGCAATCCAGGCCTGGAAGGGCCCTCAAAATAGACAGTAGGCGCAGGAGGTGCCCAATCTGGTAGGGCTACTGGATTCTCTAATTTATCCAAAGCACTATGAGATGAATACAGTGCTGGTGCCGATGACAGTACAACACATGGTACCATAAATGCTTCTCAGGACGTAGAAGGTCTCACATCTAGGTCCAATGCCAAAAAAAGATTTCAAAGCTGGTTTCAAAGAATAAATTGAAATCAGCCCCCAGTCTAAAAATGGTCCCAGTACTGGAGCCAAAGGCACCAAAATTGAGGGCACCTCCAGTGCTTGAGTTAAAGGACATCCTGGTAGTGATGAGGAGTTCAACTGTATAGTAGACAGTGTCAATGCAGAGTTGTTGGTTTATCTCTGCTCTGGTGCTGAAGTGGAGGGCTTGGGAGCAGCAGATGTTACCAGCAGTCCAGTGGACTCCTGCACTAATGGCCAATCAGGGACAGATAAACAAAACAAGTCTCCCATGGCCTCATATGCCTGCAGGATTGTAGGCATATGAGACCACAAGAAGGAACAGAGATTGGTTGGGGTAGCACTACCCTCAGGTGGCCTCAGGAAGGGCCATGTGGAGGAGCAGCACATGTGCTGCCCTAGTGGGAAGTGCTGTGGAAAACTTTCTGGTTTCAGCACGCTGGGCATGCACACACCTGAGTGGAATACATGTCTGCAACCACTCGAACAATAAACCTGTTCCTGTTTGCTATTCTAAAGCATTTCAGTGGTACTTCATTTTATATCACAAACATCCATACATGAATATTTCAAAGCAGACATGTACATCTTAACCATATTTCCCTTGCAAAACAAAAATGTAATTATTTATTTCACAATAATGTCTTTTCATGAAGAATTCTTACCTTTTAGCCTGGTGAAGCACTTATCCTCCATTTTTTATACTAGCAAATGGCCAGACCCACATGAAAAGAAGATGATGCAATTAAGGCTACATTTCTTCACTACAGTATGTGGTTTTGACCACAGCTGACTTATGCATTTTATGTCATTAAAGATTAAATATTATAGTCTCTCGAATTACATTTGTAGCTGAGCACATTAATATTAATAGTCAATGTCCCTTTAAGTGTATCAATAAGAAATTTCATTCTGCAATACATTACAATGATTTTTTTTTAAACACACCTAGTTTCTTAGGGCCAGATTATGCAGCTCTTGTCTGCTGCTGTACAGTTGAAGAGGCAGTGAAAGGCATACAGATTATTTCCCGTAGCATAAATGCAGCCCCTGTGTTCTGGGAAGTGCCTGGAATGTTCCCTCACTATCTTCCTTGGGCATCTGGCAGATCTGAAGGGATGGGGAGGATGAAGGAAATTAGCTCTGCCCATGATGTTGTGGACTATCCCTCTAGCTCTGACATTTTTCATAGGAGCAATGGACACCATTCCATCAGAAGATGATTGGACTGTGAAGCTGAATTCAAATGAGACATTTATTCATTTTAAGTTGGACACTGGTGCACAAACCAATGTGTTGCCAAAAACTGTTATTAGCCCTAAAAGAAAAAGCCACAAGAGAGTCTCGTTACTGTGTTAAAAAGCTTTTGGTGTCCTCAAGAGGGCTATACCCTTTGGAGGGGTAGGGGATCAAAAACATCTGAGTATAAGTTTAAGGATATCTTCCAGGGGATAGGGAAGCTCTCGAGAGTACAGAATAGAGCTAAAAGAGCACAACCACATCAGAACTCATGCCTGTAGCAAAGTTCCCCTCACCCCAAGGCAGAGGCTAAAAGAGGAGCTGGATAGACTCATTGTGCTGCAAATGAGAGAGCAAGTAGTAGAACAAAATGGGTACACTCATTGGTCTTTGTACAAAAAACAACAACAAACTTTGCTTATGTGTAGACCCAGAAGAATTAAACATGGTATAAAGGGAACATTTCCCACTATATACTAGGGGAGAAGTTTTTGAAGAGATGCCCAAATATTCTTCTATGCTGGATGCATCAGAAGGGTTCTGGCAGGTGTTCTTAGAAAAACAGAGCATGGTTGCACACATTTAATACCCTCTTTGGGAGACAGATTGCCACTTGGGTTGTGTTCGGCACCCAAGATGTTTCAACAGGAAAATACAACAAATTTTAGATGGTATTTAGAGAGTATTAGGGTTTACCTAGATTATGTTTTGATCTGGAAAAAAATAGTGGAAGAGCATGACCAGAGGCTTTGAGCAGCTCTGGAAAGAGCAAAAGCTACTGTGTAAAAGCTAAACAAAGATTCAAGTTCTGTGTAATAGAAATAACGTAAGTGGGAGAGAAGTTACAGAGCAGCAGGGGCGGCTCCAGGCCCCAGCACACCAAGTGCTTGCTTGGGGCGGCAAGCCGCAGGGGGCGCTCTGCCGGCGGGACCAGCGGGACCATCCACAGGCAAGCCGTGGAAGGCAGCCTGCCTGCCCTGCTTGGGGTGGCAAAATTCCTAGAGCCGCCCCTGCACAGTAGGGTGTACATGTAGCTCACAGTAAGGATGATGCCATGACCCTCATGCCTGTCCCAGCAAACAAGGAAGTGGCATAAAGATTCCTTGGGATGGTGACCTATGTAGGGAAAAGTTGTGCCTAATCTAGCTGTCTGACCCAGCAACCTGAGGATATTATTGTGCAAAGATGTCCAATGGACAGGGGATGAAACTCTTAATAAAAAGTTTGATAAATTAAGGGGATAATTAAAGAGCACCCATTCCTGAGACATTATGACAGTATGCACAAAACTAAGTCGTCTACACATGCTTCCAAGCAGGGTATTTGGCACAGTCATCTTACACCTGTATGGTTAAAACTGGAGACTAGTGGCTTAAGCACCACTGGTGCTAACAAAAACTGAGTATCAATATACTCAAGTAGAGACGGATGCTTTGGCCTTAATCTATAGGTGTAAAAAATTTCATGTCTTTAATTATGGGAGGCTAGTGTTAATCAGTTATTGGTCAGTTTCATCTATTGCCAAAAGAGGCCTAGCAGTCCTCTCAACAACGCACAACTTACTTTTTCAGCTACAAGTGTATGACTTGCAAATTGAATACAAACTTGGGAATGATTTGGTGGTTGCAGAGACACTTCAGAGAACATTTGACAGAAGTGCAGTGTAGCAAAGTCCAGAGCTAGATTTGTATATGTCAATCTGATTAAGGAATACCTGTCTGGTCTCAGACAAAATGTGACTGTGATAGCCCGAGATATAGCTCAGGAAGAGACCCTGCAGAAAGGGATGAAGGCTTCTAGTGTAGGGTGGCAAGGACAGCATGTCCCCACTCCCTATTGCAACTCGAGTTGGAGTCCTCAGTACTAGATGGCATTCTGTTTGCAGGCTCCAGGAGGATTGTCTCTAAGGCATAACAGAAAACTATGTTAAAAGAATACATGCAGGCAATTTAGGAAGTGAGAAAACATAACAAAAGGACAGACATTTTCTATTGGCTTCAAATGAACAGTAATATTGAGAAAGCTGTTATAGGACATTTCATATGTGGCAAAACTACAGGCCAAGTCAAGCAAAAGAGTCCATGTTGGTGGCACAGGAAAAATGACCCCAAGGAGCAACGTAGGGATAGATTTTACATTGACTGGAAAAACTATGCACTTGTCCTAGACTATTATCCTCACTTCCCTGAGATAGCCTTACTAGAAATGTTGTTAGAAAAGACTACTGCTAATCAGGTGATTGTGCATGTCAGTTCTATTTTTGCTAGACATGGTATATGTGATATAGTAATGTCTGACAACTCACTGCAGTCTAGTGGCCATGAGTTTAAATAGTATGCATTGGAATTTGGGTTTAGACATGTAACTTCTAGCCCCCATTATCCCCAATCCATAAGATTGGCGGAAAACTGTGTCAAAATAATTAAGTGCCTACTGAAAAAGATTGCAGAGAGTCAAACCCTAATTTGTATTTAGCAAAGGCAAATTACAGAACAGCATCTGTAAAGCATGGGTTATCACCTGCTGGCATTTTGTTCAACAAAAAACTGAAAACAAGAGTGCCTGAACTTCTAAAAATTGATTGCCAGAGTTACTGGGGACTTGCAGATGTAGGGAGAGACTGACTGGGCATTAAAAAAAAAAACGTGTATCGACAGAGGACAACTTCTGACCAAAGCTATATAAGTACATATTTTACCATGAAGAGTAGACTAATAAAAGAGAAACTTGAAAATGTGGTGCGGAAACATCTTTAAGTAGGTTAAGGCAAGTGGCAGCTGAGGGCTTGGCTACACTTACAATTTGCAGCGCTGGGAGTTACAGCGCTGGTCATGCAGCTGTGTAGGGCCAGCGCTGGAGTGTGGCCACACTGACAGCTACCAGCGCTGCAGTGTGGCCACACTTGCAGCACTTTCCAGCGCTGTATTGAGAGGTGCATTGTGGGCAGCTATCCCACAGAGCACCTCGTCCCATTTTGGCGCTGAGTATTGTGGGAAGGGGAAGGAAGTGTGCGGGTCATTCCACTTCCTGTTTGCCAGCGCCCCGTGGTGCATCGCTTCACATCCCAGCATTCACTCTTTCCGGCAGCGTTTGGCGCCATTGTGAGTGTCTTTCTGTTTTACTCTCTGTGTGAATCGCGATTTCTGTGGCAAATGGAGCCCGAGCTGCTGAGGACTGTGCTGATGAGTGTCGCCAGCACAACACGTTTGGCAGTCGAGCTATTCCTTCAGCTCCAAAGTGACAGTGAGGAGTCTGACGATGATATCGATATCGATTCTCCTGCCGCGTGTGACACCAAAGTGCTTGTGGCATTCACGGAAATGCTCAGCACCGTTGAACGCCGCTTTTGGGCTCGGGAAACAAGCACTGAGTGGTGGGATCACATCGTCATGGAAGTCTGGGATGACGAGCAGTGGCTGCAGAACTTTCGTATGAGAAAAGCCACTTTCATGGGACTGTGTGCTGAGCTCGCCCCCACTCTGCGGCGCAAGGACACAAGATTGAGAGCTGCCCTGATGGTGGAAAAGCGGGTGGCTATTGCAATCTGGAAGCTGGCAACTCCAGACAGCTACCGGTCGGTCGGGAACCAGTTTGGTGTGGGAAAGTCGACTGTGGGAATCGTTTTGATGCAAGTTTGCAAGGCAATTAATTGCATCCTGCTAAGAAAGACCGTGACTCTGGGGAGCGTGCAGGACATTGTGGATGGCTTTGCACAAATGGGTTTCCCTAACTGTGGAGGGGCGATAGATGGGACGCATATTCCTATTCTGCCCCCCCCCCACCTGGCATCAGAGTACGTTAATCGTAAGGGGTATTTCTCTATGGTTCTCCAGGCGCTTGTGGATCACCGCGGGCGTTTCATTGACATTTACACAGGCTGGCCTGGAAAGGTGCATGATGCACGCATCTTTCGGAATAGTGGCCTGTTCAGGAAGATGCAGGCAGGGACTTTTTTCCCAGACAGGAAGATCACAGTAGGGGATGTCGAAATGCCCACTGTGATCCTTGGAGACCCTGCGTACCCGTTACTGCCTTGGCTCATGAAACCCTATACAGGGAAGCTTGACAGGAGCAAGGACCGGTTCAACTACAGGCTGAGCCGGTGCAGAATGACTGTGGAGTGTGCTTTTGGGCGTTTAAAAGCCCGCTGGAGATGTCTGTATGGGAAGCTAGACTTGGGGGAAAGCAGCATCCCCGCGGTTATATGCGCTTGCTGTACCCTCCATAATATTTGTGAAGGGAAGGGTGAAACATTCAGTGAGGCATGGACCACCGAGGTTCAAGTCCTGGAGGCTGAATATGCACAGCCAGAGAGCAGGGCTAATAGAGAGGCCCAGCACAGGGCTACAAGGATTAGGGATGCCTTGAGGGAAGAATTTGAGGCTGAAAGCCAACAGTAATGTTTGCTGCCTTGCATGGGAGTGAATTGCACTGCTTACACTGTTATTCTATTATCCATAATAATAATATGATTTGCAGTGCCTCTTTCTTTACTGGGCTAAGGTATCTTTCACTATATGCTATAATAAAGACTGTTTTCAAAGCCAAGAATTGTTTTATTGAAAAGAAAAAAACTTCCTTGACAGACAGACAGACACACAACATTTCATGAACACAAGAGGGCAGGGGTGTGGGTTGGTGAACTGTACAGTCACAAGTTTGCATATGTCCTGTCTGGATTGCTGTTTAATGAATCCTGCACTTCAGGGTGCATATACTGCATGGTGATGGGGGTTGAATGCAGAGGGTAAGGGTGGTAGGTATCAGGGCTGGTTGGTGAACGTACAGGTGTTGGAGGCAGCTGGTGGTGGTAAGAACCTGGATGCTGGGGAAAGGTGGTTTGAGCTGACATTGGGGCACAAGGCAAAAAGGACGGGGCGGGTGGGGGAGTAGCACGGTAGTGCTCTGCTTGCATGGCAACGAGTGACTCTATAGAGTCCGCTTGGCGCTCCAGGATGCTTAGCAGCCGCTCTGTGCTTTTCCTCTTGGCCACTGCATTTCTCTGCCGGTTCCTGCTTTCCCTCTGGCGGATCTTGCTTTCTTTCTCTCTCCACTCCTTCAAGTCTTTACTCTCTCGAGCAGAGTGATGAAGAACAGTTTTCAGCATGTCCTCTTTGCTCTTGCGGGGATTTTTTCTCAAATTTTGAAGCCTCTGTGATGTTGAACATCTGGACAGTCCAGTAGTCAAGGTCACTGTAGAAACACAGAAATGACAACATTTAACACGGGCAGCATTGTATCCACTATCTCCAGACATGAATTGTTACACTGAGGGAGTTCTCACTTTAGCATTCTTTTCCCCACACGCATAACACAACAGAAGCCACGAAATGGTGAGTGAGGGATGCTTATAGAAGTGGGGTTTGAGTGATAGAGGGGAGCTGGTTGCTTCGGGTAATCTGGAGTGCTAGAGGGGTTGAGTGAAGATGCAGATGCAGGGGTGATCTTATCTCCCTATCTCTTCACTAAAGAGTCTCCCAACATTTTTCACAGGACTTAATCCTGGAAGATGTTTCCCTACTGCGAGTCACTAGGGAACAGCGGGAGGCTCTTTTAGAGCAATGTGGATTCCGCCCGGGACCCTATGCGGCTTCCCTGTGTTCAGAAATGATCCCCCCCCCACTCGCGGAACAGTGGCGCGGACGCGTCACCGTCACTGGGACAAGGGACACAGTGGCTCTGCCTATAAACCTGCGCAGGCATATTGCCCACGCTCTGGATGAAGCTTTTGCTGAGATAACTGAAGCAGATTACCGCGACGTGATAGACCACATCAACGGGCTATTCCACATCTAGAGGCTGGCATGCATGCAGCCATAACCCCCCTTCCTCTCCAGAAACATTTCCACCCAGAAAATAAAAGCCGCTTACCGGTAACCCGCTCCTCTGCTTGTCCTTCTGCAACTGCTGGCTGCTGCGATTGGGTACTTTCCTCCTGGCTTGAGAAGAGCTCCTGGCTGCATGCCTCCAGGGACTCTGCGGTGTCTTCCCCCATCCCAGGACCTTCACTCGCGGTTTCCTCTCCCCCCCCCCGCCGCCTCCTCCGCCTCCTCCTCCTGTCCCCCAGCCTGCTCAGAAGTGTCCATCGTTATCCTGGGATTGGCAGTGGGGTCACCCCCAAGTATCTCGTCCATCTCCCTGTAAAAACGGCAGGTCGTGGGGGCAGCTCCGGATCGTCGATTCCCCTCTCGGGCTTTGTAATAGGCACTCCGCAGCTCTTTAACTTTCACCCTGCATTGTAGTGCGTCCCGATCATGGCCCCTATCCAGCATGGCCCTTGATATCTGCTCAAAGATATCGTAATTCCTACGGCCGGAGCGCAGCTGTGCCTGAACAGATTCCTCACCCCAAACACTGATGAGGTCCTGCAATTCACCAGTGCTCCATGCTGGGGCTCGTTTGCCGCGTGGAGGCATGGTCACCTGTAACTGATTAACTGATTGCACTCCACACCTGGCTGCAGCAAACAGGAAGGAGATTTTTAAATTTCCCGGGGCATTTAAAGGGCGGGTCACCTGAGGCAAGAGCAGTAGAGTGCAAACTGATGTGCAGAGTGGCTGAACAGGAATTCTGGGATAACTCCTTATTCCCTGGAGGACAATTAAAGCGCTGGTCAGTGTCCACACCTGCTGAGCAGCGCTGGATCACCAGCGCTGCACTCCTTATACCCCTGCCGGGATGGGTTTTCAGCCAGCGCTGCAACCAGGGAGTTGCAGCGCTGGTTGTGCCCTGCAAGTGTGGACGGGGTGTTGTTGCAGCGCTGGAAAGCCTCCACCAGCGCTGCAACTTGTAAGTGTAGCCAAGCCCTGAGTACAAGCACTGGGATGGCCTTATAGGGGGCATTTTAATCAAATGTTGATTGCAATTCTCAGAAATGTATATATTTGCCAGACCCAACTTAGCGCCATGAGTGTCACCAGCAAAAAGTCTGTCAACCTGGTGATGATTTGACCTGCTTACTCGGAGTACTACTTTTGATTAAGTAAATCTATCTTAATTCTTGAAAGGCTCAGACAATAACATTTTTAATCGGGGGGCATCTGAAAGCATCATAAGAATCTTCACATTACTCTATTGTTTGGGATAATAGTACTTCTGCAGCAAGTGTGTTGTGGATAAAGTTCAAGCCAGGCTTTTGTTTTTTTTGCAAGCACACTGATTCTCCACTTAGAAAACATTAGAAAACAGTTGAGCCTTCGTAGCATAAGCCAAGGTTTTAGCTAGGCAAGCAAAGGAAAATGGTCTGTGATAGAGAGATTCCCCCTGAGACAAGACAGACAGAAAGACAATTATGAACTATCTTGTATCATTAAACCAGCACTTACTCTGCAATGTGTGACAGATCTAACTGCCACTTCTGGTAATTCCTGCTTTGAGTATCTTGGCTGGTTTTAAAAAACGCAACACAAGAGAAAGAAGCAACGGAAATAACGGCAAATGAAAAAGGTATCTAGTACTAGGCAAGCATGATGAGACAAATATTACACTAGTGTCTGGAACCAGGGAAGAGAGGAGGACCATGGAATTAGGAAGGGATAGTGAGAGGGTCAGTGACAGGTCAGTGAGGAGAGTGCTGTTTGGTGTGTATGTATTGAGCAGTGGCCATTTGTTTTGCAAAAGTTCAATTTATGATTACAATAATAGAATTACTTCCTGTGCTTGGAGTGGGACAGCCTCCATCCCCCTGTTTGCCAGGCATACTCTCTCTTCCCTAAGAGAAACTCATTTCCTTGGGCTGTTTTCCTGTTACCAACCTCCACTCTGTGGCAATTCACTTTTCTCGCCCAGGATCACATTTTAAAAGCATTAAAAAGAGTAAAGTAGAAATATCAATGTACATATCAGAAACTTATAGTTACACCTCCCCCCAACCACACACTTATTTGTTCCTGCTGCCGTTCTACCCATCTTTGTCCCTGCTCAATTTTATATGGTTTCATCTGTCAGATTTTGGGGGGAGGGGTTAGGATTCTGTCTTCTTATTTGCCTATAAAGTGCAGCATAGAAGTAGGATCTGTATTAACCGTTTATCATAGTGAAGGGTTTTTTTACATAGCAAGGCTTCACTAAGAGCATAATTCTACTCTCCTTACTCAGGAAACACAGCCACTGAAGTTAATCCAAGTTTACACTGATTAGAGACTGCAGGATTTGACCTCTATAACTTCATTATGAGCGTGGATGTGGTTTTCAAAACATGCACAGTTTTATCCATAAGATAAGTCCACAGACAGCAGCATTAAGAATTGCTCTCACAAGGCATTTCTATTTGTCATGTGACTCATTCCGGGCATTTTTCTGGTGAAGACCTGGCAAATGATGTATGTGACTGTCTGAAGCATAAAATCAAACTGTCACTTTTTTCCCTTAAGTTAATGCAGCATCCTATGTTGCCCAAATAAGAATGTGCATTAAGTGATGGGGACATCAGATCCATACTCTCTTTCTCAACATTCCTCTTTCATCAGTTTGACTGTACAACCAACATCCGCATCCATAAGATTTCCTGTGCTCTCAGCCTCCTTGACAGTGTTCATGTACCTGTTCAATTCTATTTGAGAGAGAAACTTCCAGTGATTGCACTTTCTCAGCACTTCTATACATGATGGGGGAGGTTCCTCAATCAATAAATCTATTTTTATAGAAACTGTAATAATAATAGGTTAAATCAACCCCCAACAACCTCTTGATATTGTCAAGCAAAATGATCTACTGTCAGCTAATTGCCACTGAGGAGTAAGCCAACATCAGCCTTCCTCAAGTCTGTGGTTACTGGGGTTAAATTCACCCACATAACCTTTTCACGATTCATTGATCCTTCATCTGTATAAATGACTAGTGCTTGGTGGCAGGCAAAATTAGCACGACATCACAAAGACTAACTTGTGCATGAATAGCATAATTATACAGAACCATCAACGTTCATCTATGGATTATGTAGCATTTATTGTTCACTTTTATTAAATTTCTTAAAATCTGCTGTGTCATGCTCGCATTGATCTTGACCCTCTATTCCACAGGCAGCCAAACTTAGGCTTGCTCCTACAAAGACTGTGGCTTTTGGTTGTACCTCCCTGAATTAAGGCTGCTGGGGTCTGGGTTGGCCACTGACACAAGCTTAGGGCAGCTCTGAAGGCTGCCTTTAATTGTGTCCAAACTGCCATGGTCTCCATGGGCCATACACAGCTAGGGAGTAGATAGCGTATGAGTGTCCCAGTCGCACGGCCAGCCCCCAAACAGCCCTGTCCTGGGGCTGCCGTGGGGTGCACATCTCTGTGCCTGGTGCCTACATGAGTAGTACTCATTAACGTGCTTTACAGTTTAAAAAAAAAACAACAAAAAACAAAAACTCTTGCTTGGAGCTGGCAAATTCAATGTAAATGGACAACAGGAACAATGAATCAGGCCCCATTTGAGTGTTTAGGAATTATGTTGTTCTGTCTTGCCATCTGAAGAGCCATCCATCAGAGAGCTCAAAAGAACTCTTGCCTTCTGCTCAATTTTCTTCTTTACCAAGGGGAACAGGGCCAATAATTATGCTTCCCTTACCAACAGCATAGATAAACCAGAAAAGCAATGCCTCGTTGCTACATATTTTTCCTTCCCATATTCCCTTTCTTTCTGCACTGCTCCCTTCCCACCTACCCTAGTCTAATTACATTTTCTCTTTGTTTTTAAGTAAAGTTGAAAGAATGCACACACCAATCCCTAATTTGGCAGTGGCATCTATTCAGTTCTTAGATAAGCAGAAAAATCTTCCTATTTCTTTGATCTTTTGAGCAAGAGATAAAGATTTTCTTTATATCTTTGCTTTATGAGTCATTTTCAGCCATTTTGGTGGGAAAGGGGTTCTTATTTCTCTCTTTTTTTGGAAGGAATGTGTTTTCCCAGTATTTGTAAAGGCTTAAATTGATTAATAAATTAATAGGTGCCAATTAGCATTTCAGTGCCTTTCACTTGGAATTGGCAGTGATTGCATACAGAAACAGTAAACCAGGAAGTGTTAAGTTACTTGATTAAGCATCATCAGCTCCCACAAATTCCTTATGTCTGGAGTTATGTTGGAGTATAAAAGGAGAACAACTGCCCAGGAATCTCATTCAAGAACCTGTACACTTTTACTTTATAATAGGTGGAGTACCAATGCAATAGTAGACCAATTGCCTTTATGCAGTATTTTTAACCCCTCTGGACTGCAAAGCACTGTACAGTGCATGGATCTGATCCTGAGATGTGCTGAGGGAAGGCAAATTTGTAACGTTGGGGCATTACTTTTCAGCTACCTGCGCTATGGACAAGGGAATCACAATAGTTAGGAAAGTTCAACAATTTAGCAAAAGGCCAGCCAGTGAGATCTTTTGAGCCTTCTAATTGGTATCTTTACAGAAAGACAAGACAGCATTGATCCTAAATGCTCACTGAGAGTTGCATTTGCTTGGCCCCTCCCAGAGTCTCCCAGAGTCTCCCAGAATCACTGCATCCACTGCCAAAATTCAGCCACCTATAAGAAGGAAGGCAGAGATGAGGCTGGTGGTAGCAATGGGAGAATGGACATATTGATTAGGGACAATGGTTAGAATCCCAGGGAATCTTTAATATTGGTGGTGAGGGGGATTTTCAATGCCCATTGTGACAAAGTTCCTCCTCTACCTTGGTGGGTCCTGCGCTTATTGGCAGATTTGCTCACCTCAGTGATCTTCCCCTCTGGTGGAACTCACAGTCTGGGTCAACTCCTCCTGTGTCTGATCAGGAGTTGGAAGGTTTGGGGGGAACCCGGGCCCACCCTCTACTCCGAGTTCCAGCCCACGGCCCTGTGGACTGCAGCTGTCTATAGTGCCTCCTGTAACAGCTGCATGACAACTACAACTCCCTGGGCTACTTCCTCATGGCCTCCTCCAAACACCTTCTTTATCCTCACCACAGGACCTTCCTCCTGGTGTCTGATAATGCTTGTACTCCTTGGTCCTCCAGCAGCACACTCTCAGCTCCTTACACCTCTTGCTCCCAGCTCCTCACACGCACAGCACAAACTGAAGTGAGCTCCTTTTTAAACCCAGGTGCCCTGATTAGCCTGCCTTGATTGGCTGCAGGTGATCTAATCAGCCATTCTGCCTTAATTGGTTCTAGCAGGTTCCTGATTACTTTAGTGCAGCCCCTGCTCTGGTGACTCAGGGAACAGAAAACTACTCATACAGTGACCAGTATTTTTGCCCTCTACCAGACTCCTGTACCCCGCTGGTCTGGGTCTGTCACACCATGTAGCAGGACCTTAGCTTTTCAGATCTCACTCAGAAAACACACATATACACACACACAAACTCCAACCCCAAAGTAAAATGATTGAAACTTAATGTACATATCTTAAAAGGAAGAAGTGAAGAGTGATCCCAGCAAAGACTTCAAAGCTGCGGTTCTAAGGAATATAGGTATTTCAGTCCTGATGCTTAGACCAGTAAGCCATGCTTCTGGCACTAAGAATTTAATCCATTTACAGAATTTGTTTCTGAATCCAAATTTATCTAGGGCATTAAAAAAGATAATCCTACCTTACGCTGTCAAAGTCCTTTCTGGCATTAAATGGAATAGCAACTGTTTGGTAGTTGTCTGCAGGTTGATATTCATGAAGATCAGAGAGAATCTCATGATTTTATTTAAGTATCTTCTTGCAATAAATTCCACTTTGTTTGGATGTACTGAACTGGGAAGAATATTTTCAAGTCTCATAGCTAGTGTTTTTGTGAATAATTTAGAGTCTATACTATTTTTATCTTATTTTCATCATTGCTTTCATTATGTATTACTTAAGACAGTGGCTCTCAACCAGGGGTACACATACCCCTGGGGTAGGTCTTCCAGGGGGTACATCAACTCATCTAGGTATTTGCCTAGTTTTAGAACATAAGAATGGCCGTACTGGGTCAGACCAAAGGTCCATCTAGCCCTGTATCTGTCTACCGACAGTGGCCAATCCCAGGTGCCCCAGAGGGAGTGAACCTAACAGGCAATGATCAAGTGATCTCTCTCCTGCCATCCATCTCCATCCTCTGACAAACAGAGGCTAGGGACACCATTCTTACCCATCCTAGCTAATAGCCATTTATGGACTTAGCCACCATGAATTTATCCAGTCCCCTTTTAAACATTGTTATAGTCCTAGCCTTCACAACCTCCTCAGGTAAGGAGTTCCACAAGTTGACTGTGCGCTGCGTGAAGAAGAACTTCCTTTTATTTGTTTTAAACCTGCTGCCTATTAATTTCATTTGGTGACCCCTAGTTCTTGTATTATGGGAATAAGTAAATAACTTTTCCTTATCCACTTTCTCAACATCACTCATGATTTTATATACCTCTATCATATCCCCCCTTAGTCTTCTCTTTTCCAAGCTGAAGAGTCCTAGCCTCTTTAACCTTTCCTTGTATGGGACCCTCTCTAAACCCCTAATCATTTTAGTTGCCCTTTTCTGAACCTTTTCTAGTGCTAGATTATCTTTTTTGAGGTGAGGAGACCACATCTGTACACAGTATTCGAGATGTGGGCGTACCATGGATTTATATAAGGGCAATAATATATTCTCAGTCTTATTCTCTATCCCCTTTTTAATGATTCCTAACATCCTGTTTGCTTTTTTGACCGCCTCTGCACACTGCATGGACATCTTCAGAGAACTATCCACGATGACTCCAAGATCTTTTTCCTGACTCGTTGTAGCTAAATTAGCCCCCATCATGTTGTATGTATAATTGGGGTTATTTTTTCCAATGTGCATTACTTTACATTTATCCACATTAAATTTCATTTGCCATTTTGTTGCCCAATCACTTAGTTTTGTGAGATCTATTTGAAGTTTTTCACAATCTGCTTTGGTCTTAACTATCTTGAGTAGTTTAGTATAATCTGCAAACTTTGCCACCTCACTGTTTACCCCTTTCTCCAGATCATTTATGAATAAATTGAATACGATTGGTCCGAGGACTGACCCTTGGGGAACACCACTAGTCACCCCTCTCCATTCTGAGAATTTACCATTAATTCCTACCCTTTGTTCCCTGTCCTTTAACCAGTTCTCAATCCATGAAAGGACCTTCCCTTTTATCCCATGACAGCTTAATTTACGTAAGAGGCTTTGGTGAGGGACCTTGTCAAAGGCTTTCTGGAAATCTAAGTACACTATGTCCACCGGATCCCCCTTGTCCACATGTTTGTTGACCCCTTCAAAGAACTCTAATAGATTAGTAAGACACGATTTCCCTTTACAGAAACCATGTTGACTATTGCTCAACAGTTTATGTTTTTCTATGTGTCTGACAATTTTATTCTTAACTATTGTTTCAACTAATTTTCCCGGTACCGACGTTAGACTTACTGGTCTGTAATTGCCGGGATCACCCCTAGAGCCCTTTTTAAATATTGGCGTTACATTAGCTAACTTCCAGTCATTGGATACCGAAGCCGATTTAAAGGACAGGTTACAAACCTTAGGCCTGGTCTACACTAGGAGTTTATGTCGAATTTAGCAGCGTTAATTCGACTTAAACGTGTACCCGTCCACACCAGGAAGCTAATTAGTTCGACTTAGAGGGCTCTTTAGTTCGAATTCTGTATTCCTCCCCGACGAGGGGAGTAGCGCTAAATTCGACATGGCTATGTCGAATTAGGCTAGGTGTGGACGGAAATCGACCTTAGTAGCTCCGGGAGCTATCCCACACTGCACCACTCTGTTGACGCTCTGGACAGCAGTCCGAGCTTGGATGTTCTGACCAGCCACACAGGAAAAGCCCCGGGAAAATTTGAATTCCTTTTCCTGTCTGGCCAGTTTGAATCTCATTTCCTGGTTGGACATTGGGGCGAGCTGAGCAGCACCGGCAACGATGCAGAGCTCTCCAGCAGAGGAGTCCATGCAATCTCTGAATAGAAAGAGGGCCCCAGCATGGACTGACCGGGAAGTCTTGGATCTGATCAGTGTGTGGGGCGAGGAGTCTGTGCTTTCGGAGCTGCGCTCCAAAAAATGGAATGCAAAGACCTACAAGAAGGTCTCTAAAGCCATGAGAGACAGAGGATACAGCCGGGATGCAACGCTGTGCCGTGTGAAAATCAAGGACCTGAGACAAGGCTACCAGAAGACCAAAGCGGCAAACGGATGCTCCAGAGCCCAGCCCCAGACATGCCGCTTCTACGAGGCACTGCATGCCATTCTCGGTGGGTCTGCCACAACTGCCCCACCAGTGACTGTGGACTCCGACGATGGGATAGTGTCGACGGCCAGTTCCTCGGCGATGTTCGCGGACGGGGAAGATGAGGAAGGGTTTGTGGAGGACGAGGCAGGCGACAGCGCTTACAACGCTGGTTTCCCCGACAGCCAGGATCTCTTCATCACCCTCACGGAGATCCCCTACCAACCCTCCCCAGCAGTTACCCCGGACCCTGAATCAGGGGAAGGATCAGTCGGTAAGTGCTTTAAACATGTAAACTTTTATTATTAATGTAACAGGAAACTGAACTATGTGAAAAGGAGGTCTAAATATATGGAGATAGAACAGAAATCCTCCTGGGAGATCTCCACGAAGCTCTCCTGGAGGTAATGGAAAAGCCTCCGCAGGAGGTTCCTGGGAAGAGCTGCCTTATTCGGTGCTCCTTGGTAGCACACTTTTCCGCACCAGGCTTTCATGAGGTATTCTGGGAGCATTGCCTCCACGAGCATGGCAGCATAGGTCCCTGGTTTGTGCTGGCTTTCACGCAGCATTCGCTCTCTATCTCCTTCAGTGACCCTCCTCAGGGTGATCTCGCTCGGCGACTCCTGCATCTAATTAGGAGAATTACTGTAATGTTACGCCTGGTCCAAAGTATTTTTAAAAAATCTCCAGACAGACGGCGTAGCAGAGACTCAGCACGCTACTGCGTGACAAGCGTAATGGAAAGCCTAAGAATCAAATGGACGCTCATGGAGGGAGGGAGGGGGGACTGATGACGCAAGCTATCCCACAGTTCCTGCAGTCTCCGAAAAGCATTTGCATTCTTGGCTGAGCTCCCAATACCTGTCAAACACATTGTCTGCGGTGATTCAGGGCATAGCTCGTCAATGTACCCTCAACCCCCCACCCCCAGAAGGAAAAGGAAAAAAAATTGTCTCTTGACTCTTTTAAATGTCACCCTATGTGTACTGAATGCTGCTGGTAGACGCGATGCTGCGGCACTGTACTGTAGCATCCTCCCCCCCCCCGCCTCATGGGTGGCTGATGGTACAATACGACTGGTATTAGTCTTCATCATCAGCCTTGTGGCAGATGGTGTAGTGCAGTAGGACTGCTATCCGTCCTCGTCATCAGCCCATAAGTAGACCGCCTGCTAACCGTCTTCATCATAGCAACAGGGGGCTGAGCTCCATCAGCCCCCGCCCTTCATGTGTAAAGAAAAGATTCTGTACTGCCTGGACTATCAGAGCAGCAGGATGCTGGTCTCCTCTCCCCCAAACTGCTTAATGTCCTGTCTGGACTATCATAGCAGCTGGAGGCTGCCTTCCCCTCATTTCATTTCACTAACAAGTCACTGTTTCTTATTCCTGCATTCTTTATTACTTCAGCACACAAATGGGGGGACACTGCAATGGTAGCCCAGGAAGGCTGGGGGAGGAGGGAAGCAACAGGTGGGGTTGTTGCAGGAGCACCCCCTGTGAATGGCATACAGCTCATCATTTCTGCGGGATCTGACACGGAGCGGCTGTGCTCTCTAGTTCTCTGATACACTGCAACCCTAGTACACTTGCCCCATATTCTAGGCAGGACTGATTCTATTTTTAGATACCATAAAGGAGGGATTGACTCGGGGAGTCATTCCCAGTTTTGTCTTTTGCGCCCCCGGCTGATCTCAGCCAGGGGCACCTATGACAGCAGCAGAAGGTATAGTGCAGTAGGACTGGTAACCGTCATCACATTGCCAATTTACAATGGCATGGTAGATGGTACAATATAGCTGATAACCATCTCTGCTGTCATGCAAAAGCAAAGGAATGCTGCTGTGTAGCGCTGCTGAATCGCCTCTGTCCGCAGCATCTAGTACACATACGGTGACAGTGACAAAAGGCAAAACAGGCTCCATGGTTGCCACGCTATGGCATCTGCCAGGGTAATCCAGGGAAAATGGGCTCGAAATGATTGTCTGCCATTGCTTTCCCGGAGGAAGGAATGACTGATGACATTTACCCAGAACCACCCACGACAATAATTTTTGACCCATCGGGCACTGGGATCTCAACCCAGAATTCCAAGGGTCGGGGGAGACTGCGATGGAGTTTATGCTTTCCGGATTGCCTAGAGCAGGAGTGCGCACGAGACAGGTGCTGTGCATGGTCTTGTTCACAGAGACAGACTAGACTGTGTTCATTGTTCGCAGAAATGTATCTTTGCAAGGAATTCACTCCCTTTTCCCCATCATACAGCTTCGACTGTCTCCAGACCTGCCACAGCATCCCCCTCACAGAGGCTGGCAAAGATTAGGCGGCGAAAGAAAAAGACACGGGATGAGATGTTCGCTGAACTTATGGGCTGCTCCCGAGCCGAGGCGGACCAGCAGAGCCAGTGGAGGGAGACCCTCTCTCTGTACCAGCACTCACACAGCGAACGGGAGGACAGGTGGCGTGAGGAAGAGAAGCAGGTGACTCAAACGCTGCCTGGACTAATGAGGGAGCAAACGGACACGCTCCGGCGCCTTGTGGATGTTCTGCAGGACCGCAGGCAGGAGAACAGAGCCCCCCTGCAGTGTATCTGCAACCGCCCTCCCCCACCACAAAGTCCCATACCCCCCTCACCCAAAATAACCAGAAGGAGGGGCGCCAGGGGCCGTGAAAACTGTCACTGCACCCCAGCAGAGTGCTCAAGTACCCAAAAGCTCTCATACCCCAAATTTGAGAAGTCCTTCCCTTGCTGACTCACCCAAGCCCCAATCCCAGTTTCATCCCCTAGTGTGAAAGTAGAATGAATTATATTAGAAAAATAGATAGGATTAAAGAAATGCTGTCTGTACCTTTAAGGAAAATCGCTGGAAGCTGCAGTCTAGGTGTCAGGAATACAGACATTAACATAGAACAATTGCACCGTTTAAGGGCAATTGGTGAAGCATTAGCCTTACATCGATAAGAGTTAGTAAGGAAGCAGGATATGCATGCTATGCCCCAGGTGAATTTTGCTGTTTTTCTCTCTTTGTCCCTTTGTTTAATTCCCACTCTTTTATCTGTATAAATAAGACTGTTTGGGTCTTGCATGGCTGCTCACATTATCTGTGTGTTATTGGCAGAGGGCTGTGCTAATAAAAACAGAGTGTTCTAACAAATTGTGAGTCTTGATTCTAACTTTGACACTAGTTAATTATTAAAAATACTTTGCTGTTAATTACTGTTTCCCTCATGTTTTTTTACAGAAGACTGTGTTTGAAGGGAGGGGTGGGGAAGGGGGTTGGTAATTGCATAGGACAATCACCTTTACCAGGGTACAGACACGGGGGCAGGATCAGCAGCAGGTCACACACACAGTGCAGTCAGTAGGTACCCTGGTCGGTATGGGAGGTGGTTTCTGTGTGGGTGTGGGGGTACGTGACTTTGTAGCAGGGGAGGGCGGTTACAGATCTTATGCAGCGGTCCTTGTCCTGGACCGCAGAGTCACGCAGCAGAGGAATCTGTATCCGTCCTCCTCCGCCACAAGGTCACATAGCCCCCGCACACAGAATCCCAAAAAGGAGGGATGGCAGGCTCCGCTGAAACAACCAGTCCGGCACTGAGGACCGCTCTAGGAGCAGGAGCCTGTCATTCCTCGAGTTTAGAGGTGGTCTTTACATCACCGCACACCCTACCCAGCACAGTCTGCGTCCCAGTTTCAACCCTTTAATGCAAAGTCATTAATAAAGAAACCTTTGTTAAGTAACAATGGAACATGTATTTTATTTTTACACGTGTGTTGGAAGTGGGGGAAACGGGGTGAACGGGGTATGTAACTGCAGAGGATAGTCAACAGTAACTGGGTAAAGAAATAGGGGCAGGTTCAGCTTCTCTGTAAAGAAACTGAACAGTCACAGGCCACGCTGCTTGCTGAGGAACCTAGGTTTCAAAGCCTCCAGGATGCACAGCGCTTCCCGCTTGGCTCTTCTAATCGCACGGGTGTCAGGCTGAGCGTAATCAGCAGCCAGGCGATTTGCCTCAACCTCCCATCCCACCATAAAGGTCTCCCCATTGCTCTCACAGAGATTGCAATAACAATGGGGATATTGGTTTCGCTGAGATTCGAGCCAGTCAGTAAGCTTCGCCATCTTCCCTTGAGACATCCGAAAGCACACTCCACCACCATTCTGCACTTGCTCAGCCGGTAGTTGAAGAGTTCCTTGTCAGTGTCCAAGGCGCCTGTATAGGGCTTCATGAGGCAGGGCATTAGCGGGTAGGCTGGGTCCCCGAGGATCACTATAGGCATCTGCACATCCCCAACAGTTATTTTGTGGTCCGGGAAGAAACTACCTTCCTGTAGGCTTCTAAACAGACCAGAGTTCCTGAAAACATGCACGTCATGAACCTTGCCCGGCCACCCGACGTTGATGTTGGTAAAACGTCCCCTATGGTCCACCAGTGCTTGCAGCACCATTGAAAAGTAGCCCGAATTCTCAGCAGCTGACTGTGGGGAGGTGGACGATAAGGTGCGAGGAGTTGACAACGGCCATAACTGCAGCGGGCTCCATGCTCGCAGTGCTGTGGCATCCACGCTGTCACTGACCAGAAAAGTGCGCGAACAGATTGCCCGCTGGCGCTTTCAGGGAGGGTGGGCGGGAGTGACGGTTCATTGATGACAGTTACCCAAAACCACCCTCGACACATTTTTTCCCCCAGCAGGCATTGGGGGCTCTAACCAGCATTCCAATGGGCAGTGGGGACTGCGGGAACTGTGGGATAGCTGCCCACAGTGCACCGCTTCCAAAGTCGACGCTTGCCCCGTTAGTGTGGACTCACAAAGTCGAATTAGTGTCCTTAGTGTGGATACACAATTCGACTTCGTAAGGTCGATTCCACAAATCCGACTTAAGTTGAATCAAACTACTCTTGTAGTGTAGACATACCCTTAGTTAATAGTTCCGCAACTTCACATTTGAGTTCTTTCAGAACTCTTGGGTGAATGCCATCTGGTCCCGGTGACTTGTTAATGTTGAGTTTATCAATTAATTCCAAAACCTCCTCTAGTGACACTTCAATCTGTGACAGTTCCTCAGATTTGTCACCTACAAAAGCCAGCTCAGGTTTGGGAATCTCCCTAACATCCTCAGCCGTGAAGACTGAAGCAAAGAATCCATTTAGTTTCTCCGCAATGACTTTATCGTCTTTAAGCACTCCTTTTGTATTTCGGTCGTCAAGGGGCCCCACTGGTTGTTTAGTAGGCTTCCTGCTTCTGATGTACTTAAAAACATTTTGTTATTACCTTTAGAGATTTTGGCTAGCCATTCTTCAAACTCCTCTTTGGCTTTTCTTATTACACTCTTGCACTTAAGTTGGCAGTGTTTGTGCTCCTTTCTATTTGCCTCACAAGGATTTGACTTCCACTTTTTAAAGGAAGTCTTTTTATCTCTCTCTGCTTCTTTTACATGGTTGTTAAGCCACGGTGGCTCTTTTTTAGTTCTTTTACTGTTTTTCTTAATTTGGGGTATACATTGAAGTTGGGCCTCTATTATGGTGTCTTTAAAAAGGGCCCATGCAACTTGCAGGGATTTCACTTTATTCACTGTACCTTTTAACTTTTGTCTAACTAACCCCGTCATTTTTGTATAGTTCCCCCTTTTGAAATTAAATGCCACAGTGTTGGGCAGTTGAGGTGTTCTTCCCACCACAGGGATGTTGAATGCTATTGTATTATGGTCACTATTTCCAAGCGGTCCTGCTATAGTTACCTCTTGGACCAGCTCCTGCGCTCCACTCAGGATTAAATCTAGAGTTGCCTCTCCCCTTGTGGGTTCCTGTACCAGCTGCTCCATGAAGCAGTCATTTAAAGTATCGAGAAATTTTATCTCTGCATTTCATCCTGAAGTGAAATGTTCCCAGTCAATATGGGGATAATTGAAATCCCCCACTATTATTGGGTTCTTAATTTTGATAGCATTTCATCATCAATATTACTGTCCTGGTCAGGCGGTCGATAATAGATCCCTAATGTTATATTTTTACTAGAGCATGAAATTTCTATCCATAGAGACTCTATGGAACATGTGGATTCACTTAAGATTTTTACTTCATTTGATTCTACATTTTCTTTCACATATAGTGACACTCTCCTCCTCCCCCCACGACCTGTTCTGTCCTTCTGATATATTTTGTACCCAGAAATGATTGTGTCCCATTGATTGCTCTCAGTCCACCAGGTTTCTGTGATGCCTATTATATTAATATCCTCCTTTATCACAAGGCACTCTAGTTCACCCATCTTATTATTTAGACTTCTGGCATTTGTGTACAAGCACTTTAAAAACTTGTCCCTGTTTATTAGCCTCCCTTTTTCTGATGTGTCAGATTCTTTTTTATATGACTGTTTATCATCTGATCCGGCCCTTACATTAACCTCTTCCGTCCTCTGCTCCTGACTATAACCTGGAGATTCTCTATCATCAGACTCTCCCCTAAGAAAAGTCTGTGTCCGATCCACACGCTCCTCTGCAGCAGTCGGCTTTCCCCCATCTCCTAGTTTAAAAACTGCTCTACAACCTTTTTAATGTTTAGTGCCAGCAGTCTGGTTCCACTTTGGTTTAGGTGGAGCCCATCTCTCCTGTATAGGCTCCTCCCATCCCAGAAGTTTCCCCAGTTCCTAATGAACGTGAACCCCTCCTCTCTACACCATCGTCTCATCCACGCATTGAGACTCTGAAGCTCTGCCTGCCTACCTGGCCCTGCGCGTGGAACTGGGAGCATTTCTGAGAATGCCACCATAGAGGTCCTGGATTTCAGTCTCTTCCCTAGCAGCCTAAATTTGGCTCCCAGGACATCTCTCCTACCCTTCCCTATGTCATTGGTACCTACATGTACCACGACCACCGACTCCTCCCCAGCACTACACATAAGTCTATCTAGATGCCTCGAGAGATCCGCAACCTTCGCACCAGGCAGGCAAGTCACCATACGGTTGTCCTGGTCATCACAGACCCAGCTATCTACGTTTCTAATAATCGAATCTCCCATTACTAACACCTGCCTTTTCCTAGAAACTGGAATTCCCTCCCCCGGAGAGGCAACCTCAGTGCGAGAGGCGACCCCAGCACCATCTGGAAGGAGGGTCCCAACTACGGGAAGATTTCCCTCTGCTCCCATTGACTGTTCTACTTCCCTGGGCCGTTCTTCCTCCTCAACAGCACAGGGGCTGTCTGAGCGGAGGTGGGACAATTCTACAGTGTCCCGGAAAACCTCATCAACATACCTCTCTGCCTCTCTTAGCTCCTCCAGTTCCGCCACCCTGGCCTCCAAAGTCCGTACATGGTCTCTGAGGGCCAGGAGCTCTTTGCACCAACTGCACACATACGCCACCCGCCCACAGAGCAGGTAATCATACATGTTACATTCAGTGCAATAAACTGGATAGCCCCCACTCTGCTGCTGGGCTTCTGCCTGCATTTTCTCCTAGTTACTGGAAGGGTGGTTTACAGAAAGGAGTTTTAGAATGTGGTTCGGTTTACAGGTTTTAAGGGGGGACCACAGGGAAGGGATTAGGGCTGGTGAGGGACTCCCACTCCCTTCCCACTCCCCTTCTAAACTCCCTTGCGAAACTCCCTGTTAGCAGCCCCTGGTCGCTTGTGTGCGGCTTTATAAAGCCCTGGCCTGAGTGAATGCCCCGCCCACTGATTAAGGCTCAGCCAATTACCAGAGGCTTCGAGCTTTCAAACCTGCCGCCAACTGCCAGCCAGAGCACACGGTCCCTCAAACAACCAAACAAACAAACAGACTGACAAACACAAGCTCAGCACACAGCAAGTAACCCCCAAACACAAACAAACACACACTACAGACAGTCACTTACCCCACAGATGATGTATTTGCTCCTCCTTCACCTGGAGAACTCCCTTACGAAACTCCCTGTTAGCAGCCCCTGGTTGCAAAGCTCCCTGGTCGCTTTTACAACAGGCTGCATAAAAAGAACTAGCAAAATCAGTGCAAAGTAAAATTTCATACTGACAATGACTTGTTTATACTGCTCTATATACAATACACTGAAATGTAAGTACAATTTTATATTCCAAATGATTTGTTTTATAATTATCTAGTAAAATGAGAAAGTAAGCAATTTTTCAGTAGTAGTGTGCTGTGACACTTTTGTATTTTTATGTCTGATTTTGTAAGCAAGTAGTTTTTAAGAGAGGTGTAACTTGGGGATATACAAGACAAATCAGACTCCTGAAAGGGGTATAGTAGTCTGGAAAGGTTGAGAGCCACTGACTTAAGACAACTTAAAAGGAACAAGTATGTATTATGTAGCACATAGCATGTGAAAGAGCACTGCAAAGTGCAATAATTTATCCGCTATAGATAGAGTTCTTGGGGTATATTTTATTGGGATGTTTGTTTTGGCAGGGTAGTTGAATTTTTAGAGAACCTACTGATTTTTCTGTTATATATTTCATTTATGGGCTACAGAATACAACATAGCTGTGTGAAGAAAGTGTCTACATCCAGGATTATACATATAATTATTATAACTGTGACAGGAAGGAAAAGGAAATTCAGAGGAAGACACTGTATATTACAGAGAGAAAATAATTGCAAATGGAGTATCAATGTCAATTGGTCACAGTCAAGAATTTCTTTCATCTTTTAGAAAGGATAAGAGATGATATATACATAAGCAAATAAAAACAGATTAACTTTGATTATAAGATCAGGTGAGTCTATTTACTTGAGAGGAAAGGGCATTGTTGTCATGCCTGTACACTGGTGTTCTCACCAAAATCCCTCTGCTGCTCCATTTGTGTTTGATCCTAGTCATTTAAAAGGAAGGGGACAGTCTCAGGTCGATTTGTTTTGGTGACCAAGGCCACCCCCTTCCTGGCACCAACAGGCACCAATGACTCTGGGGATGCTTGGAAAGCCAAGATGAGAACAAACACATTTCCAGAGAAGTGGTAAGGGTAGACACAGATTAGCAGATGGATCCTTTTAGACCACTAGCATGCTGTAAGACAAAATTGTCCTGCTCTCAAATTAGAATCCCTCCAGAAATCAGTGAATCTACCACTGAGACATAAAAAGCTGTAGAATAAAAGGGAAGGTGCATATTGTGAGTTCAATCCTTGAGGGGGACACTTAGGTATCTGGGGCAAAATCAGTACTTGGTCCTGCTAGTGAAGGCAGGGGGCTGGACTCAATGACCTTTCAGGGTCCCTTCCAGTTCTGTGAGATAGGTATATCTCCATATATAATATATATGTCCCTATTACACATAAAATACGGGAATTAAGGCTGAACCATAAGAAACAGGAACAGCAGCTTTTGGACTGTATCCAGGAGACCTTTTGTCTTGTCTATTTGGGATGGGAGCAATGTGATAGAATGCATTCTGATCACCAGAATAAATGTTTCCACAATCCATTGGTCGGTGGTCATACTGGCGTAGGCCTCAAATACAAAAAAAAATGCAGAGTCCCCTTGATCAAACTGTGATTTATCTGAGATTCACCTGAGGCTTGTGGTAATAGGAAGGGTGGAACTGTGGTATCCTTTCACAAAAGAGTCCTAAGGGAAAACAATAGCCTCATCAGAGCCCTACCTGGGAAGACCTGCGCTTAGCTGTGAACTTCTTCTCTTTCCTCTATTGAAGCAGCTGGAGTTTGCTCAGTTTTGTGGAGTTTGATGCTGTCAAATGGGGCTTGGATAGGATGTGATCTGGAGTTGGAATCTGCATTTCATCATTGGATCCCAATGTTACCTTGTCACCAAGCACAGAACAGAACATTAGGACAAGCAAGTTATATTGCATGATTCATCAAGCATACAAGAAGTAGGGGAAGGACAGCAAATCTTCATGAAGGGTACTCAAGAACTTAGTGTTCGGCTCTTGCCCTTGCCAGTGCTGAAGCCTGATGCATCCACAATAAAGAGTTTGAGCCATGGCATGTGAGACAAATCCCAGAATATCTGGACTGGGAGCTGTGGATAAAATAGATCTTTCTGCATTAAAAGAAAACTCTGAAGCTTTTAATGGGTGCACTGGGGATTAAATTTGCCGCCTCCAAAAGTCTTTTGACTGCTGTAATCAAGATGTTGTCTAAATAAATGATTTTTTTTCATTTGTAGAGACCTTAGGAAATGAATGACTGCTCTCATTACCATTGTAAAAACCCTTGAGGCAAAGTAAAGATCAAACAGCATTACCTTCCATTAATGCCGCAGTTCTTTCCAGGAGATGCTTTGTTATGTTCTTAAATAAAGTACTTTGGAATACTAATAAACACTTTGTTTATGAGATAGTAGTTCAAAACTCCCCACCGTGCTATTCTTTACCTGTTATTTTTGCCTGGCCAGTACATTAGGTTGGGGAAATCCTGGGGTTTAAGCACAGCTTTATCCAACTTGACAAGCAACTGTTAACACCCAGCACCAATGATATGCACTTGGGTCTGCTCCGCCATTAGGGTTGACAGAAAAATGTGTTAAGTGACAGGACTCTGCTTCTTAAATGGGCTTCAGAGAATCCCATTCAATAGATTTCAAAATAGTCTAACATCCTTAACAAAGGGAGTCACTGTATCAGCAACTTTCAACTGCTTTCCTGAGCACACAGTCCTCTTCTCAAAGCTTTGAATCTTTCTGCTTTCTATTGGGGATCATTTCCTTGTTCATCAGAAAGTGAATACCCGCTATAGTGTAGTAAGGCAGTGACAGAGCCCTCCTCATCTACACTGTATTTATAATTGTTTCAGAAGATGGTGGATGGGCACCATCAGCCCATCAGAGAAAGTTCCAAAGATAAAATAGAAGCTAAAACATTAAACAGAAAAAAGGTGATGATTGCCACAGACTGACAGATGTACTCTCTTAGCAGTTCAACAGGCAGTTGAGAAAAAATTGTCCTGTTCTCAAATGATGTAGTCTGTTCCTACCCCTGTATAATGTGTGGAAATCCACTGCTTGCACTGGAGTGGATTATTCTAGAAGAGTCACAAATAGAGTTATATGGAGGATGGAAAGTCTGTTTCATGAAATATTTTGAAATTTTGAAATTTGTTCTCATTCTAATTCGGAACTAAATCTGAACATTTCAAAATTCTCCATGAAAGAATTTTTTTTAAATGTTTGGGATCGATTGAAACATTTTAGTTCCAAAAATCTGTATATTTTTATATTGTTAATTTTCTAATATATTTAAACAAAAAAAACATTAAAACAAAATCACTTCAAAATTAAAAAAGTCTTAATGTTTCCTTCCAAAATGTCAAAATGCAACATTTCAAAATTGTCAGAACTTTTTTTCCCATGGCTGTTCTCCAAAATGAAATTATTTTTATTTTGCAAAGCCTTTCTTCAACGGAACTGCACCTTCTGATGGAACTTGGTTTTCTTCCAGTTTTTCCAACAAGCTTTAATCACAAGCTTTCTGGGAGAACCCTACGTGACCATTTAAAAAGCTCGATGATATGCCAGGGGAGAAAAATAATATGCCTTCTTCACAAATGATAACATAATATAAATGTTAATAAATACAAAAGGGTCGATATTTTCAAGAGTAATTAGTGATTTTAGATGCCAAACTTGAGACAGGATTCTGATTTCAGAGACTGCTAAGCACCCACCCTCTGAAAAGACCCGAGCCCCATTTAAAGATAGAAGCATCCCAAATCATTAGTCACTTTTGCAAATGTTGGCCCAGGTGATTACGTACAGGTATTTCACAAATGGCCCCGTTTATTGTTTATTATTGCTGGTGAGTTAGTAGTATCAAGAATGAAAAAAAAAGGTGAAATAAGGAAAGACCTTGGGAAAAAAGATAAAATTGGATCAGGATTATATAAGAATAGCATGAGACTAGGATGCAAATAGCCAGTTTCTATGTCTGAGTTCAATAAAACTTTTGTTCATATGATGAATTTCTCTGAATTTTTTTCCATTAGATAAGTGTCTTTCTTCCCAGACAAATAGATTTAGCTCACAGGGAGTTGAATGTGTCCTTTTAAAACATGAGAGCTAAGTGTTTGGAAAAAAAGTGTTTGAAAAAAAATTACTTAGCTTTAAATTTACTATTATAAGCAAACATTTTTTGGAAAATGTAACTTTACTTATCTTTAAGCACAGAGGAAAATACAGTGAGTGGGGGTTTCAGATCAGATATTCTCTGTTCATCAACATGAAACCTAGAAAATTTGCTGGGAGAACTTACAGTATATGATTTATCTTAATGAAAGCCAGAATTAGTACCTAGATAAAAAGTATTTTCCACAAATATTATAAAAACAAAGTCAATCAACTTATAACCTTTCACATTTTTAGGCCTCGTTCAACCCTAAACGTGAAGGCTTCTGTATTAGACATGCTTGGGTTTAAAGATCATCCTGTGTAAACCAATTCATTACATTTCCATGCATAGAATTTGCTTTGAGAAAAATGCTTAATTTGGCAATCAAATTACACCCTCCTCCCTGAAGCAGCTGGCCCTTCAAGCCAATCTGGAGACGATCAGTAAAATGGGCCTGGAAGATTGTACAACATTCTCTTGTTGCACTCAGGTGCTATGTCTGGTCTGAGAAGAGAGAGAAATTTTGCTATTCATACTTTATTTCTGACAAGTAGGAAAATGTCATGGAATGCTCCACAGTCCTGAATGTGTAATACACCAATATAATTCAAGAATGCAATACACTTGTTGAGGGTTTCAAGATAAATATCTACACAAGAAGAGGACATTTACTATCCTTTAACTTTGGTACGGAGCCAACATTTTTTTAATTTGGGGTACGGAATCTGAAATCTTGAGGTGCCTGCAACCTGCCTACAAATGGCTAAATCTCCTGAATCACAAATCTTAAATGTGGGATGGCAATATAAGACATTGGGAATATCAGAGGGAAAAGATCATATCATTACACATATGGAAACCATTGCACTCTTTCCCCACTCCCACTCCCAAACTGTGGTTCTGATTCTCCTGCAGCATGAATAACTTATACTGATGGTCCATGGGGGATGCTCATAGCTCCAAAGGGAGATTTGGGGCACCGTAGTACTAAGTGCTGTACAAAAACTTGGGAAGAAACAGCCCTTCCCACTGAAAGTTTACAAATTAAACTGAAAGAAGATGCAAGGAGTGAGTGTAATGAGCAACAGGAGTGAAGCAGGAGGGAGGAAGAGAAAGACAGAAAGTGAGACCCAATCTACACAACAAAACCCATCCATGAGAAGGGAATATGCATACTCTGACTCAGAAGCTAGTCATTAAGGGCCAGGTTGTGGCATTTAAATCACTAGCTGCATTAGGTAAGGTGGCACTGACTGCAGCGGGTGCCTCCAAGGAATTCTTGCTGGCTCAGTCAGAATTCCTCCTAGGGCTACATTTGAAGGGTATGCACTGGGCCAGCTCCATCCTCACCTCTATGCTATATTTAAAAACACACAAACTAAGTAGTTAGATAAAAACATAAAACACTCTTGCTGAAACATAACACTATTTTATTTCTTAGTACACAGAACGATAACACACAAGAACCCAAAAACAGGCTGCTCCCTAATGCAGAGAGGCACAACTCATCCCACCTCACTGTAGGCTGGCGGACTACAGACTCTGTAGGTTGCACTCTTTCCTACAGAGCGCTGTAGCCTGCAAGTAGAACACAGTCCTTGATATACCATAGGCCAGCTCTGGCCTCATCTAAACCCAACTGTCCCTGCTCAGGTTATGCCCAGACTCTTTGCAGTGGTGCAAATGGGGAGGCAGGCTCCTTGCACACTCCCCTCTAGGTATGGCTAAACCAGACTGTTCACACTCTAAATATAAGTGTACAGAAGAAGCAAAAGAAGACAGTCAGTTTGGGGGAGGATTTCCTTCACTTACTTTCCTACTAGCAAATCACTATCAATCACCATAGTAGAAGATTTCATATGATACCTAACAAGAAAATTGACTATATAAAATATGTTTTGAAAACAAATCACTACTTTCCAAATCGCAGTTGGGTTCTCTCTTTCATTCAATATTTTATCTGGTCACTGCTTTAAATTTGTATGCAGAAGCTGTTAGGGGGACTGCTTGCAAAGTTTGAGACAAATTAAAATGTGTTAGACTGTGCTGCTTAAATAAAGAGCCAGCTGTGCTTTGTAGGGAAGCGGTTCCTTGCCATCAACTTTTTTCAGTGGGACATTCAGTAATCAGCTATGGCATTCTTACTGCATCTCAGTGATTTATGGCTTTAATGGCAATATGGAAGAGGAGTGAGGCACTTCACATTGTTAAGTTGTAATAAAACTTTAAATGAACAGGCAGTGCTTACTTTTGCTTGAGTATCCCACTGGTCATTTACAAAGACTTTCAATTCTGCTTCATCGTTGTCCAGAGGCCAAGCATGTAAAATTTGAAAAAAATAAAGCATTGATTAACGTATTTAATTCCCTTAAATTAGGTACAAAAACCAGCCTTCTGGATTAATTTAATATCACAGGTATTCTTAACAGTTTTTGATCCCATTTATGCAATGCTACTTTGTCTGGGCAAATTACATATATACACACAAGCAGTATTTAAGTCTAAATTAAAAGGAAACTATCAATGGTTTTAGGTCAGCCTGATCCAGGATGAAATATTTCCCCTCCAAATACTAGCCATAAGGATGAAATTGAGGAGAAGAGCCAAGAAGTAAGAGCTAAGTAGATAAGGCAGACAAAGGGGTGGAGGCAAGGGGAATTAGCAAGACAGAAGCAAGAGGGAAGGAGATAGAAAGAAAAGACAGTCAAGGAGGCAGCAGGTAAGGATCAATAGGGGAGGAAGATGGAGAAGCTAAAGGAAAGTAAAGCAGAGGAAGAGCAACAAAGGCAAATCTATTTAAAAAAAATAACTAGTGATATTGGGGGCCCCAATTTGAAACACATGAAAAGGGCCCGATTTTCAGAGGGCAAGTGCTAAGCACCTCATAAAATCATGTCCCTTTAAGGTGTGTCAAGTTGGGCACCAAAAAAATGGAGGCATCCAATATCATTAGTCCCTTTTGAAAACCTGGGCCTTATTCTTAACCAGTTGTTCAGGCCTTCCTCCCTCAGGCTCTTGGGGAGCCCAGGAGAGTTCACATCAGCCAACAGAGATTAAAGATCGGCAAATCAAACCTTAACTTCTGTGACCATAAACCTTGATGATGCTTTTGGGTTCATGTCCTAGGATTGAGAACACTAGCATTAGATTGCTTTAAACCTTTCATAGACTTAGGTCTGGTCTACACTAGGACTTTAATTCGAATTTATCAGCGTTAATTCGAACTAACCGCTCAACCGTCCACACCAGGAAGCCATTTAATTCGAACGAGAGGGCTCTTTAGTTCGAATTTGGTACTCCACCCCGGCAGGTGGAGTAACGCTAAATTCGACATGGCTAGCTCGAATTAGGCTTGGTGTGGATGCTAATCGAACTTAGTAGCTCCGGGAGCTATCCCACAGTGCACCACTCTGTTGATGCTCTGGACAGCAGTCCGAGCTTGGATTCTCTGGCCAGCCACACAGGAAATGACCCGCGAAAATTTGAATTCATTTTCCTGTCTGGGCGGTTTGAATCTGACGGTCTGGTTGCACATCGGGGCGAGCTCCGCAGCACCTGCAACGATGCAGAGCTCTCCAGCAGAGGAGTCCGGGCAATCCCAGAATAGAAAGAGGTCCCCAGCATGGACTGACAGGGAAGTCATGGATCTGATTGCTGTGTGGGGCGAGGAGTCTGTGCTCTCGGAGCTGCGCTCCAGCAAGCGGAACGCGAAGACCTTCGAGAAGGTCTCTAAAGCCATGAAAGAGAAAGGATACAGCCGGGATGCGATGCAGTGCCGCGTGAAAGTGAAGGACCTAAGACAAGGGTATCAAAAAGTCAGAGAGGCAAACGGACGCTCCGGAGCCCAGCCCCAGACATGCCGCTTCTATGAGGCACTGCATGCCATTCTAGGTGGGTCTGCCACAATTGCCCCACCAGTGACGGTGGACTCCGAGGACGGAATAGTGTACCGGGACAGTTCCTCCTCGATGTTCGCCGATGGGGAAGATGAGGAAGGGTCTTTTGAGGACGGCGCAGGCGACAGCGAACCCACTCCCGCTTTCCCTGACAGCCAGGATCTCTTCATCACCCTCACAGAGATCCCCTACCAACCGTCCCCGCCCGTTAACCCGGACTCGGAATCAGGGGAAGGATCAGGTGGTAAGTGCTACAAACAGGGAAACATTTATTTTTTAAGAAACAGGTATATAAAAAATAGAAATACTATAGAAAATTTTTTAAATATCAAACTATACAAAAAGTAGGTCTACACATATAGGAATCGAGCAATAATCCTCTGGGGACAATTCAAAAAAGCTCTCAGAGAGCAGCTGGAAAAGCCTCAGCAGGAGGTTCCTTGGGAGAGGTGCCTTATTGTGTGCTCCGTGGAAGCACACTCTTCCGCGCCAGGCCATCCTAAGGTAAAGGGGAAGCATCGCCTCTACAAGCATTGCAGCGTATGGTCCTGGTCTGTGCAGGGCTTCTGTTAGCATCCGCTCTCTCTGAGTCCGAGTGACACGCCTCAGGGTAATGTCGTTCTGGAAGTGCTGCATCTAATTAGGGGAATTAGTGTACTGTTACTATTGTGAATGGTAGACTTTTACTTTGCATAACAATGACCCTCGCTTAACAGCCACGTATTGGAGGCCACAGAGGAAAAGCATACAGTGATCTTTCCCGTGCACTGGCGGGAGGGGCTGCAAAAGGCTCATCCTTTCTGCTTTGCACATTGCCTTTAGCAGGAGAGCACAGCTAACCACTAACTGATAAGCAGTATGTACTGTAAGGCTTACCAGGACTTTGTGCAAGAGGGATGCAGCTGTCTTTAGTGCAATGGTGCGCGTATTCCGAAATCTCGGACTAGTTCTGAGATCTCCTGAGACTTGGTTCCCTCTTTGGTCTTGTTAACTGAAACTGACTAGACTGTAGAAGCAGCAAAGAATCCTGTGGCACCTTATAGACTAACAGATGTTTGCAGTGGAAATTTCCAGGGCAGGTGTGTATATATAAGCAAGCAAGAAGCAGGCTAGAGATAACGAGGTTAGATCAATCAGGAGGATGGGGCCCTGTTCCAGCAGCTGAGGTGTGAAAACCAAGGAGGAGAAACTGGTTCCATTCACAGTCTGTGTTTAGTCGTAAACTGATGGTGTTAAATTTGCAAATGAATTGGAGCTCAGCAGTTTCTCTCTGGAGTCTGGTCCTAAAGTTTTTTTGCTGGAGGATGGCCACCTTAAAATCTGCTATTGTGTGGCCAGGGAGGTTGAAGTGTTCTCCTACAGGTTTTTGTATATTGCCATTCCTAATGTCTGATTTGTGTCCATTTATCCTTTTCCTTAGAGACTGTCCAGTTTGGCCGATGTACATAGCAGAGGGGCATTGCTGGCATATGATGGCATATATTACATTGGTGGACGTGCAGGTGAATGAACCGGTGACAGGCCAGTCCTCGCCCACAGACAACCTGCCAACCTGAAGCATATTCTCACCAGCAACTGCACACCGCACCATAGTAACTCTAGCTCAGGAACCAACCCATGCAACAAACCTCGATGCCAACTCTGCCCACATATCTACACCAGCAACACCATCACAGGACCTAACCAGATCAGCCACACCATCACCGGTTCATTCACCTGCACGTCCACCAATGTAATATATGCCATCATATGCCAGCAATGCCCCTCTGCTATGTACATCGGCCAAACTGGACAGTCTCTAAGGAAAAGGATAAATGGACACAAATCAGACATTAGGAATGGCAATATACAAAAACCTGTAGGAGAACACTTCAACCTCCTGGCCACACCATAGCAGATTTTAAGGTGGCCATCCTCCAGCAAAAAACTTTAGGACCAGACTCCAGAGAGAAACTGCTGAGCTCCAATTCATTTGCAAATTTAACACCATCAGTTTAGGACTAAACAAAGACTGTGAATGGCTTGCCAATTACAGAACCAGTTTCTCCTCCCTTGGTTTTCACACCTCAGCTGCTGGAACAGGGCCCCATCCTCCCTGATTGATCTAACCTCGTTATCTCTAGCCTGCTTCTTGCTTGCTTATATATACACACTGCCCCTGGAAATTTCCACTGCTTGCATCCGAAGAAGTGGGTATTCACCCACGAAAGCTCATGCTGCAAAACATCTGTTAGTCTATAAGGTGCCACAGGATTCTTTGCTGCTTCTACAGAACCAGACTAACACGGCTACCCCTCTGATACTTGACTAGACTGTGTTTACTGTTGGCAAACATGTATGTGTTCAAGGAAATCACCTACTTTTTCGCATCACACAGCTTCGGCTCCTTCCCGGACTGCCCCGGCATCCCCCTTGCAGAGGCTGGCTCAGATTAGACGCCAAAAGAAAAAGACTAGGGACGACATGTTCCAGGAACTGATGGCCTGCTCCAGAGCGGAGGCGGCAGAGCAGAGACAGTGGAGGGAGACCCTGTGTCAGCAGCATCGCACACACATGGAACGGGAGGATAGGTGGCGGCAGGAAGACCAGCAGGCGACTCAAACGCTGCTTGGTCTAATGAGGGAGCAAACGGACACGCTCCGGCGCCTTGTAGATGTTCTGCAAGACCGCAGGCAGGAGGAGAGAGCCCCCCTGCAGTGCATCTGCAACCGCCCTCCAACGCCAAGAAGTCCTGTCCCCCCCTCACCCAAAGTTACAAGGAGGAGGGGCGGTAGGGGCCGTGAGAACTGTCCCTGCACTGCAGCAGACCGATAATGTTCGAGACAACTCTCGCGCTGTAAATTTGTACAAGCTCTTTCCTTACAGCATCAACCAGTCCCAACTCCAAGTTTAAACCCCCCACTGTGTACTACATTATTAAAAGCGGTTTGGTGTTACTCACTGTTTCCGTCACGTTTCTCGTGTCAGAAGACTTTCTGTGGGTGTGTGTGGGGGGGGGAATTGTAATTGCAGTGCATAGCCCACAGTGCCATGGTACAGACTTGGGTGCAGGGTCAACTGCAGGGCACACACAGACTGCAGTCACTAGGCACCAGGGACAGTCTGTGTGGTGTATGCTGCCCGGGTCTTTCCTTGATGTGTATGCTTGTCCAGGGTCCTGGTGCCTGCCATCCCGAATGTAAAGGCAGGCTTCCCTTCACATGCACTTGGACCGTAGCCACGATCCTCCCCGGTGCCCTGAGCCCCAAAAAGAGCCCTCATCCAGGGGCAGATACTCACCCTTCCCCCACACCCCTCACCCCTTCCAACGCCCAAACCCACAGCCGTCATGTTAACCCCTATCCAAAGACAGCACCCTCGCCCCTTCCTGCAAACCCACCCATTCCATAACCATCCCCTACATGCACAACCACCGTAAACCGTCCCCCACCCCACAGACCTATGTAGGAGCAGGAGGCTGTCCGTCCTCTTTTGGACAAGCGGTCTGTACATCAGTGCACACCTTACCCAGCACAGAATGCTTCCATGTTTCAACCAAGAAACAGAAATGCAAAGTCAACAAAAGATTTATTATTAATTACTGAAACATGTCCTTAGTTTTAAAACGTCCTTTGGAAGTGGGGGAAACTTGGTTTGTGATCAGGCTCTCTTAAAATCAAGTGGACAGTCACAGGTTACCCTGCTCTGCGAGGAAACTCGCTTTCAAAGCCTCCCTGATGCACATCGCTTCCCGCTGGGATATTCTCTCGGCACGGGTGTCTGGCTGATCGTAAACAGCAGCCAGGCGATTTGCCTCAACCTCCCAAGCGGCCAAAAGGGTCTCGCCCTTGCTCTCACAGAGATTGTGGAGCACACAGCAAGCAGCAATAACTACGGGGATATTCTTTTCGCTGATGTCCGAGCGAGTCAGTAAGGTCCGCCATCTCCCCTTGAGACGTCCGAAAGCACACTCCACCACCATTCTGCACTTGCTCAGCCGGTAGTTGAAGAGTTCCTTGTCAGTGTCCAAGGCGCCTGTATAGGGCTTCATGAGCCAGGGCATTAGCGGGTAGGCCGGGTCCCCGAGGATCACTGTAGGCATCTGCACATCCCCAACCGTTATTTTGTGGTCTGGGAAGAAAGTACCTGCCTGGAGGCGTCTAAACAGACCAGAGTTCCTGAACACACGCGCGTCATGAACCTTGCCCGCCCACCCGACGTTGATGTTGGTAAAACGTCCCCTATGGTCCACCACAGCTTGCAGCACCATTGAAAAGTAGCCCTTTCGGTTAATGTACTTGCTGGCCTGGTGGGCTGGTGCCAGGATAGGGATGTGAGTCCCATCTATAGCCCCACCACAGTTTGGGAATCCCATCGCGGCGAAGCCATCTATGATGACCTGGACATTTCCGAGAGTCACTACCTTTGAGAGCAGTTGCTCAACGATTGCGTGGGCTACTTGAATGACAGCAATCCCCACGGTAGATTTGCCCACGCCAAAGTGGTTCGCTACTGACCGGTAGCTGTCTGGTGTGGCAAGTTTCCAGAGGGCTATGGCCACTCACTTCTGCACACTCAGGGCTGCTCGCATCCTTGTGTCCTGGCGCTTCAGGGCAGGGGACAGCAAGTCACACAGTTCAAGGAAAGTGCCCTTACGCATCCTGAAGTTTCGCAGCCACTCTGTGTCATCCCAGACCTGCAGCACTATGCGGTCCCACCAGTCTGTGCTTGTTTCCCTGGCCCAGAATCGCCGTTCCACACCATGAACGTGACCCATTGCCACCATGATCTCCACTGCCCGGCGTACCCTGGTTTCTGAGAGGTCTGTGCCACTCTCCTCACCGCGCTGCCAGAGCCTCCTCGCCCGGTTTCTCAGCAGCTGACTGTGGAAGAGGTGGACGATAAGGTGTGAGGAGTTGACAACGGCCATAAGTGCAGCGATGATCGCAGCAGGCTCCATGCTCGCAGTGCTGTGGCGTCCGCGCTGTAACCGACCAGACAAGGGCGCGAACAGATTTCCCGCCGGCGCTTTCAAGGAAGAGAGGGAGGGCGTGATTGACGGTTCAATGACGACACTAACCCAAAACCACCCTCGACACATTTTTCCCCCCAGCAGGCATTGCGAGCTCTACCCAGCATTCCAATGGGCAGCGGGGACTGCGGGAACTGTGGGATAGCTTCCCACAGTGCACCGCTTCCAAAGTCGATGCTGGCCCCGTGAATGTGGACTCAGAAGTTCGAATTTGTGTATTTAGTATGGATACACAAATTCGACTTATTAAGGTCGAATCCACAAATTCGACTTAAGTAGATTCGAAATAGTCCTGTAGTGTAGACAAGGCCTTAGGGTATGTCTACACTACCAGAGTAGTTCGATTTAACTTAAGTCGAATTTGTGGAATCGACCTTACAAAGTCGAACGTGTGTATCCACACTAAGGACAGTAATTCGACTTTGTGACTCCACACTAACGAGGCAAGCGTCGACTTTGGAAGCGGTGCACTGTGGGCAGCTATCCCACAGTTCCCGCAGTCCCCGCTGCCCATTGGAATTCTGGGGTGAGCCCCCAATGCCTGCTGGGGGAAAAAATGTGTCGAGGGTGGTCTTGGGTAACTGTCGTCATTCAACCGTCACTCCCGCCGGCGGGCAATAAGTGCGCGCACTTTTCTGGTGAGTGATAGCGCGGACGCCACAGCACTCCACTGCGAGCATGGAGCACGCTGCGAATATCGCTGCACTTATGGCCGTTGTCAACTCCTCGCTCCTTATCGTCCACCTCTTCCACAGTCAGATGCTGAGAAATCATGCGAGGAGGCTCCGGCAGCATGGTGAGGACATGAAGTCTCAGAGTGGCACAGACCTCTCACAAAGCACGGGATCCCACGCCATGGAGATCATGGTGGCAATGGGTCATGTTCATGCTGTGGAACGGCGATTCTGGGCCCGGGAAACAAGCACGGACTGGTGGGACCGCATAGTGCTGCAGGTCTGGGATGAATCACAGTGGCTATGAAACTTTCGCATGCGTAAGGGCACTTTCCTTGAACTGTGTGACTTGCTGTCCCCTGCCCTGAAGCACAAGGACACCCGGATGTGAGCAGCCCTGAGTGTGCAGAAGCGAGTGGCCATAGCCCTCTGGAAACTTGCCACGCCAGACAGCTACCGGTCAGTAGCGAACCACTTTGGCGTGGGCAAATCTACCGTGGGGGTAGCTGTGATGCAAGTAGCCCACGCAATCGTTGAGCTACTGCTCTCAAAGGTAGTGACCCTGGGAAATGTCCAGGTCGTCATAGATGGCTTCGCCGTGATGGGATTCCCAAACTGCGGTGGGGCTATAGATGGAACTCACATCCCTATCCTGGGACCGGCCCACCAGGCCAGCCAGTATATTAACAGAAAGGGCTACTTTTCAATGGTGCTGCAAGCACTGGTGGACCATAGGGGACGCTTTACCAACATCAACGTCGGGTGGCCGGGCAAGGTTCATGACGCGTGTTTTCAGGAACTCTGGTCTGTTTAGACGCCTGCAGGAAGGTAGCTTCTTCCCGGACCACAAAATAACTGTTGGGGATGTGCAGATGCCTGTAGTGATCCTCGGGGACCCAGCCTACCCGCTAATGCCCTGCCTCATGAAGCCCTATACAGGCGCCTTGGACACTGACAAGGAACTCTGCAACTACCGGCTGAGCAAGTGCAGAATGGTGGTGGAGTGTGCTTTCGGACGTCTCAAGGGGAGATGGAGGAGCTTACTGACTCGCTCGGATCTCAGCGAAACCAATATCCCCATTGTTATTGCAGCTTGCTGTGTGCTCCACAATCTCTGTGAGAGCAAGGGGGAGACCTTTATGGCGGGATGGGAGGTTGAGGCAAATCGCCTGGCTGCTGATTACACTCAGCCAGACAGCCGTGCGATTAGAAGAGCCCAGCGGGAAGCGGTGTGCATCCGGGAGGCTTTGAAAGCTAGGTTCCTCAGCGAGCAGCATGAGCTGTGACTGTTCAGTTTCTTTACAGAGAAGCTGAACCTGCCCCTGTTTCTTTACCCAGTTTACTGTTGACTATCCTCTGCAGTTACATACCCCGTTCACCACGTTCCCCACCTTCCAACACACGTTTAAAAATAAAATACATGGAACATTGTTAAATAAAACCGTTTTCTTTATTAATGACTTCGCGGTAAAGGGTTGAAACTGGGACGCAGCCTGTGGTGCGTAGGGTGTGTAGTGATGGAAAGACCATTTCTAAACTCGAGGAATGACAGGCTCCTGCTCCTAGAGTGGTCTGCAGTGCCGGACTGGTTGTTTCAGCGGAGCCTGCCATCCCTCCTTTTCGGGACTCTGTGTGCGGGGGCTATGTGACCTTGTGGCGGGGGAGGACGGTTACAGATTCCCCTGCTGCGTGGCTCTGTGGTCCGGGACAAGGACTGCTGCATAAGTTCTGTAACCGCCCTCCCATGCCACAAAGTCACGTACCCCCCACCCACACAGAACATGGAAAACACCTCCCAGACCGACCAGGGTGCCTACTGACTGCACTGTGTGTGTGACCTGCTGCTGATCCTGCCCCCGTGTCTGTACCGTGGTAAAGGTGACCTTCCTATGCAATTACCAACCCCCTTCCCCCCTTCAAACACAGTCTTCTGTACAAAAACATGAGGGAAACAGTAATTAACAGCAAAGTATTTTTAATAATCAACTAGACAGTTAGGGGATGAAACTGGGATTGGGGCTTGGGTGACTCAGGAAGGGAAGGACTTCTCAAAATTTAGGGAATGAGAACTTCTGGGTAATTGAGCACTCTGCTGGGGTGGAGTGACAGTTTTCACGGCCCCTGGCACCCCTCCTTCTTGTTATTTTGGGTGAGGGGGGTATGGGACTTTGTGGCGGGGGAGGGCGGTTGCAGATACAGTGCAGGGGGGCTCTGTCCTCCTGCCTGCGGTCCTGCAAAACATCCACAAGGCACCAGAGCGTGTCCGTTTGCTCCCTCATTAGTCCAAGCAGTGTTTGAGTCGCTTGCTGGTCCTCTTGACGCCATCTGTCCTCCTGTTCGCTGTGTGAGCGCTGGTACTGAGAGAGGTTCTCCCTCCACTGGCTCTGCTGGGCCGCCTCGGCTCGGGAGCAGCCCATAAGTTCAGCGAACATCTCGTCCCGTGTCCTTTTCTTTCGCCGCCTAATCTGCGCCAGCCTCTGTGAGGGGGATGCTGGGGCAGTTCAGGAGACAGTCGCAGCTGTGTGATGGGGAAAAGGGAGTGAATTCCTTACAAAGATACATTTTTGCGAACAATGAACATAGTCTAGTCTGTCTCTGTGAACAAGACCATGCACAGCACCTATCTCATGCGCACTCAGGACAAGTTCGAATTTTCGGCCTTCGCATTCATTGCCTGGGGTCTTGCACTGGAGATCAGACAAGCGGGGCAGGACAGCAGAATCCGTGGAGCAGCCAGGCATGGTAAGCCGTAGACTTTTGGCTGCTTAAAACTTAATGTATAGCAATGCCCTCCTGCTGCAGGCAATCCAGAAAGCATAAACTCTGCCCCTGTTCCACCCCCTCGCTGCTGTCCCCGGGAAAGATCCCTGTATGCTTCCCCTCTGCAGCCTCCACCATGTGGCTGTAAACCAACGCTTATTGTTATGCAAAGGAACAGTGAAGCATTCCCAATACTAACATTACACTAATTCCCCTAATTAAATGCAGGAGTCGCCAAGCGAGATCACCCTGAGGAGGATCACTGAGAGAGATAGAGAGCGCATCCTGCGCGAAAGCCAGCACAAACCAGGGGCCTATACTGCCATGCTCGTGGAGGCAATGCTCCCAGAGTACCTGATGATAGCCTGGCGCGGAAAAGTGTGCTACCACGGAGCACCTAATAAGGCAGCTCTCCCCAGGAACCTCATGCGTAGACTTTTCGATTACCTCCAGGAGAGCTTCGTGGAGATCTCCCAGGATGATTTCTGTTCTATCCCCATATATATTGACCTTCTTTTCAACTAGTAACTATTCCTGTTCTGTTAGAAATAAATGTTTACATGTTTAAAGCACTTACCGACTGAGCCTTCCCTTGATTCAGGGTCCGGGTTAACGGCCGGGGAGGATTGGTAGGGGATCTCCGTGAGGGTGATGAAGAGATCCTGGCTGTCGGGGAAATCAGCGCTGTAAGTGCTGTGGACTGCCTCTTCCTCCTCATCTCCTTCCTCATCTTCCCCGTCTGCGAACATCTCAGAGGAACCGGCCGTCGACACTATCCCATCATCAGAGTCCACGGTCACTGGTGGGGCAGTGGTGGCAGACCCACCGAGAATGGCATGCAGTGCCTCGTAGAAGCGGCATGTCTGGGGCTTGGATCCGGCACGTCCGTTTGCCGCTTTGATTTTTTGGTAGCCTTGTCTCAGCTCCTTGATGTTCACGCGGCACTGCGTTGCATCCCGGCTGTATCCTCTGAGTGCCATGGCTTTGGAGAGCTTCTCGTAGGTCTTTGCATTCCCTGTTTTGGAGCGCAGCTCCGAAAGCACAGACTCATCGCCCCACACACCGATCAGATCCAAGACTTCCCGGTCAGTCCATGCTGGGGCCCTCTTTCTACTCTGAGATTGCATGGACTCCTCTGCTGGAGAGCTCTGCATCGCTGCCAGTGCTGCTGAGCTCGCCCCGATGTCCAAACAGGAAATGAGATTCAAACTGGCCAGGAAAAGGAATAAAAATTTTCCCGGGGCTTTTCCTGTGTGGCTGGTCAGAGCATCCGAGCTGTCTGCTGTCCAGAGCGTCAACAGAGTGGTGCACTGTGGGATAGCTCCCAGAGCTATTACCGTCGAATTTCATCCACACCTAGCCTAATTCGACATGGCCATGTCGAATTTAGCGCTACTCCCCTCGTCGGGGAGGAGTACAGAAATCGAACTAAAGAGACCTCTATGTCGAACTAAATAGCTTCGGTGTGTGGACAGGTGCAGGGTTAATTCGAATTAACGCTGCTAAATTCAACATAAACTCCTAGTGCTGACCAGGCCTATATGAGTAAGTTACAATGCACAACTGAGAGTTTTAGTTTTGAAGTCTGACATGGTCTTCTAGTTCAGAAGCAGAATTACGCTAGGTGCTCAGTAATGCTTAGAGCAACACATAGATTCAGTGTGGGGACTCAAGGAAGGGGCCGGATCATTTTTTTCAAGGACAAACTCACCTGTCTCCGCTTCTCTCAACTTTAAAGCCTAAAACCAGTGTTAAGACAACTAAAGAGTTAAGCTACACATTACAGCATTAGTCTTTTCCTGGTATCATGCCCTTCAGTTGTATTAGACTCATTTCTTTTTGTCAAGCAATGTCAGCAACTAATCTGTCCTGATGAGGACAACAATAGGGTGTCACTTTAGAGATAAAACCAAGCAACCTGTACCACTATCAAGAGGAAATGTCTTATTCTATACTTAACATAAGGCTGCACCTCCAGTTTCCCTTATCAAATGAAATTTATGTGACTGCAGCACAGGCTGATACTTGCTGATAAATAGTCCACAGCATCTGACAAAATCCTCTGCTTATCCTGGAGATTACGCTGGAAAATTAACAAATAGCTTCAGCTTGTTTTGGAGATAATACTTCTAAAAATAAACAGAATTATAGACAGCAATCCAATTCTTAGCAAAGCTGTAGTTAAACTTTTTTTTAATGTTATGGATTGAAGGATAAACCACTTTTATTGTAAATTGAGAAAAAAACTGCCTTCCAGAGAATTTTAATCCAAACTATTTAAATTGGGCTGTCAGATTTTATGAAAAAAGAAAATTTAAGCATCTTGAATTACACCTTGTTCATTCCTCAGGTATAATGAAAGCAGAGAATAAGGATGCATAGTTGTAGACAACTTTTCCAAAGATTTCCCAATGCTTTGGGCTCTACTAGATGTCCCAATTTCATAGGACAGTCCCAATATTCAGAGCTTTTTCTTATATAGGCACCTATTACCCCCATCCTTATTTTTTCACACTTGCTATCTGGTCATCCTAATCTTGAATAGACTACAAGATTAAATATAAATACAAATACATGGTCAAATCACAGTCATAGGGCAAACTAGGTTGACAATATGATGACAATATCTGACAAAAACAGATCGATGAGGTCCACACATACACATATATCAGGATCCTCCAGAATGTGAATGGAGCTCCTACCTGCTGGTTATCTGAATATAACTACTACACATTCATTTCTCTGAATGTGGTGAGTTTCACATGTGCTGCTAGGCATACAAGGTTTGCTGTCAATACACTGGATTTCTAAAACCGTATAAATTAGAGATGAAGATGGATCATCTAGTCTACTCTTTGTTAGAGAAGGATTGTTCAAAATCCCTACAGTAAATTTTCTAGTATTTGGCTCAGTCCAATTTTAAATGAGTGTGTTTATGTACATACACACACAAACACACACATACACACCCAAAACAAAACTGCTTCAAACAACTAAAATGGATGCTAGCCTAAACTGAGTAACTATGTATTCTTATTTCAGTAACCCATGTCCTTCCTCCTTATTCCCATTGCTAGTCTATAGGGTATCCTCATTTGTCTGGTAAATCCATCATTTACATTGTGAGCTCTCAGGGCAGGGCATGTGTTCTCTGTGCAGCACCTACAAATATGCTAGGCTATAAAAATACATAAATTATAATTAGTTTGTGCTTAGCCAAGTCATACATATTTAGCTCTTTTAATCTTTGTTGTCTTCCCCCTAAAGGAGTTTATGTGTCAATGCATGCATGGTCCCATTGATTATACCCGTGCATTCCCTTGGCCTTCCAGTAAGTAGATCCTTCTTGCTCCAACAAAGGGAGCAGCTGGGAAAATACAGAGTCTCCCCACCAGGATATTCTGCCGTCTGCCCTGATGCACAGTAAGTACACAACATTTCCACTGTGTTTCAGCCCTCTGCAAATGCAGGAGCATTTTATGTCACCTTGGGACTGTAGTTATAATGACCAGAAACTACATTTGTTTATGACTACCCTGTAATAGAACAGTAAAGTTTACAATGTATATAGTGAAGCATCCTAGACTGTACGCATGATATGTCTGATATAAAATATTGTTAAGTCTGTACCAGTACAGACTTGTACTTATATTGTTAAGTCCGTACCAGCAAGTATTGTTACTTGCACAGATAATCAGTACATTTTTTTTAAAGAGTGTTGTTGTGGAAATAATTTGAGATATCAAAACAGGGCTGCAAATTCTAAAACTGTGAACAACAACAACAAAATCACAAATCACATACCATTCAGAAACATCTCACATGGAGGAAAATGTTGTCATAGCAGTATAAGGAGATACACATTTCTTTGGCAAATGCTGGTGCTAAAAATATTCCTAGAAAAAAAATCATTGTTGTCTGACTCTGATTAGCTGTACAACAATAAATAAAACTGCATGTCAGCACAAGTCTGCTGAATCAGCAGAAAGAGTCAGTAGACTTCTTTCCAGGAACCATAGACAATAAAATTTACTGCAACATTTGATAGCCATATTACAAGCATTTTAATTCACCATCTTTTGCAGGTAGTTTCCAAAGTACTCTGCACTCCAATCCAGTCAAGCAAGTAATATTTTCATGATGACTAACATTTATCGTGAATTTAATCTTTGTTACCCAACTCTGTGTATATATAATCTTCCTACTGTTTTAGCCCACAAAAGCTTATGTCCAAATAAATTTGTTAGTCTCTAAGGCGCCACAAGGACTCCTCATTCTTTGGAGCTGATACAGCTGATACAGACTGACACGGCTACCACTCTGAAACCAATCATTATTATAATATTTAAAGTATAATAAAACTGTTCATCTACTCTGCTTTAGTTTATTGTGCAAGCCACAGGATACAGTTATTAAAGTCAACCAGAAGTTTTATCTTTTTCAGACTAAGGTATAATGTTACAAACTTCTCAAGCAACATACTGTAAAGCAGTCCAAGACAAGGTTGACAGTCACAGTTTCTTAGCGTAAAATATATTGCAGATAATCAGGCTAATAAGGTCACATTAATGGAAGCTGGATAAGAAGAACTGGCATTAGTTAGCATTTTAGTCAACATAAATTTAACAATTAGGAAGAGAAGACAATCAAAGAATCTGATATATGCCTCTCATTTACCCTTCATTAGGAGCCGCATTCCATTTACTGATTTATTAATGGGGGAAATATTTCATTATGAAATTACGGCCACACAAACTAGCATCTTCTTGGACTAAAAATTCATAGCTCATTTTCAGCTTCTCACTCTACCCATAGGGGGCTCTCTTTATATCTAAAATACTTTATTTTAATATTACTCTGATGCATTGCATATCTGCCTGTGAACCAGTAGTGGGAATTTCACAATATCATCTAAGCATCTCATTGAAAAGAATGAAATGACCGCAGGAATCTTAAAACCCCTCCTACAGTTGAGCTTTCAGCACTGTACAAAGTTACTGCTTATCTCCCTCCTCCCTTCTCAGTTATTCTGAGGTCTATAATATAAATTCTCTCTTTATAAAATAAAACTGACCATACACAGCATGTTTTCTTCTCAAGAACAATCATAAAGAGATACATTGTGCTGATTTGAACTGTGATCTTAACTTGGGCTAAGTATAAAATACCATGTTTTCTCCATCTGTAGCAGCTTTAAGCCATAGAAAGCTGATTTTTCCTTGGGATGGGTGGGGAGGTTAATAGTAGATGCTGCGTTGGAGGCAGAAAATATGTCTCTAGTCCCAAGTAACTATGTCATGTGGTACTTTTAGGAAGGGTGAATCCTCAAATTGAGAGATCCTTACTTACGATGTTGAATAGTCCAGGTCATAACTGAAGTCAATGAGAGTATTTCTGAAGTAAGGTATAACTTAATAAGAGTAAGGGAATCCTCTGGAAAACCTCTGCACTTTGTATTGTGAATCTGACATGAATTGTCAGAAGCATGCCTGCTGCCATTTCCTGACCCTCATCCCCCAGCTGGAAACAAGCAGGGAGAAGATGTGTCTCCTCATGAGATCAGCCTAAGGGTAGCTAGGACCTGGTATGGATGTTAGCAACATGTCACAGCAGGGAGGTGTGGCCAGTGACTCAGCAATTCTGATGAGGCGCATGAGACCACCAGCACACAAGAGACAGGAAATCTTTTGGCACTTAATGGATGTATTGTAAGGAGGCTCTAGAGGTGTGGGGGACATCCCATTTTGTTCAGAAGAGGGGAAAAGACAAATCAAAAAGTAATATTTGTGAGGTTTCAATGATGGGGAAAAGAAGAGTGGCATCTAATACCCCAGAGAGAAATCACACAACCTCAGAAGGATTTACATCATCTTTTATGTTCTAGTAACCATAACATTCTCAATCATAAGAAAGTATGAGCTGCAATGCTTTAAACTGTAATAAAGAAAAATAAAATAAAATTAGAATTCAGAGCATTCAGCTTGGTCTAGTGCAGGAATAGGACTTCCAGAAATCAGAGACAATACTGCTGATAGTGATGTCATTCAAAACGGCACCCTGAACAATTGTGGTTTGCACTAAGGATGAGGTGAGCCAATTAATCTGCATGTAGGTAGATAATGAATTGTTATGATTAAAAGTTACATATAGCTTACAAACATTAAAGTGCTAAACTATTTGTGTTGACTTGGTTTTAATTACGCTTACTTTAGGCTAGAAAACTTAGTTCAACTGATGTCCAATTCTGAGGGATGCTGAGAGCCTCCTCCAGTGATGTGTTGAAATTCATCAACTCCTTTGAGCAAATCAGAACTTGGAAAATATTTCCGAAGGGACTGATTATGTGATACATAGATTTTCACCTTTGGATCAATGTATTGGAGGCAATGTTTTATTTCAGAACGTGAAGAAAGCTACCGGGGAGAGGCTATTATAGGGTTGATGTTGACAAATAAGGAAGAACTGGTTGAGAATTTGAAAGTGGAAGGCGGCTTGGGTAAAAGTGACCATGAAATGATAGAGTTCATGATTCCAAGGAATGGTAGGAGGGAGAACAATAAAATAAAGACAACAGGTTTCATGAAGGCAGACTTTAGCAAACTCAAGGAGTTGGTTGGTAAGATCCCATGGGAAGCAAGTCTAAGGAGAAGAACAATTACAGACAGTTAGCTGTTTTTCAAAGAGACATTATTACAGGTGCAAGAGCAAACTACCCCACTGCATAGGAAAGATAGGAAGTATGGCAAGAGACCACACTGGCTTAAGGGTCCTACAAAAAGTGGAAACTAGGTCAAATTACAAAGGATAAATATAACAAAAACAAGTATGTAGAGACAAAATGTAGAAAGGCCAAGGCACAAAATGAGATCAATCTAGCTAGAGTAATAAAGGGTAACAGGAAAACATTCTACAAATACATTAGAAGCAAGAGGAAGACCAAGGACAGGGTTGACTCATTACTCAAGGAGGGGGAAAAAACAATAACAGAAAATGTGGAAATAGCAAAGATGCTTATTGACTTCTTCGTTTCTGTTTTCACCAAGAAGGTTGGTGGTGATTCAACGTCTAACATAGTGAATGTCAGTGAAAATGAGGTAGGATTAGAGGCTAAAAAAGGGAAAGAACAAGTTAAAAATTACTTAGACAAGTTAGATGTCTTCAGGTTACCAGGGCCTGATGAAATACATCCTAGAATACTCGAGAAGCTGACTGAGGAGATATCTGAGCCATTAGCAATTATCTTTGAAAAGTCATGGAAGATGGGCAATATTCCAGAAGACTGGAAAAGGAAAAACATAGTGCCAATCTATAAAAAGGGAAATAAGGACAACCAGGGGAATTACAGACCAGTTCAGTATGGGAAAGATAATGGAGCAAATAATTAAGCAATCAATTTGCAAACATCTAGAAGATAATAAGGTATTAAGTGACAGTCAGCATGGATTTGTCAATAACAAATCATGTCAAACCAACCTGATAGCTTTCTTTGATAGGGTAACAAGCTTTGTGGATGGGGGGAAGCAGTAGACAGGGTATATCTTGACTTTAGTAAAGCTTTTGATACTATCGTGCATGACCGTCTCATAAACAAACTGGATAAATGCAACCTAGATGGAGCTACTATAAGGTGGGTGCATAACTGGTTGGAAAACCATTTCCAGAAAGTAGTTATCAGTGGCTCACAGTCATGCTGGAAGGGCATAATGAGAGGGGTCCTGCAGGGATCAGTTCTGGGTCTGGTTCTGTTCAATATCTTCATTAGTGATTTAGATAAAGGCATAGAGAGTACACTTATAAAGTTTGCGGATTATACCAAGCCAAGAGGGGTTGCAAGTGCTTTGGAGGATAGGATTGTAATTCATAACGATCTGGACAAACTGGAGAAATGGTCAGAAATAAATAGGATGAAATTCAATAAGGACAAATTCAAAGTACTCCTCTTAGGAAGGAGCAATCAGTTGCAGACATATAAAGTGGGAAATGACTGCCTAGAAAGGAGTACTGCAGAGAGAGAGATCTGGGGGTCATAGTGGACCACAAGCTAAATATCAGTCAACAATGTAACACTGTTGCAAAAAAAAAGCAAACATCATTCTGGGATGTGTTAGCAGGAGTGTTGTAAGCAAGACACGAGGAGTAATTTTTCCACTGTACTGCACGCTTATTAGGCCTTAACTGGAGTAATCCAGTTCTCAGTGCCACATTTCAGATAAGATGTGGAGATGTGGAAAAATTGGAGAAAGTACAGAGAAGAGCAACAAAAATTATTAAAGGTCTAGAAAACATGACCTATGAGACAAGATTGAAAAAAAATTGATTTGTTTAGTCTGGAGAAGAGAAGACAGAGGGGACATGATAACACTTTTCAAGTACATAAAAGGTTGTTACAAAAAAGAGGAAGAAAAATTGTTTGTCTTAACCTCTGAGGATAGGATGAGAAGCACTAAATTTCAGTGAGGGAGGTGTGGATTGGACATTAGGAAAAACTTCCTAACTGTCAGGGTGGTTAAGCACTGGAATAAATTGTCTAGAGAGGTTGTGGAATCTCCATCATTGGAGATTTTTAAGAGCAGGTTCGATAAACACCTGTCAGAGATGGTCTAGATAATACTTAGTTCTGCCATGAGTGCAGGGGACTGGACTAGATGACCTCTCAAGCTCCCTTCCAGTCCTATGAATTTATGATTCTATGATAAAGAATTAGATGGTTTTGCCTTTGAGTGATGTATGAAAAATGCCTATTGAGGACAAATACTGTACATCAAGAATAGTAGGAACCCTATTGCAGAATAAGTCCACCCTGCCCTGAATGCATAATCTTGTAACTATATAAAAACTATAGCCTCATTATATACCAAACAGTATAAAAACTGTTAATGTGACATTGGCATGTATTTCTATGGGCTCAGCAGTTTGCTGTATCGAGGCCTAAATCTATGCAGGTGGCAGCCATAGTGAGTCATTTGTTGATAGATCTTCTCATGGCCATTGCAGTCACTTTCTCTTTCTGGTTGTATGTTTGCTTTAATGTTGATTTAGCTGTTTTGCATTTTATTTGAAAATTATGAAATATAATAATTTATAGATCTGAATGTACTTAAATTATTGTTTTTGCATTGGTTTTTTTAAAAAACCCATAATACTATTTAGTATTTTAATGGTTCCCCTCTTATAGACATCCTTCCCCACACCTGTCAGCAGCTACCTGCAGTTGCAGGACATATTCCAACATCCTTGCTCATTATTCTTATTAAAGTATGCCAGTTGTGTTTCTGTGCTCAGGGTATGTATTGACCTGGTATGTTTGTTTCAGGTTGGGTTTTTTCTTAGCCATCATATAGTAAGAATAGAAAAAAAGTTAAACACATATCCATCTTGAGAGAAGTGCATAACATTACTGCTGTGCTGGCAAAGGGCCTGGAAAAAGAAAGCAGGACTATGCCCACTTGATCCAATTGCAAGCTGAGTTTAACCATGCTTGGTAAATGATGATTAGGAAATCTTAGCTCAGGTGTCTTCACTCCGATGAAAATCAGGATTTTAAAGTTCCAAAGTACTTCATTAAAATACCTTGCCTGAGACCATAGCATGAGGCAACCCCCTCATTATACAAATATTTTCCACACAATGATGACAAGATACCTTCTCTGGTATTGCCTCTGCCACTGCTGAGAGATAGGAAAATGAAAATGCAAAGAGGAAGAACAGGGCTTTTTTGAATCCCCGGCCTTTTCAGGGAGAGAGATGAAAAAGAAGGATCTCCCTCCAAACCCAGTGCAGGAACTCCGCTTTCAAGGTCCTTAAAAAAAAACGGCAAGTGGATTGTGAGACAGATATGTCAATTTCCTGCAATATGCTGAACATACTCTATTGAAGTAAATTAAAGCTTATTGATGAATTTTAAGTATCTTAGAAGTTCATTGTATTAGAACTGCAAAATTGAGGGGATTATTATGGGATTGTGTATAATGTCACTAGAGGGGAGACATGACTAATGCAAACTTTGGGAAAGGTTATTAGTTTCAAAGGTCTATTTAAAATAATAGGCAGGCAAAAATGAACTTTTAAGTTAAGTGGATTTCCAGGGAATATCTGGGGGATGGTTGTGCACATGTACCCACTCCACTCTACTTGGTCCTGCTAGTGAAAGCAGGGGGCTGGACTTGATGACCTTTCAAGGTCTCTTCCAGTTCTAGGAGATTGGTATATCTCCACTTTTACATTACATTACATTAGTTACACAAGAACTCTGCCTTTTGAAGCTTTGCCCTGAGGATAGTCCTTTGTCTGCTGATCACCTATTACATCAGGAGAAGATCAGAGGTCCAAATTGCATAAAGGTGTGACTATGATTCATGAATGTATTTTGGAATACATATTAGATATATTAGAATTGGAAAAAGAACAAAGAAGTATTAAAAAAAATGATTAGCAGTATGGAACAGCTTCCATATGAGGAGCGATTAAAAAGACTTCAACTATTCAGCTTAGAACAGAGACAACTGAAGGGAGATATAACAGAGGTCTATAAAATTGTAAATAGTGTGGAGAAAATGAATAAGGAAGTGTTATTTACCCCTTCACATAACACACAAACCAGGGCTCACCCAGTGAAGTGAGTAGGCAGAAGGTTTAAAACAAACAAAAGGAAGTACTACTTCACACAATACACAGTCAACCTGTGGAACTCATTGCCAGAGTATGTTGTGAAGGCCAAAAGTATAACTGGGTTCAAAAAAAGAAATAGATAACTTCATGGAGGGTAAGTCCATGAATGGTTATTAGCCAAAATGGTCAAGAACACAATACAATGGTCTGGGTGTTCCTAAACCTCTGACTGGGACTGGACTCAATACATTGTCTTGTTCGGGTCACTCCCTCTGAAGCATCTGGCATCGGCCACCAACAGAAGATACTAGGCTAGAAGGTCTATTGATCTGACCCAGGATGGCCGTTCTTATGTGCTTATGGTGTGCTTGTTCTGAGGCAAGTAGGATATGAACTTGTAACTGCAGAGAAACTCTTGGTGAAGTTTGAAGGACTGACTCGTACCTAAGCCCTTGTTGGAGATGGGGTGATCTCTGGTAAGTGTATTAGCATGCATGTAGGTTCTTTAAATGTTTTAATATGTTTTCTCTCTTAATAAATGTTCTTGCTTAGAAAGAATTGAGTGGTAATTCATAGCTGTGAGCACAATATGGCTGTACTTAGGCTTATGTTGTACTAAGTTCAGCTGCTTTCCCCCATAGGTTTGAGCAGGAAAATTCTGGAGCGTCTCAACTCACTGCCCTGGAGCCTCTTCCCCTAGCTAATCCAAAACTATTGTTCTGAATCCCTATGGCAAAGGGGCTCTGCCAGTCCTAGAGAAGGGAAGGTGGTAACCATGGTCCTCTATCCTACGAGCACAGGTTTCCCCTCTCTCTGTACAGACCTAGCAGAAAGGAGCAGGGGATACTTAATGAGAACTCTTGTGCTCAGTCCCTCTCCTGTGACATTGCTCCCTTGTCATTCACTTGTGAAAACCACAATGCAGCTTGATGGGTTTTAATCTTGGTCTTGAGAGACTGCTACATATTGGCACGCAAGTCAAACTCCACTGCATGTTACAATGTGCACAGCTGAATGGCAAACTGCAGGTATTAGGCTGTACAGCCAAAGTCTTAGGTTGGTAAACAAGGTCAGTTGCCCAGAACCATTGGGAATCCTATTCAAATCATCTCATAGTCAAACAACTATAGGATAAAAGCAAGTACAGCCATTATTTGGGTAGAACAGAAGTGAGATAAAAGAGGTTTAGAATTATAACTTAGAGGTTAAAGAGAACTGTGAGGCCTTTAAATGCCAAAGAATAGATGAATGTTTCATAAACATGCATTTGTACTACAGTAGCTCATGCTGCCTAAATCAACAAAGATTTCAGGGTCACTCTGCCAACTCTTCTATTATTCACTTGTATGCATTTCATGCCATTCCATAAATCATATTAATCTCCAATGCTATTGTCTTTCCTGTGATCACTGTTTTCTCCAGTTTAAATTATTCCTATAAATCAGCATCCTAAAGTACTTAATTCACTGCTGTCATCAAACTTGTCATACAACTGCCTCAGCCTGTGCAGACTTGCAATACATTCTCTGATGCATATCAGTGAGTAATTTACAAAAAATGTTTACATTCATCTAAAGGAAATGACTTACTTCGGAATGTACATTTGAATTGTTAAATTTTAAATAACAGGAACAGAAATGGAAGGGAAAATTATGAAAAAAAAGATTTTGAAATGAAGAATGAGAGGGAAATAGTCAAAGTATTCAATTAACTATTAATAGCAAAATAATTAGCAAATATTATAAAGATTGCCCTGATGTTGTATAGGAAGGGGAAATCAGTGAGGCAAGGAATAAGTGTTATCATTTTACAACAAAGTGGAAATTATAGTAATGGATGGTGTAGATGTTGTAGATATCCTAGAATGAGTTAGGTTGAAATCCTGGTTCCACTGAAGCCATGGACTTCAGCCAGAATTTCATCTCTAGTGTTCAGAAGAAATTAAAGTTATGTTTCAGAGCAGAGGAATATAATTTCTCTGGAAGAAGGCATTAATGACATTAATTAACACTCTTTAATTATTTTAAGAAATTGATACAATCAGAAGAAGTGATGCCCAGAAGTTTTGAATTTAGAATTCAGCTATGAGTAGCAAAGACACTAGAGGAGGGTTCTTTAGACAGCAGCTTACTGAAGATTACCACATTGCCAGAGAACAGAAGAGTGATTAATGCAGTTCCCATTTTGAAGAAATAACCCAGTGCCAGGGAACAGGAAACTACTGATGTGGGAGCTGAATTTCAGTTGCAGGGGAGGTATTGTGACAGAATTACATAGCATATAGACATGTATAATTTGGCAGTGTTTAGTGTGATTGGACTCACAGAAAGAAGATTGTGACTGAAAAATGGGTTTGAAATCCCTGGCTATAAAACGGAATAAGTACACTAGCATACAGCAAAATGTTTGAATGTAATCCCTGAATTGGATATATTTCAGGGAGTCTGTTTGACACTCCATAGGAATGCATGACTCCCATTACACACTCCAATGCTATGGGCCAAATATTGCAGGTTTGCCAGAGGGATGAGAAAGTGTAAGGGGTCCCCTTTGTCCCCACAGCACATTGAGGGAGGAGGAAATAATATGTCTGGCTGCAAGAGTGGGGATGTTAACAGTACCAAGAGGGGAGTGTCTGCCCAATGCAAGAGCAGGCCAAGTCCCTGGCAAGCACTAGCTACACTTGTTGCTCGGGATTATCAAACTCCCCTGTCTAGCAAGGGGTCCACAGGGCCTCTGAAGCCATGAAAGTATATAACAAATGACTGGGTATAACATTGCTTGCACATTGCTGCTCCCTCCACTTCTCAGCATAGATTTACTTTTGCAGAGGAATAACTGATCCCTCTATTTACATAGTGTTTGCAAGCCTCTGCTCAAAAATATCCTAATCCTCTGCAAAGGCACTATCTGTTGTTACAAAAATTCCACAAAAGTTCATTTTAATTTCTCAGAAAAGCAAAAGATTAACAAAAGGTAACTAGCTTCCTGCAAAGACTTTTCAAATACAACCCAGTTATTTTTGTGAAGTCCCAGGCAAACACCTTCATTACATTGGAGTTAAGGTGGTAAAGACATAAATATTTGTGCATGAGAACAGAAATATAAATATCCACATCTACCCTCCCCAATAATTAAAGGCCTGATCATACTTTCTTCCATTGTATATGAAGATTACTACTCCCTTTCTGGCCTCCAAGCACCATGGATCTGTTGGGTACACAGTCCTTGGCACTGCCTTCTTCCTTCTGGGCATCACAGCTTCATTTGAGCCACAGTAACAGGTCTGGTTCAGGTGGCAACTGCCACTAAGATCCTACCCTCTGGCACAGGCCTGCCTGCCCATAGGCGCCAACTCTGTGGGTGCTCCAAGGATGGAACACCCATGGGGCAAAAATGGTGGGTGCTGAGCACTCACCAGCAGCCCCCCCATTAGCTTCCCCCCACCCCCCTAGTAAATCCTGCCTGCCAGCAGTCCCCCTGAATCAGCACACACACACCCCACCCACCACTGTCATAAATAAACAGATCAGGGTTAAGGTCTCTTTTCCCTGGAAAGGGTTAACAAGCTCAGTAACCTGAGAAACACCTGACCAGAGAACCAATCAAGGAACAGAATAATTTCAAATCTCTGTGGAGGGAAGCCTTTGTCTGTGTTCCTTGTTTGCTCAGAGCTCTCTTTGGATCTAAAAGAGGTCAGTCATGTCTCCAAGTTCTCCTGGAGTAGTTTCTACTATTAAATAGTGAGTATTAATTAGAAAGGCGGATTAGTCTTATAATTTGATTTCTACATTTGCAATTGTGTGTTGCTGAAGGAAATTCTTTATTCCTGTTTGCTGTTACTTTGCTTTCACTGAGAAAGAAAGGGGGAGGGGGAATTCTCTCCAGAGATTGATAAGTTTAGACCCTGTATTGTTCCATCTTGGTTACAGAGACAGTGACTTTTCTTTTTTTATTCTTTAATAAATTATTTTCTATTAAGGACTTGGTTGATCTTTCTTTGGGTGGATTCTCAGGGAAAGGGAGGGGGAGGTATCCCTCTGTAGTTAAATCCCGGTGTCTCTCCTAGGAAAAGGGGGGGGGAGGAAACAGGGGGGAATGGTTTATTTCTCCTGGGTATAAGAACTCCATGGATTTGGGGCTCTTGGAATCCCCTAGGATTTTGGGGAAGGACTGTGTCTCAATCCACATACCTGATTGAGTGGTGGCAGCTTTTACTAAATCTAAACTAGGATTTTAGTTTAGAGGGAAACCAGTGCAGGTCCCCACATTGGAACCCAACAGCTCTAAGTGGGGGTGAGACCTATGACAACCACAAACAGGTGTTTTGCGGCATTCGGAGGCTTGGGAGAAGGGGAAGAAGCAAGGACACTGCGTGCTCGAGGTAGGGGGTGGAACTGGGCAGGAAGAGGAGGGGTGGGGGGGCAGAAAAACAAGGGGCAGGGTGCGACCTTGGGGGAAGGGGTGGAGTGGGAGTTGGGGCAGGGCCTGGGTCATATCCAGGGTCAAGAACTCTCCCCCACAGTGCTTTGGAAAGTTGGCACCTGTGTGCCTGCCTACTTCGCTCCTGGGGACTGATGTTGTAGGAAGAGAATAGGGGGAACGCTGTGACAGAGGAAACTACCCTCCATTTTCCACATAAGGTGAGGGGATCTACATGAATGTCACAAGGATGTGACCTGGCCCTCAATTCTAGAGATACACAAATTAAGATAAAAATACTAACATTTTGAAACCTGGGAAATTCCCACACATTAAAAACTTTGTTAACCAATAGTTATATTTGAAAGGCTTTTACTACTTAAATAGTTAATGTAGCCAATATGTCTAACCTCCTTTAACATAGTGTATTAAAAAAAAATCCCTAAATATTAGAAAGTCTGGAAAGACACAGAAAAAACATACATACACTCATATTGCATTGCCTGAGCATTTTCACTTGATAGTTCACCAAGAGAACTCTGAATAACCTTAAAAAATCTTGAAATATTAAATTCAAATTTCAGTCTGATTTCTACTTATTATGGCTAGTAAATGTCACCTAATATATTTCCCCAGCTCTTTTGATAATTCCTTTGTAGTTAATAGAGTCTCAAGATGAAATAAACTCACTTTCATTTGCTGTTGCTCCTCTCAAAAGAAACAGAAAAAAACAGCGGAAAGACTGCAAAATAAAAAATAAGTAGATTGAGCTTAAACAAGAACATATTTCCACTGCAGGCTTTCTTCTCAGTTTTAGCATTTGGAGCCAATTAAGGGTTTCCCCTTGACCTCTCAATTAATGTTTGATGACAATAATTGACTATGACACCAGTGAGCTTAGCTGAACTCCCTTGGGATAAGTTTAAATCAGAAATTGCTGCATAATGCCGTGGTTTAAAGTTTGCAGAAAGTGGTTCTGACTGTATTTTGTTGTCAGGCACATGCACTGCAAGACTCTATTTAGAAACGAGTCGTGTTCCTGATGATTGAACTATTTCAACCTAGTTTATAAAAAAAATCTGTACATTACTTTCAAGTGTACAAGCTGTTTGATCATATCAAATAGCAGCAGGTGAAAGGTAAACAAAAAAAAGCAGAAAACCAGATAGGTATAATTTGATATCACAAATGCAACACTTCTTTAATGAAAAAGATTTAGAAAATATGCAGGATCAGAATATTTAATAGGTTCTGGTACATACTGGAAGGGGAGAAGAACTCTGAAAAATACGTGCTTTGTTAAAAAGCATAAGACTCCAGAGCACTCACTCACAAGGCAATTATATTTCAGAGACCTGTTAGCTGATTGCAGCTTCAAAGCAAGCTGCAACATCTTCAGATGAAACTTCAATCAGTAGAAGCCATGGCTGGAACTCAAGCTACAATTTCAACACATTAGCGATTTTAGAATACTGAATGTTTATTCTTTCATGTTATGTTGATTAAAATATATGTGTACACACACAGACACACACACTCAGAGGTCTGATTTATTTTAATGGGAAAAGAAACATTATACATTTTCCCCCCGTTTCTTTTCCTTTTAGGGGGTTGGGAGTAATGTTCGTCTGAGGAAGACAAATATAATTAATACATTCTGACCCATGCTAAAGGATTGTGGTCCCATAATAAACAGCTCTTTAGTAGAAAAAGGAATAGCCGGTTGCCACCTTTGGTCTAGATAATCATATTGGTCCTTCCTGGCCTTAAAATCTATGAATTCATGCAGGGGTGGCAGAGGAAAGAGGCTGTAACCCCATCAGTGGAAATATTGGCGGGGCTGAGGTATGTTTCTGCCCCCACAATATCTTGCAAATGTCAGAATGGCACCTGGATACGTTTCCACTTCTGTGCACATACACAGGGGGCGGAGGTGAGGAAAAGCAGGAGGGTCTGGAAAAGCCACTGCATTGCATGAGATCTAACTGGCCACCGAGAAGCTGGCAGGAATGGCGCAACTTGTTCCACATTCCAGCCACTGCGGGTCCCAGTGGAGACATCCGGCCCCGGGGAAGGGCAGGAGCATATGTGCCAGCTGCTGGGATGGGGAACAGGGCACCAACACCACGGCAGGAAGAGTGGAGGGTGTCATCAACACAGGGTGCCAGCCACCAGGGAGTGAGGGTAGCACAGGGTACTGGGCACATGCTGCAAAATAACGGTGATAGGAACTGCCAGGATGCCTCTTTCCAGCTTCAAGCTGGCTGCTTCCACCTCCCCAAACTGAGTCTCAGTGGCTCCCCTTGCTCCCTCTCCCTGTGAATCTATGAATTGCATAATGAACTCTAGGGCTCACCCAATACTGATTTGGATACAATCAGTGGGAGCTGGGGATGCTCGGCACCTCCAGAGGCTGTGTGCTCCTTCAGGAACGGAAACCCAATGACACTGCAGAGAACAGCAAGTTGCTCCTTTAACTAAAGTTGGATTAATAAACCAGAACCACCTGCTGGACCATTGGCTATGAAAGGAGATGTGGGTTATTCTTTACCCCAAACTCCTCCTCAACATACAACCTCACCCCAGGAGCATAGGAATAGTCATGCTACATCAAACCAGTGGTCCATCTAGTCCAGTATATCATATCTCTGCAGGTGTCCAGTAGCAATAAAAGTAGTCCATACCTTCATAGAAAGATTCAAGAAACCTTGTAATGGATAAGTATGGAAAAACAACAAACCCAGTGTAGGCCTAGGAGCTGCAGGTAACTTCCTCAATTACAGCTCCCAGATCACTGTGGATGATCAGTAACTACTCCATATGGAATCTCTGCCCTTCTCTAACCCTTGGCAGCAGGCCCAGCTTGCAGGCATAGTATTTTTAGCACCTCTACAACAGCTGCACATAGTTCTTTCTTCTGGAAGTGTTAATGCTGTGATGGGATAATCAGGACTCCAATCCTTGTATCCTTATATCAGGAGGATCATACCACATGCTGCAACACTTCAACACACTCTCCCCTAAACAACAGAACCGCAATCTCACAGGCATTTCTGTGGACTGTGGAGAGACAGGAATAAATTAGAGATGCTACTCCCCTCTTTTTGTTCTCTTTCAGAGCCATTTCTGCCACCTTTTGTTACCCTCATGCAGGAAACATTTCACCTTGTGTGACATGCAATGTTTATATCTTGTACTCATTTGGAACAATTTGCTCTTGTTTGTTACCATAGAAATCCATAAAGATGAAAAAGCCTGAAGAAGAGCTCTGTGTCGGTGAAAGAGACAAGCTTTACACATAACAGAAGTTGGTCCAATAAAATATATTAACTCACACACTTTGTCTCTAGACTATTGGTGGCATGTTGTTTTTCTAACATGAAGGTAAATGGCAAGCAGTACTGTAAGAATTGCCACGCAGTGCATTTAATCCTACAATTTCTCTTTTTTCCTCCTCTTCCCTCCTTCATTTTTGGTTTGTTAGAGGAAAAAAAACCACTGTCTTGTTCACAATGTTGGTACATTATTTTTTAAATGAGCATTCAATAATTCATGAATAAGTGAATGTTCAGACACTTTCAGAAAATGTCATGAACATTTATCAGGTTGCTATAATCATGCATTTGTTCTTGACAGTTCATGAATTAAAAGTTCATGAAAATTCATAAAGATTTTATTAAAGGGTTCATGACCATCCACATACTTGAAATGTCTCATTTTATTTTCATAGTCTGACATGAAATATTTATGAACATTTCACCTGGGGATAGAGCTCTAGTTTAGCAGACAATAACTGACAGATTATTGACGACTCCGGTCACATGGTTAACTTGTAAGCATGCAGTTAATATAATTGTTCTCTCCTTTAAGATAAAATTGATGTACTTTTTCTACTGGGTCTGACACTCACCATATGCTAATATCATTCCTTAAGAAGCTCAGAGTGGACCTTTACCTCATTTTGATCATACGTTTATCTTGTAACCAATTAGGAAGTCTGAACATAACATTTATTGCATCTAATCATCTCCCATAGTGTTGGGGTTTGGGGTTTTTTTGATTCCATACACCATTTTAACACAGCTGCCCACACAAAGACAAAAGAGTACTTAAATGCTTTGAACAGAATTCATTTCCTCCTGCTGCCTTGTGATTAAATTTTAAATAAAGTTGTGCTGTTCTTTGGTCAGATGAATTAATAAAGACTTTTTAACCAGCAGTTCTGTATTGTTTTCCTGAGCAGCATCTGAATGTCAAGCTATACCGGCTGGACTGTCTGGCAAGGGGCTGAGCCACAGCCAATAATCATAGGACAGAGCAATAAAAGAGAACTCTGGTTACCTAGGGAGGCCCCAGTTCAGGAAAACACTTAAGCAGGTGCTTAAATACCACTCATGTCAAGTATTTAACCATAGCACTGGTTAAATACTTTGCTTGTTCAGGACCAGAGTGAGGAATCTAATGGAATATTACACACATATGAAAAAGGGTCACATAAAGGGGTCACTCATCTTTTGGTGTGCCCCTTGACGACTGAGTGTGGCTTAGCACCCTCTCTGGGCCCTTGCATCCCCTGTCAATGGTCACTCTAAGCCTGGGGTGGCTTGCCCCTTTTCATTCAGCCCTCCAGACAGATCAATAATAGTCCCACCCTTTCCTTGGCGATAAGGAGTACAATAAAGCCAGGGCCGGCTCCAGGCACCAGCATTCCAAGCTGGTGCTTGGGGCGGCAATCTGCAAGGGGCGGCAGTCCCTGTTGTTTTGGCCCCAAGCAGCGGCCGAATTGCCGCCGCTCACGGCGGGGGCGGCCCGTGTGCCTTTAGGGCGGCAGGCGCGTTTCCGCGGTGGCGGCAATTCGGTGTGCTGTTTGGGGCGGCGAAAACTGTAGAGCCGGCCCTGAATAAAGCAGAAAACTAATGACTCTATCCCAGGCCTTCGGCCCCACCCTGTGCTTGATGGTTCTTAGGGATTTTTTTACCTGCCCTTCCTAGAGGGTTGCCAGCCCTCATCTCTGGGTTCTGTATTAAGCAGCTATTTTCCTGGACCACTTCTTATCTTCAAGCTGATGCACAGTCCCCTGGGGCTCCCTGACACCAGGCAGCCCCTCAGTGGCTGGGCCTCCTACAGCTATCTGGAAGGTTTTTCCTTAAGTTTGTTTTCCTGAGAGTTCCTCCTCTCTTCAGTTTCCTGGGAGCTGAGCTGAGCTCAACTCCTTTCTTCTCCTCTGCAGTCTCCTCTCTCTAGGAGGCTTCTCTTTCTGGGAGCAGACTTTTATCTCAGTTGTTGCTCATCAGCCACTTAATCACACCTGGGGAATTAACTGTTCTGCCCTATAACCCCTTGGTGATTGCTACAGTTTGGGCCCCCCCATTATGGGTCAATGAAGTTCAATGGACTTTAACTAAAAAAACCTGGAAGTATAATATGATATGATTAGTATAGTATAGTATAGTATTCAGCTACAGTTGGGAGGCTCCCAGAACATTCAGAACACCTTCCGATAACAGGAATTGTAAGGGTGAATTAAGAGTTTATATTTAAAGGGATGCTTTATGCAACTCTTTCATGTGTCTCCAAATGTTTATTAAGTATCAGAGGGGTAGCCGTGTTAGTTTGGATCTGTAAAAGCAGCAAAGAGTCCCGTGGCACCTTATAGACTAACAGACGTATTGGAGCATGAGCTTTCGTGGGTGAATACCCACTTCGTCAGATGCATGTCGGATGCAAATGTTTATTGTACTTTTTCCAACTACACCTACCACCTAATATTAATTTCTCCATTAGCAAAGTGTTAGATAATTTATTCAGCCCCCTATTTAAGTTGGTGAGAGCACTAACTTCCATTTTATAAGAAAAGATTTGCCTCTTATAGGCACAGAAACCTATTTTGTATCATTTATTAGTACTTTCAGTTCAGCCAATAATCTTAACCATTCTTAGGGCTCCTTTCTGTTAGCCTATATGTGGCTACTGTGGTATTCTTTGGGTGTTAACACACTGACACTCCAAAATGGATGTCCCTGTTACACAGACCGAGACATGCCTTTGTCACACAGACCAGGTATATAAGTTCTTAGGAAATAGCCAGGTTTCTTAGTTTCCTGGGAAAGCTGGCCAATTTTGGTGTGGCCACTAGGGGTACCAGGGATGTTAGAGAGTCTTGACCACTACGTGGAGGGGTTGGGTTTGGATTTCTGCCATAGGGGGAGTTCCACCCACAGTTAGATTTCACTTCCTTTGAGATATTTAGAGTGCTGAGGAGAGTCCCTCTCCTTTGCTGCTGGGACCCATCTTTTCTCTTAACCCAGAAAGCAGCAATAGAGGCTGGGCCAGAGTGGTTCGAACATAGCTAGGAGCTGAAAACTAGGGGGCAAGAACAGTGAGGCTCTGCAGTGCCTCAAAAGGTGGCTTCCTCAAACAACTAGTGTGGAAGCTAAGAAAGGGACAGAGTGATTAGGGTGTCCAGGTGTCTGGTTTTGATGTAAGGGGCAGCCAGGGGGCTCCGCACACTGCCCCCGCTCCAAGCGCTGCCCCCACGTAGAAGCCAGAGCGGAGACATGCCGCTGCTTTTGGGAGCTGCTTGAGGTAAGTGCTGCCTGGAGCCTGCACCCCTGATCCCCTTCTGGGCCCCAACCCCCTGCACCAGCCCTGATCTCCCTCCCAACTGCCGAACCCCTCAATCCCAGCCCGGAGTCTCCAGTACCTCCGTAAAACCAGACTAGAGAGGATGACCACCCTGAGGATAGAGCACAGGACTGGTGCTCTGGAGACCTGTGTTCTAATCCCAGCTCTGCCTTTGGCAAGTCCTACAAACACTTGGCCTCAGTTTATCCATCTGTAAAATGAAGAGAACAGTCCTCTATCTCACTAGGAGTACTTAACGGCAGATTATACACCTAAGCTTTACCAGTGGTTTTACCCCTCTGAAACTTCATTGGCTTCAGTGGAGTTACTCCTAATTTACACCAGCATAAATCAGAACACAATAAGATCCTTTGTCTCTGCTGAAGCCATGAACCTTGCCATTCTGTCATCACAGATGGAAATCAAGGGCTTTCATTGAGTATTTGAAAATTAAATTTAAAAAATAAGTGAGCAAAACTGACCAAATTACAACAAATTTCATGTGAATGATTGGACATGGCCAACAGCCCATTTCTGCAAAATTCCTCTGTTCCCACAGGAAAAGGTATGCTTATTTCATTCAGATTTCCTCAAGCAATCCAAAAAACACCTCTACTAATTACTCTGTGTTTTCTATTTCATTTCCTGTGTATATATTTGGAAAATTCCTTTAGTTTGCTTACTCATTATATTGATAAACACAGCTAGATTTGCCTTATCTTTCCAGACCAGTGTGTCTTCAAGCACACATTTTCACAATTAGTATTTCAGGGCAGACATCTGCTTTCAGACCTACTCAGTTAATCTTACATACCGTATTAACTTGCTACATGCTACACATATTTTTACATTAAAACAGTAATATCACTGCAGTGGGTTTCCAATAGCAGATTGGAGTTGCTCAGTCTAGCTTTAAATTCTTCACTTTAATTGGGAGCCAAAAATGCACTTGAAATATTAAATATTCTGCTGTGAAAAGACTGGTAGGGTCGCCAGCAGGTGTCTGGTTTTCAAGCAGTACACCCGGTTGAAAAGGGATTCCGGCGGCTCCAGTCGGCAGCGCAGCGGGGGCCGGGACTAAGGCAGGCTCCCTACCTGCCCTAGCTCCTCGTGGCTCCCAGAAGCAGCCGCAAGCCCCTAGGGACTGGAAGGCTCTGCATGCTTCCCCAGCCCCAGTGCCGGTTCCACAGCTCCCATTGACCAGGAACTGCGACCAATGGGAGCTCTGCAGAGCGGCACCTGCCAGCATGAAGGCAGCACACAGAGCCTCCCTGGCTGCCCATGGCCTAGAGGCCACAGGGACCTGGTAGCCACTTCCTTGGAGCTGTGGTAAGTGTCACTGGGACCCCGCATCCTCTCCCGCACCCCAACCCCCTGCCCCAGCTCGTAGTCCCCTCCAGCGCCCCAAACCCCTCATCCCTAGCCCCACCCCCAGGCGGAGCCCCCACCCCCCTGCACTGCAACCCCCTGGCCCAGCCTGGAGCACCTGCTGTAACCCAAATCCCTGATTCCCAGCCCCACTCCAGAGCGTGCACCTCCAGCCCAGAGCCCATATCCCCTTCCACCCCTCAACTTTCTGCCCCAGCCCTGTGAAAGTAAGTGAGGGTAGGGAAGAGCTAGCAATGGAGGGAGGGGGGATGGAGTGAGGGGGCGGGGCCTCGGAGAAGGGGCAATGCCGCGCTGTTCAGTTTTGTGTGATTAGAAATTTAGCAACCCTACAGACTAGTAGTAAAATATGTGCCCAATCCTGAAGCCCACATCTGACAACAAAGGGAGTTTGGCTGAGTAAGAACAGGGTAAAGAAGTCAATAATAGTACTGTGCATTTTTTTTGTTGTCTAAAGAGAATAATACATATTTTGGTGATAGTATCTTTTAATTATTGGTTATGGTTATTTATGAAAATGCCAACAGTATATCTAGCCCTGTACAAGATACAGAAAGAGACATGGTCTGGGTCACAAAGAACTTACTGTTTAATGTTAGGTTTAGCTGAAAAGATTCAGAAGTGCAGTTCAAGTAAACATCCAAGTGTCCAGAGGTTTGATTCTGGTTTCATTGCACTAGGTTTACACTGGTGAAACCATATTGGTTTTAGTTGAATTACTACTGAACTACTCCACAGCAGAAGCAAGCTCCTGATGTTTATCCAAAAAGTATCTGAACCTCCTGACTCTACTTCAGTGGTCTGGAAACATCATGAGCTTTCCAGTACGTCCTGCTTCTGGAGGGGACAGAAGGATCACAAGAACAGTTGGCAGTATTTCAACACTTTTGTTTCTGGGTTTCAGCAAGAACAAAGAGGCGCAAAAGTGGAAGAAAGTTAATCAAATTAGAGCTGGATGAACAGGGGAGAAAAGTTATTCATGGACACTTTGGCAAGTTAGAGACTGAATTTTCATTTGCCACTTTCACACTCCATTTCATGAACATTTGTGGGAATGAAATTTTGTTTATACAAATGTTTGCAGAATATGAATTTTAGGCCCATTGCCATTGGCTATTTGGCTGCAGGTAACTTAAATTCATTTTGGGCAGAAATAGTATATTACTGGTTTTTTTTCCCCCACGGTTCATTTGTCAAAATTAACTGCTGGCTGTTTGCTGCTGATGGTTTATTATTATAATTATTATTTGTATTATCATAGCACACAGCAGCCACAGCCATTGAACAGAACCCCACTGTGCTAGACGCTGTACAAGCACAGAAGAAGATAGTCCTGTGACAGGATGGATCACAGAATCCCCCTTGGGAACTGCCAACTGATGTGCCAAGACTACTTCTGCCCCTGCTTTCCCTGCCAGCTCAGGACTCCAGCACCCTGTCTTGTTGAGCCAGACACGCCTGTCTGCTCCAACACAGACCTAGGGTCTGAACCACATGCCCCAAAGCTGCATACTTAACTGAAAGCAGCTTACAGAAGTGTTCCTGTCTTTAACACTTAGATGCCCAACTCCCAGTGGGGTCCAAACCCCAAATAAATCCGTTTTACCCTGTATAAAGCTTATACAGGGTAAACTCATAAATTGTTCGCCCTCTATAGCACTGTTTGTCCCCCTCAGGTATTAATACATACTCTGGTTTAATTAATAAGTAAAAAGTGATTTTATTAAGTGCAGAAAGTAGGATTAAGTGGTTCCACTTAGCAGCAGACAGAACAAAGTGAATTACCAGGTGAAATAAAATAAAACATGCAAATCTAAGCCTAATACAGTAATACAATACAGTAGTACAGATAAAGTCTCACCCTGAGATGTTTCAATAAGTTTCTTTCACAGGCTGGGCACAGTCCTTTCCCCTGGTACAGCTCTTGTTCCAGCTCAGGTGGTAGCTAGGGGATTCCTCATGATGGCTCCTCTTCCTCCTTTGTTCTCTTCCACCCCTTTATATATCTTTTGCATAAGCTGGGAATCCTTTGTCCATCTCTGGGTTCCCACCCCCTCCTTCGCAATGGAAAAGCATCAGGTTAAAGATGGATTCCAGTTCAGGTGACATGATCACATGTCACTGTAAGACTTCATTACCCACTTGCCAGCACACATGTATACAGCGAGACTTACAAGTAAAACACACCCATCTGCAGTCAATTGTCCTGGTTAATGGGAGTCTTCAAGATTCCAAACCACCATTAATGGTCCACACTTTGCATAATTACAATAGGCCCTCAGAGTTATATTTCATATTTCTAGTTTCAGATACAAGAATGGTATATTCATACAAATAGGATGACCACACTCAGTAGATTATAAGCTTTGTAATGATACCTTACAAGAGACCTTTTGCATGAAGCATATTCCAGTTACATTATATTTAAACTCATTTGCATATTTGCATAAAATCATATACAGTGCAACGTCACAAGTCCCTCCCATAAAGGTGGTGCCCAGGGTAGGAATCATAGAATCATAGAATTCAAGATCAGAAGGGACCATTATGATCATCTAGTCTGACCTCCTGCAAGATGCAGGCCACATAAGCCGATCCACCCACTCCTGAACTAATTCACTCCCTTGACTCTGCTGTTGAATGCTCCAAATCATGATTTAAAGACTTCAAGTAGCAGATAATCCACCAGCAAGCGACCCCTGCCCCATGCTTCGGAGGAAGGCGAAAAACCTCCAGGGCCACAAGGATTTTCCCTTGGCATCTTCCTAAGGCTAAAAGTGTCATTTGTACTTTAACTGACACTTCTCTCTACTGCTATCCTGTGTGCTGATGGTCAGATAAGGACAGATACAAACAGAACAACATTTAGGGTGGAATTTTCAAAAGTACCTGAGTTCCTCAGGAGCACAACTCTCCTGGGACATTTGCTCCTAAGTGGCTTAGATGCTTTTGAAAATCTCACCATTATTTAATATATTGCAGGGACAGACTTCATCTCAGTTTGTCCTACCAGATCAGATGATTGGCCCATCTTATTTGACGTACCTCCATCTCTGGTTTGTACCCGATACTGCTGAGGAAGGTCAACCACCTATCCTCACATATTGCACCTAATATTTTCTATTTTAAAAAAACTGCAAATTCAAACATTTTTAATTTTAAGATTTGTCAAAATGTGTATCTTTTTCATGCTTAAGGAAACACCCTGTGAATTTGAAAGAGACTGTTTGGTTTGAGCTGAATATTTTAACGTTTGACTTTTCCTTTTACAAACTCTTTTATACTGCATGCTTTCCTTTACAAATACGCGATAGTCTTTGCCTGCGGTGAACTGCAATTGAGCTCTTCTCTTGTTTGGGCTTTACTTCAGTGTCATTCTAGCAAATGCTACTAACAGGAGTGTTCACAGAAACAACTACATTTCAAGTGGACAAAACACCCTCTCGACTTCCTGGCCTCCCTTGGGCTTTCATGATACTGTCCGCTCCTGGTTCTCCTTTCACTTCTCTGATTCTTCTTCAGTCTCTGCTTTGGAGGATCTTCATTCAGCCCATTGTACAATCATCATCAAGACATGGCCACTCATCACCTTGACCACTGGACCCATTTGTCCTACCCTTTATTTACCTGTCTGTTTTGTCTTTTAGATGGTAAGTTCTCGGGGCAGAAACTAAGCCTTGCTGTATGTTTTTACATTCCAAGCATGTTGTGGACACTACTGGAAAGAGATATTACAGCGTATTTAAGGAAAGTGAATTCTGATCTATTCAACCCAAAAACCTAATTTTAAGCATTATATTCATCCAGTCCCCTGTGGTGTTGTAATAGGAATAAATATTTCCATATTTCTATTATCCTTCTCCTTCCATCTTCCTTTAGAAGACATAATTAATGGAGAAAAAGTAGAATAAAAAGGGCTTTTTACAGCCAAACACACAATTAAACTTATGACTCTACCTAATATAGTAGGGCTTGGGGGGAAGGGAAGAAACACAATTAACGTTGAGATTAATACTTTCCTCCAGGAAAAGTGCTAGAGCTTCTCTCAGCTATCAGAAGAGAGAAATATTTTTAAAATCAAATAATGTGAGCAGAAATGTACTAAAGTAATTAGCAGGATGGACTCACCTCTTCTCTCTCTCAGAAGTGGCAGTGACAAGTGAAAGATGGGGTTTCTAACTACAGTTGGTGGCAAATGAACAGCTTTAGTGACTTTTTTTTTTAAATTGCATTGTTTTCATTCTTAAATGTTTTGAAACAGATGAGTATTTTTATGATTTTGAATTTTTTTCACATTTTATCAATTTTTCCCCATTTTTCAAAATAAAAATTATCAAAATGATTAACAAAACCTTTCATTTACTAAAAACCCAGCTTTGATTTTAAACATTTGATAAACACTTTGATAACATTTTCAATAATATGCTTGATGACAATTTTGTAAAAAAAAAAAAAGGTGGTGTTGATTTTTTTCATGAAAAATAAATCATTTTTTGAAAAGCAATTAAAAAAAAAAGAAATCACTCTTTGTTTGAAAAATATTGACCTGCTGTAATTACAACCCACCCATGCTGACATTGCCTCCAGTGGTCTCATGTATGGGGTGGTGCACCTCTTTCTTCGCTAAGCATCAGGTGCAGCAGGTAGATGGGGCTTATAATGCCTCACCTCATATCTATACCTCAGCGAGTCGGGAGTAGAGTTCAGAACAAAGACCTGTCTCCAACTTCCCTCAGATGCAGCCTCGTAGGTGACATTTATATAAAATCACAGTACAGATTATTTAGGATACTGCTCTGATATCTGTACACACTTTGAGGACTGGACCATGTTTCCTCTGCAAGTAGTCCCATTGATTTCAATGGAATTACTCACAGAGAAAAGTAGTATTAAACATGAGTCTAGAGAGAAGAATTGTGCACTTGGCATCAATGTATTCATTTTTAGAATCTTCAGACACATATATTCTTTTCTGGATGTGTTCTCAAGAAAGCTACAAAAGTATGGGATGATGTTGCTGGATTTTTAGTTCTCTTTTGGTTTTTATTCAAGCTGCTCTGAGCAATGTCTTGTTCTCCACAGTGAAGAAATAATAACACTATACGAAGTTGATTGATGTGGCAGAGCACACATTTAATGGGGATAAAGCATGGCACAGAGGAGAAAATTACTAATCCTCAATGACATTGGAATTCACCTTTGCTAAATTTCTTGTTCAGGATATAAAATATTTCCTTGTAGAGAGTGAACAAGGCTAATGTTTTGAAACAATTCAAAAAATGAATTTATTTAGAGAAGACTATTTATACAGTACTAATCCTTTAAAAATTCAACAGTAGATTCTTATGGTGGAAAGGCCTTGGTAAACATTAGAAAGAAAAGTAATGTCCAACCTATGCACAATTATGCAGTCTATTATTCAACACAAACTACATAAGAAACATACAGCGCACAGTTTAAAGTGTAATATCACATATGAGTGTCCATATAATTAGAATTTAGTAGGCAGCATGAATATGAAAGGAAAAACTAAACAAAGAACAACAGGAACCAAGAGATTTTAAAGGTATTAAAGTTTGCTCTTCATTGATTTGTTTTATCTTTCAATTATGTGCAGTGAATGGAGAGCCAAGAAAATGACTTACCATTCTGAATCTGCTTCTGAAAGGTGCTGACCCCTCACATAAGGTGCTGAGTACCCTCAAATACCATTGAGCCAGATTGCAATACCTTTCTCACCTAAAGCTTCATACCATCAAATAGTCCCATAAAAATCAATCAGTGATTTTTTGGGACGATTTGTGGAACAAGTTACTTTTCAATATGAACAAAGATATCCCTATTTGGCCCACTGACACAGTCTCATATGTGAACTGGAGTAATGAGACATCCTTTGATACTATTACCATCTTATGTTCAGAATTATGGATCTCTTTGGCCTTGTCTACACTGAGGGGGTGTAAATGTAAGATACACAACTTCAGCTACGGGAATAAAGTAGCTGAAGTCGACATATCTTATTCCGACTTACCTCCCGTCCTCACTGCGTGGGATCGATGGCTGCAGCTCCCCCCTCGACTCCGCTACCACCGTTCACTCTGGTGGAGTTCCGGAGTCAACGGGGAGCGTGTTCGGGGATCAATATATCGTGTCTAGATGAGACGTGATATATCGATCCCCGATAAATCGATCATTACCCGCTGATATGGTGGGTAGTCTGGACGTACCCTTTGTTTTTGCCTTCCAATTCCTCAAACATAATAAAGACTCAATGGGAGTGCAAAACAAAATACCAAACAACAAACTTTTAAATCTTTTCTAATATTACGACAATAGATATTAAAGGAAACATTAAAAAATTGAATATGGCCAGGAGCTATAATACTGTACCATAATTAACAGACCAGAACTTTTATTAAACTTTAACACACGGGAGGGGCACTACACACCCATCACCCATACTCTCGTGATTGATTGATGCCAAACTTTAAAAAAAAAAAATAGAAAAGCTAACAACAGTAACAACAACAAAACCACCAACTATTTCATTAAAACCAATGCGAAAAGAAATTTCTCAAGGTTTTAGTTTTGGTGCTATGCTTTTTTAAAAAAAGTTACTCCTCCAAGTTTCCTCAAAAACTGATCTATCACCTCAAGATAGAAAATCAGCATCAGCTGTGGTCATTTATGGCTATATGCTATGGCGTATACCAAGGATTTATGCACCATTGATGTGGACATAGCGGCAAAACGAGGGCAGACACATGCATGGAATTAAGTGGCAGCCTGTAACTTTTATTAAAACTTAACACAAGGGAGCATGCTAACTACCCATCACCTATACTCTACTATATCAGGCATTTAACTGATGCAGGAGATACAGGGCTCCTTACCATATAACCCATAACACAGGGTGGCTCTTCTCAGCATACCCACATGGAAGAAAAAAAAATTCTACCTGACTCTGAAACAGGTGATTGGCTAGATTTGCAGCATCTGTCAGGCCAGGTTCCCATCATAGTTCGGGGGGGGGGGGGGGTAGGGGTGGCTGCCAGAACAGAGATGAAAGAGGCTCCACCTGGCCCCTGCACTGGGATAAATCTTGGAATCTGGGAATGCTGGCCAGTCAGCACCCCTCTCCCCCAGCTGGCCATTGGATGCCAGAGACTCCTTGGGGAGTGTGACAGCTTGGTCTGTAGGACTGCTGTGTCCCCTTTAACTCTCTGGATCAGGGTATTCTCTCATACTGCTCTACTAGTGACTAAGCAACCGCTTCAGGTTTCACTCACACAAGTAGTAGCATGTCAAGGCACACCCAAAGTGCATGCAGGTTCTCACGGCCACTCATGAACTATACACAGGGAGACACCAGAAAATACCCCCCAGCCCCAGCCTTGCACTCCAGAAATGTGCCATCTTACACTGCTCAAGACCTTCCTGATCAGTGTAAACTCATTAATTAGTTTTCCACTCCTTCAAAGGGTAGTTGGCATGCCCCAGCCTCTGTAATCTGAGCAGATTCCCCAAGCACTTTAGACAAACTGGCTGGTAAAGATAAAACATTAAAATAAATGTATTAACTACAAAACAATAGATTCTAAGTAATTATAAGTGTTAGGCATAGAGGTCAGAATTGGTTACATAAGAAATAAAAGGTAAAATTACAGTCTAAATCTTAAACTTTATCAGACTAAGCCAGTGGTCCCCAACCTTTTCGTCTGGTGGCAAGCGACGTCATCCAGAAGTGTCGCCACCGAAATGTCGCCGAATTTCGGCTGCATTTCGACGGATGCTCGACCGCTGGCCAGGACGTGGGTGCATTTAGATGCCCATGCAGGTGACATAGAGCCCGTTGGCACCGCGTTGGAGACCCCGGACTAAGCAATATTTGAATCAAGCAGTTCTTTTCCTCACCCTTCTAGGCATTGTAAGCAGTTCACAGTTCTTAATACACAGACTGAATTCCCTGCTCAGCCTGGGACCAATCTTCCTAGTTCAAAGTCTTTACTTCCAAACGTTCTTGTTGCCTTCTGGATTGGGGGGGGGGGGTGGAGAGGAGATAAGTGGACTGATGATGTCACTGTCCCTTATTTTATACTCTCAGTTCATGTGCCTGGAAAAATACCGGCTCAAACTTGGAGTCAAGCATCACATGTCCTGATACTCTGGGTGAGTCACAGAGTTAAGTAATCCCCATTATGCAGAGCCTGAACAACTGTCTCTTACTGAATTGTAAATCTCTTATTTACAATTCCCCCACTGGTCAATGGCTGGTGAGGGTCACTTAACACCTGTCTGGTTGTGGGCCACCCTCTTTGTTGCCATGGGAGATCTAGCTGTGGGTGTCTCCCAGACTCACAACATATTTCAATGACCATATACAAAAAAACCTCATATTTTAGCATAACAATGAGTTTCAGCAAATCATGATTTTTCATAGGATACCTTACAAGGCATTCTTTGATAACCATATACAAGTGGTGAATGTGGGGATTATAGGATGCTATTTTGAGGTGCAATATGTCACGGGGAGAAGCTACCTATTGTTCCTTGGAAAGTGTCTCCCTCCCTTACTACTGGGACTGTCTCCCCTTCACTGAAAGCCCCCATCAATTTTGCCCACCTGTTGCAGGTGGGTGGCATTTGTAGTTCCATGTTAAAAGCCTGAGGCCCAAATTTTTTAAAGGTTTTCAGGCAATACTCTGCTAAGCATTGCAAAGCCTTAGGCAGCTATGTCCCAAAAGTGAACAGGGTACGTCTATACAGACAAATCTGTGCATTACTAGCCTATGCGAGCTAGCTTGAATCCAGCTAGCAATCAAACTAGCACAGAGCAGGTTTAAGAGCCGGTAGCGAATCAAGCACTTACCCAGAGTCTTGCCAGGCTTGTACTACCTGCGCCGAAGCCAACGCTGTCTTCACCACTATTGTTACTCATGCTAGTTGGATTCAACCTAGCTACAGCTTTTGCTGTATAGACATTCCCTTAGGCACCCAAGTCTCAATGAAAATCAGTGGGAATTAGTCGATGAAGTCACTTTTGAAAATGGGAATGAGCTGTCTAAATCACTTAGGCATCACAAAACTGAGCGGAGCAATGCCTATTTACCTTTAATAATCTGGGCCTGAGGGCAAGGTGCTGTGATGAGGAGAACTGAGTGTGCTCAACACATTATAGGAACAGGCTATAAACAACGCTTAAGTGGTACATTGGACCACATGCGAACCCTGTGCAGTGGGGACGATTCCCCTGTGGGAATGCTGACTATTTTAAGTTTTCAGAATTTACTGAATTTTGTTTAGGTTGCTAGTTGAACATTTTTTAAAAAATCACATGTACTGTGTAAATACCTTCCATGCAAATCCAATGATCAGCCCTTTACTGATGGGAAGCACAGGAGCACTCAGCACCTTGCATAACTGGGCCCTCCATGTGCTTTCCTGACATGCAGAATGATATATTATATTCTGAATTTCCTCTTCAGTCTCAGCCACATTGTAACAGCTGGACTACCAGTTCTGAGCTGCAGTGACAACCAGGGTCGGTTCCAGGGGTTTTGCCGCCCCAAGCAGCCCAAAAAAAAAAAAAAAAAAAAAAAAGCTGCGATCGTGATCTGCGGCAATTCAGCAGGAGGTCCTTCGCTCCGAGCGGGAGTGAGGGACCCTCCGCCGAATTGCCGCTGAATACCTGAAAGTGCCGCCCCGCTCCCGAGTTGCTGCCCCAAGTACCTGCTTGATAAGCTGGTGCCTGGAGCCGGCCCTGGTGACAACATACACGTTGGTGCTACTGCCATCATATGTTCAGCAGTCTTGCTCTCTTTGCTTATTTATTTACTTTTTAATCTCACAGGGATGATTTTCCCTCAACATGATATAAACACACAAATGTATATTGCTGATCATGTTGAAAGGAATCATCCTTTTAGTATTGTCCTTAGCTTTTCCCTCTTTTAATCATTATCAGATACTTTTAAATTCCTATATAAACCATACACATGCAATCCAAAATTACAAGTATTGGTGTTTTGAATGGAACCAATATACAATGTAGCACCACTATGGGCCACATTCAATAAACACTTCCTCCAGTTTCTGCATCACAGGAAAAGATACAAAAGGACCCTTTACTAAGCCCCATTTTTGGGAAGGTTGGGGGAAGGTTTCTCTGAAGCATAAACTGGATTTAGTTTTTATTGAATCTGGTCCTAACATCTGCAAATCTGTTGCAGTTTTTCAATATGCACTTGGACTTAGGTAAAATTAGAAATGTCATAATGTTTCAGCAACATTTTATCAATTATTTTTGAACCACCATGTAATGATGCCAAAGATTTCAAACTCCTGTAATTAGTCAGTTACACCTACGCTATCTAGTAGTTAAATTAAATATATATATTTTTAACAGACTTGAATGCCTATTGTCACACAAGCACAATGTTAATGACATAAATAAAACAAAAATGAGAAAACAAAGTGAAAGTAACATTTTATAATGAAAAGCAGTAAAACAGTAATTTGTATTTGAATACTGATGACAACAGATGGTTGCACTGGTTCTACAATCAACTAACATATTACAATGAAATGAAATGATACTCATTTTCCAAATCTGTTCAAAATACAATCAGAAAGACACTGATCAAATAACAGCAGTATTCCCTAGTATGTGAAAAAATTAAATAGTATATCACTAGTTAGTCACTTAAACAATGGTTCCATTTTAAAACATGGCTCCTTTATTAAATTTAAACAATATGAACTCATGGAGATGAGAACACTGTATGGTGAACAAGTGATGATATTAAGGATACCTTAGAGTCAATAACTTCATGTGAAATTACCGTTGTTTTAGTACAAATGGAGAGTACAGATTATGACTTCAGCAGTTTCTAAAATCCATTTAATATCTGCTGCCAGTTGTCAAAAGTGAGCAGCACTTTTGGTGGTGGGGCCCTGTCTTTGCCCAAGCTTCCGCAGAGCCGCTTCCGCAATGCGAGTTATCAAATATAGTAGAATGCTTGCAAAAAAACCCATCCCAGCTGGTCAGAATTGGGCTGTCCTGCTCCACAAGGTGTGAAGCCCAGTTCAATGGTTCCCCTGTAAGTGGGCTCACCACCAGTACCACCTTTGTCCACAGGGTACGTGCAAGGACAGATTAAGAAAAGCAAACAGGACTGCTTAAAAAAATCCCTTAACTTCCTATAGCTGCTGTCAAAGCACTCCAGCAAGGGTACTGCAGGTCCCTGCTAATATGAGGGAGTTCCTCTCTGAGCCTGGCTGCACTACTGCACGTTTTAAAATTCCATGCACAAAAAAAATCCTACATGATAAAACTCTTTGATTTAGGCCCAAGTCATCTCATAATGGGGTGTTGGAAACTCCGCCATCCTGGACAAGTGAAGTTTTTGCCTGCTCATTTTCTGAGGAACAGGAGGAAGTCTGGCCATTAAGACCACCAATTCCCTTCAGATTTGCATGAAAGCCAAGACCTTCCTGGCAGAAGCCTGTGTCACTGTACTGCTTCCTAGTCTCCAAATGAGTGTGGCTCATACAGGAACTGTGCTCATTTTAGCTCCTTGCACCCAGCCCCTAGTTGTGGAGGAGAGTTCAGAAAACAGTGTCAGTCAATTCTGAGTCACCATTAAGTAATGCACATGGACCCCCTCAGGGTTGTATAGGAGGAAATGATCCCCCAGACCTTGTCCCCTATACAGTTGCATGGCCATGAACTCACCAGTGAAAAGGCTTCTCTGGGTTTTGGGGAGAAGACTGTAGAGAAAGAGTTTCCTTTTCATAGATCCCCCCACCAGCCTCCATCTGTTGTATTTTACTCCCCTGTGCTTATAGAGGGGGAGGGCAGCATTTTGTCCTTTACAGTTTAGCAGAGCTCCCAGCTTGGCTTTATATAGAGGTTAAATCAGACAAATCATTCTGGCACAGAGTCAAACTTGCAGATGTGCACCCTGTGTGCACCCTGTTGCAGACATCTTGGGAGCCAACACTGCATGCACAACAACACACAATTCATAAGAAAGGTTTAAAAGTAATTGTGAGGAGACTTTCTCTGCTGTAAGGAATAAACAGCTGCCTGCTGCAGAAAGAAATGTCAGCTCTGAATCTGACACTTTCTAATTAAGAGATGGCTTACGTAATTTGGGGATTTTACATAAAATCTGAGATGCTTTTATAAATAATGAATTCTTTGCTGAATTTTAAAGGACAGAGGGCAGTAAAATAAGCATCCCAAGGCAAGGTATGGCCTGAAGCCACTACCAACCATTGGGGCTGGGAAACACAATAAAGAAACCATGCACACCGGTAGAAGCTCTCTCAGACATTTAGCTTGAAGCAGCTAAAATGCCTATAGGTGTACAGGTGGAGCTCCATGCTACGCTTGTACTATGTTCAAATTGTCCAACATCCCTGGAAGAGGGTGGGGCACTTAATCCCTTCTACTCCCCAGTTTGAGGTGTTCATATCACTGCAGGGGTCTCCTTCAGCATGAGCCAGTTCAGGAGGACTGGGATTTTGGCTGGCTCCTGTACAAGAATAGCACTTTGATGTATCCTGTCACTCACTTGAAGTACAAGAGCATGGAAGGAATAAAAACCTCTGCCCAGAGGTGGTCAGAAGTTGCCAAGCGTGTGGTGAGGCTGTGCCATCTGGATGCAAAGAAGGGGCTCTGGGTCAATGACCTATTACCATTTATTGAAAGGACAGGGAGTGGAAAGGATGTGAAACTTTTATGTCTGCTTTGGATTCTGTTGAGGAATTTCACACCTACACAAGAGCTAGACACAATCCAGCTCCTGAAATATATATATAAATCTCATGTGAATGAAAAACCATTTGCTGTTGTTTTCAAGATCACACACACAGGGCATTCACATGAACAGGAGGGAAATGGCACTATAGCTTGTCAGCAGTGACATCTGACATGAACATCTGCAAGTTGTAGCTGCCAGCACAATTCTAGAACTGCCAGCCCCAGCACACTGGCACCATCAGCTGGACATCTTGTCTGCTAGGACCACAGAAATAGCTCTTTTTCTCTGGACCTTGTGCCACAAAACAGCAGAAAACTAGTATCAGCAAGAGACCCACTGGTTCTGGCTAAGAATCCCCACATCCTAAAGCCCACTACCTTAGTGAATAAAGTGCAGGGCACTCTCCGTCTCCTCTCAGTACATCTGGGTAGTGGGCCAGACCTGCCACCATTTCCCTATTATCTTACTGATGGCTGTTCTGATACCTCTAATCACTCCAACAGTGTTCTTCCAATAGAGGAAGAGAGGTATAGTCTATCCAATGACTGTAACCACAAGGGATAATAGAACTGTGGTATCTGTGATATTTGTGGTCAGATGTTCGGCTACATGCTACATTCTCTCTGCTTGTTGCCCTGGCTCTGGCCAGATCACCTGTACAGCAGGCTCTGATTGAGCTGCCCAATAACCACAGACCTGTTCAGTAGTGAAGGCACTTAGTCAGGTTTATTGCCGACAAAGCACAGTGCTAATGCCCCAGCTCAATGGTTACAGTTACACTAACACACGTATGCCTGTGACAATGGACCAGCTCAGTCAGTGGCAGGACTTTCCACCAGCTCCTAGGCCAGACGAAGGGTTAAAGCAATGTATTCCAACATTTAGACTGAGACAAACAATTTGGGATAAACTTACGTATCATCTTAGGCGTTTCATGACATGTTCCTTACCTCCCCTTGTACTTTCCTCCTGTTTCAGACAAAACATTCCTATTCACCACCTGTCTTGGCACTTTTACTCCTGATGTGTCAGACAAATATCACTATTCATTACTTTTGTTAAACCATTTTATCACATGCTAGGTTAGGGTGTTCTTGTGCTGGCCTGCTGGAATGTGTTTACATATTCAGTGTGTCTTAGCAATGCTAGCAATACCGGTGCCGAGTTTGTGTACTGGTCACTGACTTGCCGGCAAGTATCTGCTTTTGACAGAGCCTGACTGTTGCTCATAGCATAACTTTTACTGACTTTGGTTCAGGCTGCAGGTCTTACACCAGGCCCATGCTTCAGGCTCTCTCTTTCTACTACAGTATTCAGACCCAAGGTGCTTGAAAGAGATCCCCTTTATTCGGCAACTCAAGTTTCCATTGCCTTTGCATAATGTAACATGGGTTTCTGAAGAGCGACTTCCTGGGGAAGTTCCAGAAGACTGGATAACAGAGGTAATGGATGAAATGGACTTCCGTAAGGCTTTTAAATTAGTTCCATATGCCATTTTGATTTAAAAAACTACAGCAATATAAAATTAACATGGCACACATTAAATGGATTAAAATCTGGCTAACAGTCTTCAACATTGTAAATGGAGAATCATGATAGAACAGATGTGTTTCTAGTGGGGTTTCACAGGAATTGGTTCTTCTTGGCCTTATACCATTTAACATAGTTATCAATGACCTGGAAGAAAACAAAATCATCAGTTTGCAGATGACACAAAAACTAGAGAGCAGTAAACAATGAAGAGGAAAGGTCACGATACAGAGCACTTTGGATTGCTTGGTAAAATGGACACAAGCAAACAATATACATTTTAATATAGATAGATAGATAGATAGATAGATAGATAGATAGATAGATAGATAGATAGATGTCTAGGAACAAAGAATGTATGCCATACTTACAAGATGGGGGACTTTATTATGGGAAGCAGTGACTCTGAAAAATAGATTTGGGAGTAGGAATCGATAACCAGTTGAATAGGAGCTCCAAGTGTGATGCTGTGGCTATAGGATTAATGAGATCCTGGAATGCATAGACGGGGAATCTCAAGTAGAAGCAGAGAGGTTATTTTACTTCTATATTTGGCACTGGTGTGACCGTTGCTGGAATACTGTGTCCAGTTCTGGTGCCCACAATTCAAGAAGGATGTTGATAAATTGGAGAGAGTTCAGAGAAGAGCCATGAGAATGACTGAAGGATTAGAAAACATGTTTTATAGTTATAGGCTCAAGGTGCTCAATCTATTTAGCTTAACAAAGAGAAAGCTAAAGAGTGACTCCATGGGGAACAAGTATTTAATAATGGACTCCAGAACAGCAGACAAAAGGTATAATATAATCCAATGTCAAGAAGTTACAGTTGACAAATTGAGACTGGAAAATAAGGAGTAAATTTTTTACAGTGAGGATAATTAACTGTTAGAACAATTTACCAAGGGTTGTGGTTTGATTCTCCATCACTGGCAATTTTAAAATCAAGATTGGATGTTTTGCTAAAGGATATGCTCTAGGAATTATTTCAGGGAAGTTCTCTGGCCTGTGCTATACAGAAGGTCAGACTAGATGATCACAATGGTCCATTTTGACCTTGGAATCTATGAACATGGGCTCTTCTTCTTGACTTGACCTGCATTTTTTGGGTATGATACAAACTGACAGCTTCCTCAATGTCATTGTTCATATATACAGTCACAGAGTTCCCAGCTGCCTCTGCATACATTGCAGAGCATGGGCTTCTGCAATGCCCCTCTCCAAGACTTCCTATCTGGGAAGCTAAATTATTTAAAGGCACAGTTCTCAATACCACCTTCACACCAAAAATGCTCCTTTCAGCTATCGACCCTCTCACCAAAAATGTTCCTTTTAGGGGAAAAGAAGAACCCAAAACACTTCATCAGTTAACCTGGAGGGAGGCATGTCTCCATGGTGCTAAGACAGGAATACTCAGATAGAGGCTCACGAGCCACAAATGGCTCTTTAATGTGTCTCCTGTAGCTCTTTGCAGCACATGATTGTCATAAACAGATAGTTAAGGGTTAAGGTCTCTTTTATCTGTAAAGGGTTAACAAGCAGTACCTGTGGACACCTGACCAGAGGACCAATCAGAGACAAGATTTTTTCAAATCTCTGTGGAGGGAAGCTTTTGTCTGTGTTTCTTTGTTTGTCTCAGAGCTCTTTTTGGATCTAAGGGAGGTCAGTCATGTCTCCAAGTTCTCCTGGAGTAGTTTCTACTATTAAATAGTGAGTATTAATTAGAAAGGTGAATTAGTCTTATAATTTGATTTCTATATTTGCAATTGTGTGTTTGCTAAAGGAAATTCTTTATTCCTGTTGGCTGTTACTTTGCTTTCACTGAGAAAGAAAGGGGGAGGGAGGATTCTCTCCAGAACTTAGCAAGGTTATCTCCTATGAGTGTCCAGCTTGGGCTCATAGAGATTCTGTATTTTCTTTTTGTTCTCTTAATAAATTCTTTTCTTTTCTATTAAGAACTTAATGAATCTTTCCTTGGGTGGATTCTCAGGGAAAGGGGAGGAGGGAGGTATCCCTCTGTAGTTAAATCCCGGTGTCTCTCCTAGAAAAAGGGAGGGGGGAGGAAGCAGGGGGAATGGTTTATTTCTCCTGGGTGTAAGAACTCCATGGATTTGGGGCTCTTGGAATCCCCTAGGATTTGGGGGAAGGACTGTGTCTCAATCCACATATCTGATTGAGTGGTGGCAGCTTTACTAGATCTAAACTAGGATTTTAGTTTAGAGGGAAACCAAGTCAGGTCCCCACATTGGAGCTCAACAGTTCCAAGTGGGGGTGAGACCTATGACATGGTGGTAGCAAAGGGGAGACCTACTCTAGGATTTTGGGGTGGGGGAAGACATGTGGGTCCTCACTTTGAAACCCCCCAGTTTCAAGTGAGGGTAGACTCTGACAATGATATTAGCATATGGTGTGATTTAATTATTAACCAGTCTAAGTTATTAACCTATCAGGATGCTTTTACTGGGTTAAGCACCATTTGTAGTTGATAAAATAATAATGCTTAGTCAGATTGCTGAGAGAATTATATATATAATAAAACAAAACATAATAATAATATATATTAAAAATCTGAGTATCATTTGCTAGGATAATAAAACTAATAGTGATTGTACCAGGGAGCAGTAGATACATATTCACTGGGAACTTCTCTCAGCCTTTGCTTATAGCCAAGATACCAATATCTCAAGAAATACTTTATCCACTTGGGAAATATTTTACTGCTGTTGTCGCTAGACATATTGCTCTCAACACAACACACAAACACACTTCCAGGAGGTACAGTGCATTACAGGTATTTAAAGAGGAAAAACTTAAAGATAATAATAATGTGAAACAGAAATCAGACTATAAAGCACACACATACCATTAGTCATTCAGCATACATAAGCCCTTAAGAAATATATCAAGGCACATACAAAACTCAAATAAAACAAACACCACAGAGACAAGCATAGGTCAGTCGGTATTAAAAAGAAGGCCCAGCATAGCAGGTATGCTCTTGTATTATACACAAAATTGTGAATGCCAGAGGAGACTAGAATGATGATTTATCTTAAAATAAAAAGCTTGGTAGCACATTTAACCCATGATTTATTGAGTCAAACAGTGTGATTATGCACGAGAAGTATGTTACGCAGAATCAGAGAAATTGCAAGCATGTTTTTTGGGGGGCTGAGCTAACCAGTGTGGAAAAAATAACTACCTGGATCCATGAATGACCTTATTCAAGTTGTTCCTTAAGTCTCATTTTTCTCCCTATAAGAAGTAACTCAACAAAATTATCTGTACGACAGACACATTATACAGAATTTTAAAAAACAGCAGAAAACAAAACTGTAAAACCACCCCAAAATGAGTAAATGTGTCACCTTTCTGCTTTAACTCATGCTTTGCCTCATCCTATCTCCTTCCAAATTGTTTGTTCCCCTTTCATGTCTATAATTAAAATGTTAGCTCTTCACAGCAGATGCCACCTTTTTCTATCTATAAAGAACCCAGTGAACATTCAAGTGTTGTGAAAATACTAAAGAACCATCTTTGCTATACACCTCATTCCACCCCTAACCAATATTCTGGTTCTGATTAGTTCAGAAAAGGAGCCCTGTTCTTTCCACCTCTTTCTCTAAACAGACACATTTCCAGCCCATCAGGTCTTCTTCCCTTCCCCAGGCCTGACAACATTAATAAAAGTATTGAACATGCTGCAAAGGTGTTGTGTGCATATGGAGGGGCTGAGCAGTAAATGGAGATCACTGGGGAGGAGAAGAGAAGGTTCTACTAGCTCTGAACAGGATTCTTCTAGGTTATCTAGGAAATGACTGTAAAGTGGAATCTGATTTTCACACTCACACTCATTCTATCTAAATGCTTGGCACATGGCTTGCTTTTATTTGTACTATGAAAGAAGACTGGATTACCTGTGATGGTATACTTTGCAAAGTTTTATAGGAAGTGAATTATGGATTATTAGGGTAACTTTGCTAAAGTGGCAAAAATCACTCCAGCTGATGCAAAGACAGATTTGCTAAGTGGCTCAGATAGAAGTTTGCACAGTGGTGAATATCACAGCATAAGAATATGACACTCAGTGGATAAAACTTCTGCCACATATCAAAGCAACAAAGTTTGTGTGTATTAAACTTGGGAAGAAAGTAACAAACTTCTTTTTAAGGTTGCTACTATGTACTTCTATACAACATAACAGTAATTGATATGCATGTGCTCTGGTTACATATGTACAGTATTCAATTTCCATACAGAGCACTCTCTCTCTCTTGGGTGCTTGACTGGCTCTTCTTTGCTCACATGCTCTGGACCTAACCAATTGCCATATGTGAAGTCAGGAAGGAATTTCCCCCTAGGTCAGATTGGCAGCATCTTTGGGGTTTTTTAACTTCTTCAGTGTGTGGGTGCAGGTCACTTGTCAGGATTATCTGGGTCTCTCTCTATGGTGCACCTCTGCCCTTCCTGTTTTTGGCCTGGTTCACATAATAGCCTGATCTCCTGTGGGCTGTAATATTTTGTTCTAATTTCAGTTGTTGGATTTAGTGTGCAGGCGCTGGATGTTGTTAGTGGCTGTGATGTACAGGAGGTCAGGCTAGATGGTCTCTTCTGACGGTCTCTTTTGACTTTCAACCCTATATCAATGTATACATCATATTCTGTCTGTAAATTCAGATTTGGATAATAGTCCAGATGGTGTGGCTTTTGACAATTGATAGGGGTTTTGCTCCCTCTTGTTCTTTACAGTTCAGATAGTATATTAAAGGTGGAAGATTTCACTGATACTAGTACTGCTACAGAGCCACCATTGCCCCATGAGAATCTTAGAGAGGGATTTGCCTATTGTGATTATTTATATCACAGTGCAGCCGTAGGAATGGTAGAGGTCAAGGATAATTAAATCAATCCAACCTGGAGATGGGTGACAGATTGAATGACTCACAAGTCCCCTTTTGTAGAAAAATAATTCTAGGACTCTTATGTAGCACTTTTCTGTCACTACATTGTTGGGCTGCGATTGAAGGGAAATGGCTACCAGTATGCGTATTTTACTGTGTGAAAAGCTTCATAAATTCACACTATTTTCTTGTGTGATCAGGTGCTATATCCTTTTAATGCACAATGAATCAGTAAATTCCAGTGAAAATGAGAAGCTAAACAAGCAAGCTGACAACATGACATTGTTTTGCATTGTAAATCAGCTCAGTAGAAATAAAAGTGGAAAGATCGCTAGACTGGAACCAGTGAGTGACAGTTAAGAGCTCAGTTCAGCTGCCTGAATAAGTCACTCGCAACCCCTGCTGGCCCTAAGTGGCAAGAGCCTGGAGTTAGCCCAGAGCCCTGTTTTCCCCATACACAGCAGAGCACTAATCACTGAACTATTAAGCCAGTTCTGTGCCATGTTGTTGCTTCATTTTCTTGGATTGTATTCTGCTTCCTTTAGCTATGCAAATCCCCCACTACAATGAGTAGGGAGTTCAGGATACATGGCAGCACTGAGAGCCAGATGATTTGAAAAATAGCTGGAACACAGAGCTTTTTTATTTTAAAAATGACAAGGAAATAAGGAAAAACAAACCCAGAAAGCATGCAGAAGTTAATGGATAAAAACACAAATAAAAATAGTTTTGGAGTCTGGATGGAGAGACACAAAGGATGGTAGCAAAGAGCTGTGTGCGCCCCTTCCAGTTTGGAGGGCTTTGTGCAAGTCTTTCTTATGTTTCAGTTGATTTGAAATTAGACTCCTGACTTGCTCCTTGAAATGTCAGATTTAGTTGACCCTAAAAACCTCATTAAATTTTTTTAAAACCATGTCCTATAGATTTGCCTGGTTTGGAGTGAACTAGCCAAAAAAAGCACTGAGTTTTTTCCAGTTTTCTTCCACATAAATCAGCCCTTATTCACCAGACACTCAGCTAAGGTTCAAAAAAAGTTTTCCAAACTTTGCACAGGTGTAAGTGACTACACAAGGTGCATTATAGTTGTGAATCAGACCCAGTTGCCCCAGTAGAGGGGATGTTAGCAAAACAGGATAGGAAACTTACACCATCAATGTGCTGTATTTTATCTAGGGAGACACTGATAATATTATCAAGTTAGCACTTTCTATGATATCTGCATTCACTTTTTAAATGTCTTCAGTAAAGTCTTTGATCCAATATTACCTTCTTTAGTCCATCCTTATGTCTTTCCTCCTTTGCTGTTTAGGAAAATAACTGAATAATCTGAATACACTTCCCAACTCATAACAAGGAAGGAACAGATCCCAGTGTTAAAATACTCAGTACTGTCAGAACAACCAAAGTTTTCATCTTGAAGCTTTGGGCTCCACAGGTATTGTGCCTTCTAGTATACATTGACTCATTCCTCTAAAAGAAATTAACTAAAAAGTAGATTCTCAGCTGTTAAATGAGCCAGAGAGGAAGCTAATAAGATCTCATGAAAGAAACAGAAAGTGTATTCAAGATAGAAAATATTGAACATATTGGGACAGCATAATTACATGGATGCCTATAGCAACTCGTGTTAAATTGGAGGTAAATTATATGAATTGTCTATTGTTCTCCCCTTCACCTGAGATTGTGAGCATCTCAGAGCACAAACTGTGCTTTTAAGTATTTGCAAAGTGCCTACCAGAGAGTGGGGCACTACTTCAAATAAAATAATAGTCAGTGAAGCTCCACCAATTTATATCAGCTGAGGAGCTGACCTTTTATGTGAAATGAGTTGGAAGGAACTGTATTCTTCATTGGGTATTCTATCAGCCTCTAAGAAAAAAAACTCCACAACCAGACTTATCTTATCCTCCTAAAGGCACACTGCTTCCATGAACTCCACAACAGTAACCCTTCTCGGGATTGTGAAATCACTCTTGTAGGTCAAAACCTCAGGATCGCCCAGTGCATCTTGGCTTATTTATGTCTGCCCTGTCCTTGGGCTAGGAACGGTTTGTGTGTGTGTCTTATATAGCACTAAACATGTTGCCAGCACTTTAATACTGATGATACTGTTTTGTTTCACAGTGAGAAGCCGTAAAGGAAGACTAATAAATGTCCCCTTGTTTTGGCTGAGATAGTAATATAACTACAGTGGCAGATGAGGACTGGAACTAAAGTTTTACCTCTGTCGACAGAAAGAAAAGGTCAGATTTTGGAAGTGTTATGGAGAAGTAGCAACTGGATCAGGATGGCTGAAAGACAAGAAAAAGGGCAGACTCTATGGGCTTGAGCAACAGGGAGGATGGAGATATTGTGAACAGTGAAGGAGAAAGAGGGAGAATAAGGAATTCAGCTTCAAAAGTGGTGGTAAAATTAACTTCACTGTAATGTGTCCATTCTTTATTAGTAGGTTTGAGGAAAAAATTCTCTCTTCCTCTGCACTGCATCTTGCCCATCCCCCTCCCCTTCACTCTCCATTATTAGATATCATTTTATTTGTGTTATACTCTCCATCAATAACATTCTCCTCTTGTCCTTCAAGATACTACACTAAATTCAGACTTAGTGTAAACAACTGCATCTCCCCTGGACTCATTTGCTTTCCAAAAGCACTCTTCTCCCTTGCTTCTGATTCATTCTTTTACTAAAATGCTTCTGATGTGCTT